>NW_028126013.1:0-469536 GCF_965194825.1 Balaenoptera physalus
TCTAGAGTGCAACCTTCCAAAAAGAAAATTTGAAGAGGTATATTATACTACACACTTTTTTTGCTTTTTTCTTTTAATAGAAAAGAAAAAGCCATGGAAAAATGATGAATTGTAGGAATTTTTACAGACATGTAAACCCAAATTACAAAAACCTATCAGCTCACACAGTCATAATGGCCATCAAAAAAAATTCTGCCAACAATAAATGCTGACGTGATTGTGGAGAAATGCGTACCCTTGATTCTAAGGGGGACGTGGTAAGAGCCACTAATGAAAGCCACAATGGAGTTGCCTTGAAAAGGTAACGTGAGCTACCGTACCAGTCAATCAATCATACCCACTGCTGGGTCTATCACCTGAGAAAATGAAAATCAAAATCACAGGCTGGCAATCCTGCACTCCAGCAATATTTACCATAGGCAACACTTGTAAGCAACGAAAATGTCCATCGACAGAGGAATGCACCAAGAAGAAGTGGTCCATGTACACAATGGAATATTAGCCATGGAAAACATTGAAGCACTGCTCTTTGAGGCACCATACTTGAGCCTGGAGATAATCACAAAACATGAAGTAGGTCGGAAAGCAAAACACCTATATCCTATATTATCACTTTTATGGCATTATCTAATAACTGACACAGATGACATATTTCCAAAGAGAAAGACACTCACAGGCTTAGAAAACAAACTATGCTCATCTGAAAGGAAAGGAGGGGGGAAATTGAGAAATGAACATTAGTGTTACCATACATATACCAATACATATTATATACATGTATCAAAAACACCGAACATATAGCAAGGGAGGTCGACGGAACACTGTAATATTTTACATGGGAAGAGGATCTGTACATTAATAGACATACATAATGTACAAATGAACCAGATTGTGTACACCTAGGACAAACAATATTCTAAACTTTACCCAGAGTTAAAAAAATTTTAAAAACCCAGAAGAAGTAATGAGACATAAACTTATTGGGGATTCCTCCTGGCAATTTCCATTCTAATTTACAACCTAGACAATGACTTCCAGAAAGGCTCTGCTGCCCTAGTACCCAGTTTGGGGAATGGAGAAATGCTACCTCCTTGTGGCCGTTTCCCACAACAGCAGCTTGAACCCACTGCAAAAGGTCACTAAATTTTCACCAACTTGCAGTTCTGTAAATGATACCTGCCCTCCAGAAAATTTCTGGGGTCTAAAATCGACCAAAAAATTCAAAAGAGGGCAAGCTTCGAAGAAGACAAGTTCAAGAGCTATATTGTACTCACGGGTTTTTCTTTTAAGAGAAAAGAAAAAGGGGTAGGAATATGACGAATTTAAAAAATTTTAATGACATGCATACCCATATTACAAAAACCTATCAGCTCACAGCAGTCAGAATGGCCATTAGGAAAAATGCTGCAAAAATAAACCGTGAAGGGAGTGTGGAGAAATGCGTACCTTCGGTTGTAAGGGGGGGCATGTAAAGAGCCACTAATGAAAACACAGTGTAGGTGCTTTGAAAAGGGAAACATTGAGCTACCAGTCAATCAATCACAACCACTGCTTGGCCTATCACCTGAGAAAATGAGAATCAAAAAGTCACAGGCTGGCAAACCTGTACGCCAGCAAGATTTACCATAGCCAGCACTTGGAAGCAATGAAAATGTCCATCAACCGAGGAATGCACCAAGAAGAAGTGGTCCACGTACACAATGGAATGTTACTCTAATAATAAATATAAACTCAATTTAAAAACAAACAAAAGCAAGGAGACATCAACATTTGTGGGTTTATCCGGGCACATTGCACTCTAATTTATAACCGAAGAACACCACTGGCCGGTAGGTCTGTTTCCCTAGTACCAGCATGGGAAACGTAGAAAGGCTGCCGCTCTCTGGCCGTTACCTGCAAAAGCAGGTTTAAAGCCTGAGCTAATGGTCACTTCATATGAACAAGTACTGCAGGGCTGTAAATGAAACCTGCCCTCAAAATGTCTTGAGGGAGATAATGGCCAAAATATTTCAAATGGTGACACATACTTTAAGAAAACACTGTGAAGAAATAAGCTCTAATCACAGCTGGAAAAATAAAAAGATCATGTCTTAAAGCTCAATTTCAACGCATTATGAGACACATGCAAATTCAACCACAAAGAGGTATCAGCTCACACCACTCAGAATAATCATCAGCAAAAACTACAAAGAATAAATCCTGAAGGTGCTGGGAAGAAATACATGCCCTCCACTTTAAGTGGGACGTAAACTGGAAAGAGCCACTAAGGAGAACAGAACAGAGGTGCCTTTAAAAAGTAAACATTGAGCTACCATATGATCCAGCAGACCTATTCCTGGACCTATAAACTAAGAAGACAGAATTGGAAGGACACAGCCACGCAAATCTGCATTGCACACTATTACAATAGCCAAGATATGGAAGTAACCAAAAAGTCCACCGACAGATGGGTGGACAAAGAAGAACTGCTACCTGTACAGATGGAATATGAGCTAGTGAAAAAATGAAACAATGCCATTTGCAGCACCGTAGATGAGTCTAGAAGTAATCACGCAACTTGGAGTAAGTGAGAAAGCGAAAGACACATATCCTATCATATCATATATAGGGGTTGCCTAAAAAATGATACAAACAAAGATATTTCCACAGAGAAACACTATCATAGAATCAATATAAAAGCGTATGGTTCACCAAATAGAAAGGTGTGAGGAATGGATACATTACCGTATTGAGGTTAACAGAGAGATACAAACACCTGTGAAATATGTAATCACCAAAGACCTACGCAATACCAAGAGAAGACTACTCAACATTGTGTCATAAGCTACCTGGGAAAAGGCTCCGAAGAAGAATAGATATATGTATATGTGTGAAAGAACCACATCTTGCACACCTAGAACAAACAAAACATTGTAATCAAGTTTGCTGTGATAAAAAATAAAAATTAAGTTAAAAATACCAACAAGAAGTAATGAGAAATACATTAAAGGGCGTTTTCCTCTCACATGCCATTCTAATTTACAACCTAGAACACCACTTCCAGTAAGGCTCTGTTGACCTAGTAACCAGATTTGGAAAAGGAGAAATGCTGCCGCCATGTGGCCGATTCCCGCAAGAGCAGCTTTTAACCCACAGCTAATGGTCACTTACCATTCACAAGGACTCAGGGCTGTAAAGGACACCTGCCCTCAAAATTGTGCTGAGGTAGGGAATGGATAAAAAAAATTCAAAACAGGCAAAATTTTCAAGAAGATAGTATGAAGAGGTAAGTTTTACTCACTCTCTTTTTAAAGGAAGGAAAATGGATAAAAGCTCAGCCTCAGGAAGTATTAGACTCATGCAATCTAATCTACAAAAAGTCTTCAACTCACACCAGTCGACTGACCATTGGCAAAAAGTCTACAAACAATAAATGCGGAAGAGGTTTTAGAGAACTGTGTACCCTCTAGCTGCTGGTGAGATGTAAAAGGGTTAAACGCTAATAATGAGAACAGGAAAGAGCTGCGTTTAAAAGGAAAAATTGAGGTACCAGTCAATCCAGCAGGCGCACCAATGGGCCTCTCACCTGAGAAGACCAGAATGAAGAAGACCCGGGCTGCAAAAGCTGCACTGCAGCCTTATTCACAATAGACAAGACAGTGAAGCAACCAAAATGTCCATCTACAGATGAAAGGAAAAAGAAGAAGTGGTCCATGTACACAATGAATACTAGCCATGGAAAACAATGAAACACTGCTCTTTGAGGCCCCATAGATGATCTTGGAGATAATCACAGAACATGAGGTAAGTCGGAAAGCAAAAGTCCTATATCCTATGATATCACTTATAGGCGTTATCTAATAACTGACACAAATGAACATATTTCCACACAGAAAGTCAATCACAGACTTATTAAAAAAGAACTATGCTTATCTAAAAGTAAAGGTGGGGGGAATGGATAAATGAAGATTAGCGTTACCATATGTATACAAATACATATTATATACATATATCAAAAAGACCGACCATATAGCAAGGAAGGATTACGGATCACTGTAATAATTTACAAGGGAAGAGGATCTCTACATAAATAGGTATGTAGAATATGTAGTTGAACCAGAGTGTGTACACCTTGGACAAGCAACATTCTAACCATTACCCCAATTGAAAAAATTAAAACAACGAACTAGGAGTAATGAGACATAGACTTATGGGGGGTTTTCCTGGCACATTCCATTCAAATTTACAACCTAGACAAACGACTTCCAGAATGGCTCTGCTGCCCTAGTACCCAGATTTGGGAATGGAGAAATGCTGCATCCTTGTGCCGTTTCCCACAACAGCAGCTTTAAACCCACTGCAAAAGGTCACTAAATATTCACCAATTGCAGTTCTGTAAATGACACCTGCCCTCCAAAAAATACTGAGGTCGAAAATCGACCAAAAAATTCTAGAGTGCAACCTTCCAAAAAGAAAATTTGAAGAGGTATATTATACTCACACTTTTTTGCTTTTTTCTTTTAATAGAAAAGAAAAAGCCATGGAAAAATGATGAATTGTAGGAATTTTTACAGACATGTAAACCCAAATTACAAAAACCTATCAGCTCACACCAGTCATAATGGCCATCAAAAAAAATTCTGCCAACAATAAATGCTGACGTGATTGTGGAGAAATGCGTACCCTTGATTCTAAGGGGGACGTGGTAAGAGCCACTAATGAAAGCACAATGGAGTTGCCTTGAAAAGGTAAACGTTGAGCTTCCGTACCAGTCAATCAATCATACCCACTGCTGGGTCTATCACCTGAGAAAATGAAAATCAAAAATCACAGGCTGGCAATCCTGCACTCCAGCAATATTTACCATAGGCAACACTTGGAAGCAACGAAAATGTCCATCGACAGAGGAATGCACCAAGAAGAAGTGGTCCATGTACACAATGGAATATTAGCCATGGAAAACATTGAAGCACTGCTCTTTGAGGCACCATACTTGAGCCTGGAGATAATCACAAAACATGAAGTAGGTCGGAAAGCAAAACACCTATATCCTATATTATCACTTATGGCATTATCTAATAACTGACACAGATGAACATATTTCCAAAGAGAAAGACACTCACAGGCTTAGAAAACAAATTATGCTCATCTGAAAGGAAAGGAGGGGGGAAATTGAGAAATGAACATTAGTGTTACCATACATATACAAATACATATTATATACATGTATCAAAAACACCGAACATATAGCAAGGGAGGTCGACGGAACACTGTAATATTTTACATGGGAAGAGGATCTGTACATTAATAGACATACATAATGTACAAATGAACCAGATTGTGTACACCTAGGACAAACAATATTCTAAACTTTACCCAGATTAAAAAAATTTTAAAAACCCAGAAGAAGTAATGAGACATAAACTTATGGGGATTCCTCCTGGCAATTTCCATTCTAATTTACAACCTAGGACAATGACTTCCAGAAAGGCTCTGCTGCCCTAGTACCCAGATTGGGGAATGGAGAAATGCTACCTCCTTGTGGCCGTTTCCCACAACAGCAGCTTTGAACCCACTGCAAAAGGTCACTAAATTTTCACCAACTTGCAGTTCTGTAAATGATACCTGCCCTCCAGAAAATTTCTGGGGTCTAAAATCGACCAAAAAATTCAAAAGAGGGCAAGCTTCGAAGAAGACAAGTTCAAGAGCTATATTGTACTCACGGGTTTTTCTTTTAAGAGAAAAGAAAAAGGGGTAGGAATATGACGAATTTAAAAAATTTTAATGACATGCATACCCATATTACAAAAACCTATCAGCTCACAGCAGTCAGAATGGCCATTAGGAAAAATGCTGCAAAAAATAAACCGTGAAGGGAGTGTGGAGAAATGCGTACCTTCGGTTGTAAGGGGGGGCATGTAAAGAGCCACTAATGAAAACACAGTGTAGGTGCTTTGAAAAGGGAAACATTGAGCTACCAGTCAATCAATCACAACCACTGCTTGGCCTATCACCTGAGAAAATGAGAATCAAAAAGTCACAGGCTGGCAAACCTGTACGCCAGCAAGATTTACCATAGCCAGCACTTGGAAGCAATGAAAATGTCCATCAACCGAGGAATGCACCAAGAAGAAGTGGTCCACGTACACAATGGAATGTTACTCTAATAATAAATATAAACTCAATTTAAAAACAAACAAAAGCAAGGAGACATCAACATTTGTGGGTTTATCCGGGCACATTGCACTCTAATTTATAACCGAAGAACACCACTGGCCGGTAGGTCTGTTTCCCTAGTACCAGCATGGGAAACGTAGAAAGGCTGCCGCTCTCTGGCCGTTACCTGCAAAAGCAGGTTTAAAGCCTGAGCTAATGGTCACTTCATATGAACAAGTACTGCAGGGCTGTAAATGAAACCTGCCCTCAAAATGTCTTGAGGGAGATAATGGCCAAAATATTTCAAATGGTGACACATACTTTAAGAAAACACTGTGAAGAAATAAGCTCTAATCACAGCTGGAAAAATAAAAAGATCATGTCTTAAAGCTCAATTTCAACGCATTATGAGACACATGCAAATTCAACCACAAAGAGGTATCAGCTCACACCACTCAGAATAATCATCAGCAAAAACTACAAAGAATAAATCCTGAAGGTGCTGGGAAGAAATACATGCCCTCCACTTTAAGTGGGACGTAACCTGGAAAGAGCCACTAAGGAGAACAGAACAGAGGTGCCTTTAAAAAGTAAACATTGAGCTACCATATGATCCAGCAGACCTATTCCTGGACCTATAAACTAAGAAGACAGAATTGGAAGGACACAGCCACGCAAATCTGCATTGCACACTATTACAATAGCCAAGATATGGAAGTAACCAAAAAGTCCACCGACAGATGGGTGGACAAAGAAGAACTGCTACCTGTACAGATGGAATATGAGCTAGTGAAAAAATGAAACAATGCCATTTGCAGCACCGTAGATGAGTCTAGAAGTAATCACGTAACTTGGAGTAAGTGAGAAAGCGAAAGACACATATCCTATCATATCATATATAGGGGTTACCTAAAAAATGATACAAACAAAGATATTTCCACAGAGAAACACTATCATAGAATCAATATAAAAACGTATGGTTCACCAAATAGAAAGGTGTGAGGAATGGATACATTACCGTATTGAGGTTAACAGAGAGATACAAACACCTGTGAAATATGTAATCACCAAAGACCTACGCAATACCAAGAGAAGACTACTCAACATTGTGTCATAAGCTACATGGGAAAAGGCTCCGAAGAAGAATAGATATATGTATATGTGTGAAAGAACCACATCTTGCACACCTAGAACAAACAAAACATTGTAATCAAGTTTGCTGTGATAAAAAATAAAAATTAAGTTAAAAATACCAACAAGAAGTAATGAGACATACATTAAAGGGCGTTTTCCTCTCACATGCCATTCTAATTTACAACCTAGAACACCACTTCCAGTAAGGCTCTGTTGACCTAGTAACCAGATTTGGAAAAGGAGAAATGCTGCCGCCATGTGGCCGATTCCCGCAAGAGCAGCTTTTAACCCACAGCTAATGGTCACTTACCATTCACAAGGACTCAGGGCTGTAAAGGACACCTGCCCTCAAAATTGTGCTGAGGTAGGGAATGGATAAAAAAAATTCAAAACAGGCAAAATTTTCAAGAAGATAGTATGAAGAGGTAAGTTTTACTCACTCTCTTTTTAAAGGAAGGAAAATGGATAAAAGCTCAGCCTCAGGAAGTATTAGACTCATGCAATCTAACCTACAAAAAGTCTTCAACTCACACCAGTCGACTGACCATTGGCAAAAAGTCTACAAACAATAAATGCGGAAGAGGTTTTAGAGAACTGTGTACCCTCTAGCTGCTGGTGAGATGTAAAAGGGTTAAACGCTAATAATGAGAACAGGAAAGAGCTGCGTTTAAAAGGAAAAATTGAGGTACCAGTCAATCCAGCAGGCGCACCAATGGGCCTCTCACCTGAGAAGACCAGAATGAAGAAGACCCGGGCTGCAAAAGCTGCACTGCAGCCTTATTCACAATAGACAAGACAGTGAAGCAACCAAAATGTCCATCTACAGATGAAAGGAAAAAGAAGAAGTGGTCCATGTACACAATGAATACTAGCCATGGAAAACAATGAAACACTGCTCTTTGAGGCCCCATAGATGATCTTGGAGATAATCACAGAACATGAGGTAAGTCGGAAAGCAAAAGTCCTATATCCTATGATATCACTTATAGGCGTTATCTAATAACTGACACAAATGAACATATTTCCACACAGAAAGTCAATCACAGACTTATTAAAAAAGAACTATGCTTATCTAAAAGTAAAGGTGGGGGGAATGGATAAATGAAGATTAGCGTTACCATATGTATACAAATACATATTATATACATATATCAAAAAGACCGACCATATAGCAAGGAAGGATTACGGATCACTGTAATAATTTACAAGGGAAGAGGATCTCTACATAAATAGGTATGTAGAATATGTAGTTGAACCAGAGTGTGTACACCTTGGACAAGCAACATTCTAACCATTACCCCAATTGAAAAAATTAAAACAACGAACTAGGAGTAATGAGACATAGACTTATGGGGGGTTTTCCTGGCACATTCCATTCAAATTTACAACCTAGACAAACGACTTCCAGAATGGCTCTGCTGCCCTAGTACCCAGATTTGGGAATGGAGAAATGCTGCATCCTTGTGCCGTTTCCCACAACAGCAGCTTTAAACCCACTGCAAAAGGTCACTAAATATTCACCAATTGCAGTTCTGTAAATGACACCTGCCCTCCAAAAAATACTGAGGTCGAAAATCGACCAAAAAATTCTAGAGTGCAACCTTCCAAAAAGAAAATTTGAAGAGGTATATTATACTCACACTTTTTTGCTTTTTTCTTTTAATAGAAAAGAAAAAGCCATGGAAAAATGATGAATTGTAGGAATTTTTACAGACATGTAAACCCAAATTACAAAAACCTATCAGCTCACACCAGTCATAATGGCCATCAAAAAAAATTCTGCCAACAATAAATGCTGACGTGATTGTGGAGAAATGCGTACCCTTGATTCTAAGGGGGACGTGGTAAGAGCCACTAATGAAAGCACAATGGAGTTGCCTTGAAAAGGTAAACGTTGAGCTACCGTACCAGTCAATCAATCATACCCACTGCTGGGTCTATCACCTGAGAAAATGAAAATCAAAAATCACAGGCTGGCAATCCTGCACTCCAGCAATATTTACCATAGGCAACACTTGGAAGCAACGAAAATGTCCATCGACAGAGGAATGCACCAAGAAGAAGTGGTCCATGTACACAATGGAATATTAGCCATGGAAAACATTGAAGCACTGCTCTTTGAGGCACCATACTTGAGCCTGGAGATAATCACAAAACATGAAGTAGGTCGGAAAGCAAAACACCTATATCCTATATTATCACTTATGGCATTATCTAATAACTGACACAGATGAACATATTTCCAAAGAGAAAGACACTCACAGGCTTAGAAAACAAACTATGCTCATCTGAAAGGAAAGGAGGGGGGAAATTGAGAAATGAACATTAGTGTTACCATACATATACCAATACATATTATATACATGTATCAAAAACACCGAACATATAGCAAGGGAGGTCGACGGAACACTGTAATATTTTACATGGGAAGAGGATCTGTACATTAATAGACATACATAATGTACAAATGAACCAGATTGTGTACACCTAGGACAAACAATATTCTAAACTTTACCCAGATTAAAAAAATTTTAAAAACCCAGAAGAAGTAATGAGACATAAACTTATGGGGATTCCTCCTGGCAATTTCCATTCTAATTTACAACCTAGGACAATGACTTCCAGAAAGGCTCTGCTGCCCTAGTACCCAGATTGGGGAATGGAGAAATGCTACCTCCTTGTGGCCGTTTCCCACAACAGCAGCTTTGAACCCACTGCAAAAGGTCACTAAATTTTCACCAACTTGCAGTTCTGTAAATGATACCTGCCCTCCAGAAAATTTCTGGGGTCTAAAATCGACCAAAAAATTCAAAAGAGGGCAAGCTTCGAAGAAGACAAGTTCAAGAGCTATATTGTACTCACGGGTTTTTCTTTTAAGAGAAAAGAAAAAGGGGTAGGAATATGACGAATTTAAAAAATTTTAATGACATGCATACCCATATTACAAAAACCTATCAGCTCACAGCAGTCAGAATGGCCATTAGGAAAAATGCTGCAAAAAATAAACCGTGAAGGGAGTGTGGAGAAATGCGTACCTTCGGTTGTAAGGGGGGGCATGTAAAGAGCCACTAATGAAAACACAGTGTAGGTGCTTTGAAAAGGGAAACATTGAGCTACCAGTCAATCAATCACAACCACTGCTTGGCCTATCACCTGAGAAAATGAGAATCAAAAAGTCACAGGCTGGCAAACCTGTACGCCAGCAAGATTTACCATAGCCAGCACTTGGAAGCAATGAAAATGTCCATCAACCGAGGAATGCACCAAGAAGAAGTGGTCCACGTACACAATGGAATGTTACTCTAATAATAAATATAAACTCAATTTAAAAACAAACAAAAGCAAGGAGACATCAACATTTGTGGGTTTATCCGGGCACATTGCACTCTAATTTATAACCGAAGAACACCACTGGCCGGTAGGTCTGTTTCCCTAGTACCAGCATGGGAAACGTAGAAAGGCTGCCGCTCTCTGGCCGTTACCTGCAAAAGCAGGTTTAAAGCCTGAGCTAATGGTCACTTCATATGAACAAGTACTGCAGGGCTGTAAATGAAACCTGCCCTCAAAATGTCTTGAGGGAGATAATGGCCAAAATATTTCAAATGGTGACACATACTTTAAGAAAACACTGTGAAGAAATAAGCTCTAATCACAGCTGGAAAAATAAAAAGATCATGTCTTAAAGCTCAATTTCAACGCATTATGAGACACATGCAAATTCAACCACAAAGAGGTATCAGCTCACACCACTCAGAATAATCATCAGCAAAAACTACAAAGAATAAATCCTGAAGGTGCTGGGAAGAAATACATGCCCTCCACTTTAAGTGGGACGTAACCTGGAAAGAGCCACTAAGGAGAACAGAACAGAGGTGCCTTTAAAAAGTAAACATTGAGCTACCATATGATCCAGCAGACCTATTCCTGGACCTATAAACTAAGAAGACAGAATTGGAAGGACACAGCCACGCAAATCTGCATTGCACACTATTACAATAGCCAAGATATGGAAGTAACCAAAAAGTCCACCGACAGATGGGTGGACAAAGAAGAACTGCTACCTGTACAGATGGAATATGAGCTAGTGAAAAAATGAAACAATGCCATTTGCAGCACCGTAGATGAGTCTAGAAGTAATCACGCAACTTGGAGTAAGTGAGAAAGCGAAAGACACATATCCTATCATATCATATATAGGGGTTGCCTAAAAAATGATACAAACAAAGATATTTCCACAGAGAAACACTATCATAGAATCAATATAAAAACGTATGGTTCACCAAATAGAAAGGTGTGAGGAATGGATACATTACCGTATTGAGGTTAACAGAGAGATACAAACACCTGTGAAATATGTAATCACCAAAGACCTACGCAATACCAAGAGAAGACTACTCAACATTGTGTCATAAGCTACCTGGGAAAAGGCTCCGAAGAAGAATAGATATATGTATATGTGTGAAAGAACCACATCTTGCACACCTAGAACAAACAAAACATTGTAATCAAGTTTGCTGTGATAAAAAATAAAAATTAAGTTAAAAATACCAACAAGAAGTAATGAGACATACATTAAAGGGCGTTTTCCTCTCACATGCCATTCTAATTTACAACCTAGAACACCACTTCCAGTAAGGCTCTGTTGACCTAGTAACCAGATTTGGAAAAGGAGAAATGCTGCCGCCATGTGGCCGATTCCCGCAAGAGCAGCTTTTAACCCACAGCTAATGGTCACTTACCATTCACAAGGACTCAGGGCTGTAAAGGACACCTGCCCTCAAAATTGTGCTGAGGTAGGGAATGGATAAAAAAAATTCAAAACAGGCAAAATTTTCAAGAAGATAGTATGAAGAGGTAAGTTTTACTCACTCTCTTTTTAAAGAAAGGAAAATGGATAAAAGCTCAGCCTCAGGAAGTATTAGACTCATGCAATCTAATCTACAAAAAGTCTTCAACTCACACCAGTCGACTGACCATTGGCAAAAAGTCTACAAACAATAAATGCGGAAGAGGTTTTAGAGAACTGTGTACCCTCTAGCTGCTGGTGAGATGTAAAAGGGTTAAACGCTAATAATGAGAACAGGAAAGAGCTGCGTTTAAAAGGAAAAATTGAGGTACCAGTCAATCCAGCAGGCGCACCAATGGGCCTCTCACCTGAGAAGACCAGAATGAAGAAGACCCGGGCTGCAAAAGCTGCACTGCAGCCTTATTCACAATAGACAAGACAGTGAAGCAACCAAAATGTCCATCTACAGATGAAAGGAAAAAGAAGAAGTGGTCCATGTACACAATGAATACTAGCCATGGAAAACAATGAAACACTGCTCTTTGAGGCCCCATAGATGATCTTGGAGATAATCACAGAACATGAGGTAAGTCGGAAAGCAAAAGTCCTATATCCTATGATATCACTTATAGGCGTTATCTAATAACTGACACAAATGAACATATTTCCACACAGAAAGTCAATCACAGACTTATTAAAAAAGAACTATGCTTATCTAAAAGTAAAGGTGGGGGGAATGGATAAATGAAGATTAGCGTTACCATATGTATACAAATACATATTATATACATATATCAAAAAGACCGACCATATAGCAAGGAAGGATTACGGATCACTGTAATAATTTACAAGGGAAGAGGATCTCTACATAAATAGGTATGTAGAATATGTAGTTGAACCAGAGTGTGTACACCTTGGACAAGCAACATTCTAACCATTACCCCAATTGAAAAAATTAAAACAACGAACTAGGAGTAATGAGACATAGACTTATGGGGGGTTTTCCTGGCACATTCCATTCAAATTTACAACCTAGACAAACGACTTCCAGAATGGCTCTGCTGCCCTAGTACCCAGATTTGGGAATGGAGAAATGCTGCATCCTTGTGCCGTTTCCCACAACAGCAGCTTTAAACCCACTGCAAAAGGTCACTAAATATTCACCAATTGCAGTTCTGTAAATGACACCTGCCCTCCAAAAAATACTGAGGTCGAAAATCGACCAAAAAATTCTAGAGTGCAACCTTCCAAAAAGAAAATTTGAAGAGGTATATTATACTCACACTTTTTTGCTTTTTTCTTTTAATAGAAAAGAAAAAGCCATGGAAAAATGATGAATTGTAGGAATTTTTACAGACATGTAAACCCAAATTACAAAAACCTATCAGCTCACACCAGTCATAATGGCCATCAAAAAAAATTCTGCCAACAATAAATGCTGACGTGATTGTGGAGAAATGCGTACCCTTGATTCTAAGGGGGACGTGGTAAGAGCCACTAATGAAAGCACAATGGAGTTGCCTTGAAAAGGTAAACGTTGAGCTACCGTACCAGTCAATCAATCATACCCACTGCTGGGTCTATCACCTGAGAAAATGAAAATCAAAAATCACAGGCTGGCAATCCTGCACTCCAGCAATATTTACCATAGGCAACACTTGGAAGCAACGAAAATGTCCATCGACAGAGGAATGCACCAAGAAGAAGTGGTCCATGTACACAATGGAATATTAGCCATGGAAAACATTGAAGCACTGCTCTTTGAGGCACCATACTTGAGCCTGGAGATAATCACAAAACATGAAGTAGGTCGGAAAGCAAAACACCTATATCCTATATTATCACTTATGGCATTATCTAATAACTGACACAGATGAACATATTTCCAAAGAGAAAGACACTCACAGGCTTAGAAAACAAACTATGCTCATCTGAAAGGAAAAGAGGGGGGAAATTGAGAAATGAACATTAGTGTTACCATACATATACAAATACATATTATATACATGTATCAAAAACACCGAACATATAGCAAGGGAGGTCGACGGAACACTGTAATATTTTACATGGGAAGAGGATCTGTACATTAATAGACATACATAATGTACAAATGAACCAGATTGTGTACACCTAGGACAAACAATATTCTAAACTTTACCCAGATTAAAAAAATTTTAAAAACCCAGAAGAAGTAATGAGACATAAACTTATGGGGATTCCTCCTGGCAATTTCCATTCTAATTTACAACCTAGGACAATGACTTCCAGAAAGGCTCTGCTGCCCTAGTACCCAGATTGGGGAATGGAGAAATGCTACCTCCTTGTGGCCGTTTCCCACAACAGCAGCTTTGAACCCACTGCAAAAGGTCACTAAATTTTCACCAACTTGCAGTTCTGTAAATGATACCTGCCCTCCAGAAAATTTCTGGGGTCTAAAATCGACCAAAAAATTCAAAAGAGGGCAAGCTTCGAAGAAGACAAGTTCAAGAGCTATATTGTACTCACGGGTTTTTCTTTTAAGAGAAAAGAAAAAGGGGTAGGAATATGACGAATTTAAAAAATTTTAATGACATGCATACCCATACTACAAAAACCTAACAGCTCACAGCAGTCAGAATGGCCATTAGGAAAAATGCTGCAAAAAATAAACCGTGAAGGGAGTGTGGAGAAATGCGTACCTTCGGTTGTAAGGGGGGGCATGTAAAGAGCCACTAATGAAAACACAGTGTAGGTGCTTTGAAAAGGGACACATTGAGCTACCAGTCAATCAATCACAACCACTGCTTGGCCTATCACCTGAGAAAATGAGAATCAAAAAGTCACAGGCTGGCAAACCTGTACGCCAGCAAGATTTACCATAGCCAGCACTTGGAAGCAATGAAAATGTCCATCAACCGAGGAATGCACCAAGAAGAAGTGGTCCACGTACACAATGGAATGTTACTCTAATAATAAATATAAACTCAATTTAAAAACAAACAAAAGCAAGGAGACATCAACATTTGTGGGTTTATCCGGGCACATTGCACTCTAATTTATAACCGAAGAACACCACTGGCCGGTAGGTCTGTTTCCCTAGTACCAGCATGGGAAACGTAGAAAGGCTGCCGCTCTCTGGCCGTTACCTGCAAAAGCAGGTTTAAAGCCTGAGCTAATGGTCACTTCATATGAACAAGTACTGCAGGGCTGTAAATGAAACCTGCCCTCAAAATGTCTTGAGGGAGATAATGGCCAAAATATTTCAAATGGTGACACATACTTTAAGAAAACACTGTGAAGAAATAAGCTCTAATCACAGCTGGAAAAATAAAAAGATCATGTCTTAAAGCTCAATTTCAACGCATTATGAGACACATGCAAATTCAACCACAAAGAGGTATCAGCTCACACCACTCAGAATAATCATCAGCAAAAACTACAAAGAATAAATCCTGAAGGTGCTGGGAAGAAATACATGCCCTCCACTTTAAGTGGGACGTAACCTGGAAAGAGCCACTAAGGAGAACAGAACAGAGGTGCCTTTAAAAAGTAAACATTGAGCTACCATATGATCCAGCAGACCTATTCCTGGACCTATAAACTAAGAAGACAGAATTGGAAGGACACAGCCACGCAAATCTGCATTGCACACTATTACAATAGCCAAGATATGGAAGTAAGTCCACCGACAGATGGGTGGACAAAGAAGAACTGCTACCTGTACAGATGGAATATGAGCTAGTGAAAAAATGAAACAATGCCATTTGCAGCACCGTAGATGAGTCTAGAAGTAATCACGCAACTTGGAGTAAGTGAGAAAGCGAAAGACACATATCCTATCATATCATATATAGGGGTTGCCTAAAAAATGATACAAACAAAGATATTTCCACAGAGAAACACTATCATAGAATCAATATAAAAGCGTATGGTTCACCAAATAGAAAGGTGTGAGGAATGGATACATTACCGTATTGAGGTTAACAGAGAGATACAAACACCTGTGAAATATGTAATCACCAAAGACCTACGCAATACCAAGAGAAGACTACTCAACATTGTGTCATAAGCTACCTGGGAAAAGGCTCCGAAGAAGAATAGATATATGTATATGTGTGAAAGAACCACATCTTGCACACCTAGAACAAACAAAACATTGTAATCAAGTTTGCTGTGATAAAAAATAAAAATTAAGTTAAAAATACCAACAAGAAGTAATGAGAAATACATTAAAGGGCGTTTTCCTCTCACATGCCATTCTAATTTACAACCTAGAACACCACTTCCAGTAAGGCTCTGTTGACCTAGTAACCAGATTTGGAAAAGGAGAAATGCTGCCGCCATGTGGCCGATTCCCGCAAGAGCAGCTTTTAACCCACAGCTAATGGTCACTTACCATTCACAAGGACTCAGGGCTGTAAAGGACACCTGCCCTCAAAATTGTGCTGAGGTAGGGAATGGATAAAAAAAATTCAAAACAGGCAAAATTTTCAAGAAGATAGTATGAAGAGGTAAGTTTTACTCACTCTCTTTTTAAAGGAAGGAAAATGGATAAAAGCTCAGCCTCAGGAAGTATTAGACTCATGCAATCTAATCTACAAAAAGTCTTCAACTCACACCAGTCGACTGACCATTGGCAAAAAGTCTACAAACAATAAATGCGGAAGAGGTTTTAGAGAACTGTGTACCCTCTAGCTGCTGGTGAGATGTAAAAGGGTTAAACGCTAATAATGAGAACAGGAAAGAGCTGCGTTTAAAAGGAAAAATTGAGGTACCAGTCAATCCAGCAGGCGCACCAATGGGCCTCTCACCTGAGAAGACCAGAATGAAGAAGACCCGGCCTGCAAAAGCTGCACTGCAGCCTTATTCACAATAGACAAGACAGTGAAGCAACCAAAATGTCCATCTACAGATGAAAGGAAAAAGAAGAAGTGGTCCATGTACACAATGAATACTAGCCATGGAAAACAATGAAACACTGCTCTTTGAGGCCCCATAGATGATCTTGGAGATAATCACAGAACATGAGGTAAGTCGGAAAGCAAAAGTCCTATATCCTATGATATCACTTATAGGCGTTATCTAATAACTGACACAAATGAACATATTTCCACACAGAAAGTCAATCACAGACTTATTAAAAAAGAACTATGCTTATCTAAAAGTAAAGGTGGGGGGAATGGATAAATGAAGATTAGCGTTACCATATGTATACAAATACATATTATATACATATATCAAAAAGACCGACCATATAGCAAGGAAGGATTACGGATCACTGTAATAATTTACAAGGGAAGAGGATCTCTACATAAATAGGTATGTAGAATATGTAGTTGAACCAGAGTGTGTACACCTTGGACAAGCAACATTCTAACCATTACCCCAATTGAAAAAATTAAAACAACGAACTAGGAGTAATGAGACATAGACTTATGGGGGGTTTTCCTGGCACATTCCATTCAAATTTACAACCTAGACAAACGACTTCCAGAATGGCTCTGCTGCCCTAGTACCCAGATTTGGGAATGGAGAAATGCTGCATCCTTGTGCCGTTTCCCACAACAGCAGCTTTAAACCCACTGCAAAAGGTCACTAAATATTCACCAATTGCAGTTCTGTAAATGACACCTGCCCTCCAAAAAACAGTGAGGTCGAAAATCGACCAAAAAATTCTAGAGTGCAACCTTCCAAAAAGAAAATTTGAAGAGGTATATTATACTCACACTTTTTTGCTTTTTTCTTTTAATAGAAAAGAAAAAGCCATGGAAAAATGATGAATTGTAGGAATTTTTACAGACATGTAAACCCAAATTACAAAAACCTATCAGCTCACACCAGTCATAATGGCCATCAAAAAAAATTCTGCCAACAATAAATGCTGACGTGATTGTGGAGAAATGCGTACCCTTGATTCTAAGGGGGACGTGGTAAGAGCCACTAATGAAAGCACAATGGAGTTGCCTTGAAAAGGTAAACGTTGAGCTACCGTACCAGTCAATCAATCATACCCACTGCTGGGTCTATCACCTGAGAAAATGAAAATCAAAAATCACAGGCTGGCAATCCTGCACTCCAGCAATATTTACCATAGGCAACACTTGGAAGCAACGAAAATGTCCATCGACAGAGGAATGCACCAAGAAGAAGTGGTCCATGTACACAATGGAATATTAGCCATGGAAAACATTGAAGCACTGCTCTTTGAGGCACCATACTTGAGCCTGGAGATAATCACAAAACATGAAGTAGGTCGGAAAGCAAAACACCTATATCCTATATTATCACTTATGGCATTATCTAATAACTGACACAGATGAACATATTTCCAAAGAGAAAGACACTCACAGGCTTAGAAAACAAACTATGCTCATCTGAAAGGAAAGGAGGGGGGAAATTGAGAAATGAACATTAGTGTTACCATACATATACCAATACATATTATATACATGTATCAAAAACACCGAACATATAGCAAGGGAGGTCGACGGAACACTGTAATATTTTACATGGGAAGAGGATCTGTACATTAATAGACATACATAATGTACAAATGAACCAGATTGTGTACACCTAGGACAAACAATATTCTAAACTTTACCCAGATTAAAAAAATTTTAAAAACCCAGAAGAAGTAATGAGACATAAACTTATGGGGATTCCTCCTGGCAATTTCCATTCTAATTTACAACCTAGGACAATGACTTCCAGAAAGGCTCTGCTGCCCTAGTACCCAGATTGGGGAATGGAGAAATGCTACCTCCTTGTGGCCGTTTCCCACAACAGCAGCTTTGAACCCACTGCAAAAGGTCACTAAATTTTCACCAACTTGCAGTTCTGTAAATGATACCTGCCCTCCAGAAAATTTCTGGGGTCTAAAATCGACCAAAAAATTCAAAAGAGGGCAAGCTTCGAAGAAGACAAGTTCAAGAGCTATATTGTACTCACGGGTTTTTCTTTTAAGAGAAAAGAAAAAGGGGTAGGAATATGACGAATTTAAAAAATTTTAATGACATGCATACCCATACTACAAAAACCTAACAGCTCACAGCAGTCAGAATGGCCATTAGGAAAAATGCTGCAAAAAATAAACCGTGAAGGGAGTGTGGAGAAATGCGTACCTTCGGTTGTAAGGGGGGGCATGTAAAGAGCCACTAATGAAAACACAGTGTAGGTGCTTTGAAAAGGGACACATTGAGCTACCAGTCAATCAATCACAACCACTGCTTGGCCTATCACCTGAGAAAATGAGAATCAAAAAGTCACAGGCTGGCAAACCTGTACGCCAGCAAGATTTACCATAGCCAGCACTTGGAAGCAATGAAAATGTCCATCAACCGAGGAATGCACCAAGAAGAAGTGGTCCACGTACACAATGGAATGTTACTCTAATAATAAATATAAACTCAATTTAAAAACAAACAAAAGCAAGGAGACATCAACATTTGTGGGTTTATCCGGGCACATTGCACTCTAATTTATAACCGAAGAACACCACTGGCCGGTAGGTCTGTTTCCCTAGTACCAGCATGGGAAACGTAGAAAGGCTGCCGCTCTCTGGCCGTTACCTGCAAAAGCAGGTTTAAAGCCTGAGCTAATGGTCACTTCATATGAACAAGTACTGCAGGGCTGTAAATGAAACCTGCCCTCAAAATGTCTTGAGGGAGATAATGGCCAAAATATTTCAAATGGTGACACATACTTTAAGAAAACACTGTGAAGAAATAAGCTCTAATCACAGCTGGAAAAATAAAAAGATCATGTCTTAAAGCTCAATTTCAACGCATTATGAGACACATGCAAATTCAACCACAAAGAGGTATCAGCTCACACCACTCAGAATAATCATCAGCAAAAACTACAAAGAATAAATCCTGAAGGTGCTGGGAAGAAATACATGCCCTCCACTTTAAGTGGGACGTAACCTGGAAAGAGCCACTAAGGAGAACAGAACAGAGGTGCCTTTAAAAAGTAAACATTGAGCTACCATATGATCCAGCAGACCTATTCCTGGACCTATAAACTAAGAAGACAGAATTGGAAGGACACAGCCACGCAAATCTGCATTGCACACTATTACAATAGCCAAGATATGGAAGTAACCAAAAAGTCCACCGACAGATGGGTGGACAAAGAAGAACTGCTACCTGTACAGATGGAATATGAGCTAGTGAAAAAATGAAACAATGCCATTTGCAGCACCGTAGATGAGTCTAGAAGTAATCACGCAACTTGGAGTAAGTGAGAAAGCGAAAGACACATATCCTATCATATCATATATAGGGGTTGCCTAAAAAATGATACAAACAAAGATATTTCCACAGAGAAACACTATCATAGAATCAATATAAAAGCGTATGGTTCACCAAATAGAAAGGTGTGAGGAATGGATACATTACCGTATTGAGGTTAACAGAGAGATACAAACACCTGTGAAATATGTAATCACCAAAGACCTACGCAATACCAAGAGAAGACTACTCAACATTGTGTCATAAGCTACCTGGGAAAAGGCTCCGAAGAAGAATAGATATATGTATATGTGTGAAAGAACCACATCTTGCACACCTAGAACAAACAAAACATTGTAATCAAGTTTGCTGTGATAAAAAATAAAAATTAAGTTAAAAATACCAACAAGAAGTAATGAGAAATACATTAAAGGGCGTTTTCCTCTCACATGCCATTCTAATTTACAACCTAGAACACCACTTCCAGTAAGGCTCTGTTGACCTAGTAACCAGATTTGGAAAAGGAGAAATGCTGCCGCCATGTGGCCGATTCCCGCAAGAGCAGCTTTTAACCCACAGCTAATGGTCACTTACCATTCACAAGGACTCAGGGCTGTAAAGGACACCTGCCCTCAAAATTGTGCTGAGGTAGGGAATGGATAAAAAAAATTCAAAACAGGCAAAATTTTCAAGAAGATAGTATGAAGAGGTAAGTTTTACTCACTCTCTTTTTAAAGGAAGGAAAATGGATAAAAGCTCAGCCTCAGGAAGTATTAGACTCATGCAATCTAATCTACAAAAAGTCTTCAACTCACACCAGTCGACTGACCATTGGCAAAAAGTCTACAAACAATAAATGCGGAAGAGGTTTTAGAGAACTGTGTACCCTCTAGCTGCTGGTGAGATGTAAAAGGGTTAAACGCTAATAATGAGAACAGGAAAGAGCTGCGTTTAAAAGGAAAAATTGAGGTACCAGTCAATCCAGCAGGCGCACCAATGGGCCTCTCACCTGAGAAGACCAGAATGAAGAAGACCCGGCCTGCAAAAGCTGCACTGCAGCCTTATTCACAATAGACAAGACAGTGAAGCAACCAAAATGTCCATCTACAGATGAAAGGAAAAAGAAGAAGTGGTCCATGTACACAATGAATACTAGCCATGGAAAACAATGAAACACTGCTCTTTGAGGCCCCATAGATGATCTTGGAGATAATCACAGAACATGAGGTAAGTCGGAAAGCAAAAGTCCTATATCCTATGATATCACTTATAGGCGTTATCTAATAACTGACACAAATGAACATATTTCCACACAGAAAGTCAATCACAGACTTATTAAAAAAGAACTATGCTTATCTAAAAGTAAAGGTGGGGGGAATGGATAAATGAAGATTAGCGTTACCATATGTATACAAATACATATTATATACATATATCAAAAAGACCGACCATATAGCAAGGAAGGATTACGGATCACTGTAATAATTTACAAGGGAAGAGGATCTCTACATAAATAGGTATGTAGAATATGTAGTTGAACCAGAGTGTGTACACCTTGGACAAGCAACATTCTAACCATTACCCCAATTGAAAAAATTAAAACAACGAACTAGGAGTAATGAGACATAGACTTATGGGGGGTTTTCCTGGCACATTCCATTCAAATTTACAACCTAGACAAACGACTTCCAGAATGGCTCTGCTGCCCTAGTACCCAGATTTGGGAATGGAGAAATGCTGCATCCTTGTGCCGTTTCCCACAACAGCAGCTTTAAACCCACTGCAAAAGGTCACTAAATATTCACCAATTGCAGTTCTGTAAATGACACCTGCCCTCCAAAAAATACTGAGGTCGAAAATCGACCAAAAAATTCTAGAGTGCAACCTTCCAAAAAGAAAATTTGAAGAGGTATATTATACTCACACTTTTTTGCTTTTTTCTTTTAATAGAAAAGAAAAAGCCATGGAAAAATGATGAATTGTAGGAATTTTTACAGACATGTAAACCCAAATTACAAAAACCTATCAGCTCACACCAGTCATAATGGCCATCAAAAAAAATTCTGCCAACAATAAATGCTGACGTGATTGTGGAGAAATGCGTACCCTTGATTCTAAGGGGGACGTGGTAAGAGCCACTAATGAAAGCACAATGGAGTTGCCTTGAAAAGGTAAACGTTGAGCTACCGTACCAGTCAATCAATCATACCCACTGCTGGGTCTATCACCTGAGAAAATGAAAATCAAAAATCACAGGCTGGCAATCCTGCACTCCAGCAATATTTACCATAGGCAACACTTGGAAGCAACGAAAATGTCCATCGACAGAGGAATGCACCAAGAAGAAGTGGTCCATGTACACAATGGAATATTAGCCATGGAAAACATTGAAGCACTGCTCTTTGAGGCACCATACTTGAGCCTGGAGATAATCACAAAACATGAAGTAGGTCGGAAAGCAAAACACCTATATCCTATATTATCACTTATGGCATTATCTAATAACTGACACAGATGAACATATTTCCAAAGAGAAAGACACTCACAGGCTTAGAAAACAAACTATGCTCATCTGAAAGGAAAGGAGGGGGGAAATTGAGAAATGAACATTAGTGTTACCATACATATACAAATACATATTATATACATGTATCAAAAACACCGAACATATAGCAAGGGAGGTCGACGGAACACTGTAATATTTTACATGGGAAGAGGATCTGTACATTAATAGACATACATAATGTACAAATGAACCAGATTGTGTACACCTAGGACAAACAATATTCTAAACTTTACCCAGATTAAAAAAATTTTAAAAACCCAGAAGAAGTAATGAGACATAAACTTATGGGGATTCCTCCTGGCAATTTCCATTCTAATTTACAACCTAGGACAATGACTTCCAGAAAGGCTCTGCTGCCCTAGTACCCAGATTGGGGAATGGAGAAATGCTACCTCCTTGTGGCCGTTTCCCACAACAGCAGCTTTGAACCCACTGCAAAAGGTCACTAAATTTTCACCAACTTGCAGTTCTGTAAATGATACCTGCCCTCCAGAAAATTTCTGGGGTCTAAAATCGACCAAAAAATTCAAAAGAGGGCAAGCTTCGAAGAAGACAAGTTCAAGAGCTATATTGTACTCACGGGTTTTTCTTTTAAGAGAAAAGAAAAAGGGGTAGGAATATGACGAATTTAAAAAATTTTAATGACATGCATACCCATATTACAAAAACCTATCAGCTCACAGCAGTCAGAATGGCCATTAGGAAAAATGCTGCAAAAAATAAACCGTGAAGGGAGTGTGGAGAAATGCGTACCTTCGGTTGTAAGGGGGGGCATGTAAAGAGCCACTAATGAAAACACAGTGTAGGTGCTTTGAAAAGGGAAACATTGAGCTACCAGTCAATCAATCACAACCACTGCTTGGCCTATCACCTGAGAAAATGAGAATCAAAAAGTCACAGGCTGGCAAACCTGTACGCCAGCAAGATTTACCATAGCCAGCACTTGGAAGCAATGAAAATGTCCATCAACCGAGGAATGCACCAAGAAGAAGTGGTCCACGTACACAATGGA
The DNA here is from genome assembly GCF_965194825.1 of Balaenoptera physalus. NCBI lineage: Eukaryota > Metazoa > Chordata > Mammalia > Artiodactyla > Balaenopteridae > Balaenoptera > Balaenoptera physalus. The sequence goes on from NW_028126013.1 coordinate 23,844, forward strand.
ATGTTACTCTAATAATAAATATAAACTCAATTTAAAAACAAACAAAAGCAAGGAGACATCAACATTTGTGGGTTTATCCGGGCACATTGCACTCTAATTTATAACCGAAGAACACCACTGGCCGGTAGGTCTGTTTCCCTAGTACCAGCATGGGAAACGTAGAAAGGCTGCCGCTCTCTGGCCGTTACCTGCAAAAGCAGGTTTAAAGCCTGAGCTAATGGTCACTTCATATGAACAAGTACTGCAGGGCTGTAAATGAAACCTGCCCTCAAAATGTCTTGAGGGAGATAATGGCCAAAATATTTCAAATGGTGACACATACTTTAAGAAAACACTGTGAAGAAATAAGCTCTAATCACAGCTGGAAAAATAAAAAGATCATGTCTTAAAGCTCAATTTCAACGCATTATGAGACACATGCAAATTCAACCACAAAGAGGTATCAGCTCACACCACTCAGAATAATCATCAGCAAAAACTACAAAGAATAAATCCTGAAGGTGCTGGGAAGAAATACATGCCCTCCACTTTAAGTGGGACGTAACCTGGAAAGAGCCACTAAGGAGAACAGAACAGAGGTGCCTTTAAAAAGTAAACATTGAGCTACCATATGATCCAGCAGACCTATTCCTGGACCTATAAACTAAGAAGACAGAATTGGAAGGACACAGCCACGCAAATCTGCATTGCACACTATTACAATAGCCAAGATATGGAAGTAACCAAAAAGTCCACCGACAGATGGGTGGACAAAGAAGAACTGCTACCTGTACAGATGGAATATGAGCTAGTGAAAAAATGAAACAATGCCATTTGCAGCACCGTAGATGAGTCTAGAAGTAATCACGCAACTTGGAGTAAGTGAGAAAGCGAAAGACACATATCCTATCATATCATATATAGGGGTTACCTAAAAAATGATACAAACAAAGATATTTCCACAGAGAAACACTATCATAGAATCAATATAAAAACGTATGGTTCACCAAATAGAAAGGTGTGAGGAATGGATACATTACCGTATTGAGGTTAACAGAGAGATACAAACACCTGTGAAATATGTAATCACCAAAGACCTACGCAATACCAAGAGAAGACTACTCAACATTGTGTCATAAGCTACATGGGAAAAGGCTCCGAAGAAGAATAGATATATGTATATGTGTGAAAGAACCACATCTTGCACACCTAGAACAAACAAAACATTGTAATCAAGTTTGCTGTGATAAAAAATAAAAATTAAGTTAAAAATACCAACAAGAAGTAATGAGACATACATTAAAGGGCGTTTTCCTCTCACATGCCATTCTAATTTACAACCTAGAACACCACTTCCAGTAAGGCTCTGTTGACCTAGTAACCAGATTTGGAAAAGGAGAAATGCTGCCGCCATGTGGCCGATTCCCGCAAGAGCAGCTTTTAACCCACAGCTAATGGTCACTTACCATTCACAAGGACTCAGGGCTGTAAAGGACACCTGCCCTCAAAATTGTGCTGAGGTAGGGAATGGATAAAAAAAATTCAAAACAGGCAAAATTTTCAAGAAGATAGTATGAAGAGGTAAGTTTTACTCACTCTCTTTTTAAAGAAAGGAAAATGGATAAAAGCTCAGCCTCAGGAAGTATTAGACTCATGCAATCTAATCTACAAAAAGTCTTCAACTCACACCAGTCGACTGACCATTGGCAAAAAGTCTACAAACAATAAATGCGGAAGAGGTTTTAGAGAACTGTGTACCCTCTAGCTGCTGGTGAGATGTAAAAGGGTTAAACGCTAATAATGAGAACAGGAAAGAGCTGCGTTTAAAAGGAAAAATTGAGGTACCAGTCAATCCAGCAGGCGCACCAATGGGCCTCTCACCTGAGAAGACCAGAATGAAGAAGACCCGGGCTGCAAAAGCTGCACTGCAGCCTTATTCACAATAGACAAGACAGTGAAGCAACCAAAATGTCCATCTACAGATGAAAGGAAAAAGAAGAAGTGGTCCATGTACACAATGAATACTAGCCATGGAAAACAATGAAACACTGCTCTTTGAGGCCCCATAGATGATCTTGGAGATAATCACAGAACATGAGGTAAGTCGGAAAGCAAAAGTCCTATATCCTATGATATCACTTATAGGCGTTATCTAATAACTGACACAAATGAACATATTTCCACACAGAAAGTCAATCACAGACTTATTAAAAAAGAACTATGCTTATCTAAAAGTAAAGGTGGGGGGAATGGATAAATGAAGATTAGCGTTACCATATGTATACAAATACATATTATATACATATATCAAAAAGACCGACCATATAGCAAGGAAGGATTACGGATCACTGTAATAATTTACAAGGGAAGAGGATCTCTACATAAATAGGTATGTAGAATATGTAGTTGAACCAGAGTGTGTACACCTTGGACAAGCAACATTCTAACCATTACCCCAATTGAAAAAATTAAAACAACGAACTAGGAGTAATGAGACATAGACTTATGGGGGGTTTTCCTGGCACATTCCATTCAAATTTACAACCTAGACAAACGACTTCCAGAATGGCTCTGCTGCCCTAGTACCCAGATTTGGGAATGGAGAAATGCTGCATCCTTGTGCCGTTTCCCACAACAGCATCTTTAAACCCACTGCAAAAGGTCACTAAATATTCACCAATTGCAGTTCTGTAAATGACACCTGCCCTCCAAAAAATACTGAGGTCGAAAATCGACCAAAAAATTCTAGAGTGCAACCTTCCAAAAAGAAAATTTGAAGAGGTATATTATACTCACACTTTTTTGCTTTTTTCTTTTAATAGAAAAGAAAAAGCCATGGAAAAATGATGAATTGTAGGAATTTTTACAGACATGTAAACCCAAATTACAAAAACCTATCAGCTCACACCAGTCATAATGGCCATCAAAAAAAAATTCTGCCAACAATAAATGCTGACGTGATTGTGGAGAAATGCGTACCCTTGATTCTAAGGGGGACGTGGTAAGAGCCACTAATGAAAGCACAATGGAGTTGCCTTGAAAAGGTAAACGTTGAGCTACCGTACCAGTCAATCAATCATACCCACTGCTGGGTCTATCACCTGAGAAAATGAAAATCAAAAATCACAGGCTGGCAATCCTGCACTCCAGCAATATTTACCATAGGCAACACTTGGAAGCAACGAAAATGTCCATCGACAGAGGAATGCACCAAGAAGAAGTGGTCCATGTACACAATGGAATATTAGCCATGGAAAACATTGAAGCACTGCTCTTTGAGGCACCATACTTGAGCCTGGAGATAATCACAAAACATGAAGTAGGTCGGAAAGCAAAACACCTATATCCTATATTATCACTTATGGCATTATCTAATAACTGACACAGATGAACATATTTCCAAAGAGAAAGACACTCACAGGCTTAGAAAACAAACTATGCTCATCTGAAAGGAAAGGAGGGGGGAAATTGAGAAATGAACATTAGTGTTACCATACATATACAAATACATATTATATACATGTATCAAAAACACCGAACATATAGCAAGGGAGGTCGACGGAACACTGTAATATTTTACATGGGAAGAGGATCTGTACATTAATAGACATACATAATGTACAAATGAACCAGATTGTGTACACCTAGGACAAACAATATTCTAAACTTTACCCAGATTAAAAAAATTTTAAAAACCCAGAAGAAGTAATGAGACATAAACTTATGGGGATTCCTCCTGGCAATTTCCATTCTAATTTACAACCTAGGACAATGACTTCCAGAAAGGCTCTGCTGCCCTAGTACCCAGATTGGGGAATGGAGAAATGCTACCTCCTTGTGGCCGTTTCCCACAACAGCAGCTTTGAACCCACTGCAAAAGGTCACTAAATTTTCACCAACTTGCAGTTCTGTAAATGATACCTGCCCTCCAGAAAATTTCTGGGGTCTAAAATCGACCAAAAAATTCAAAAGAGGGCAAGCTTCGAAGAAGACAAGTTCAAGAGCTATATTGTACTCACGGGTTTTTCTTTTAAGAGAAAAGAAAAAGGGGTAGGAATATGACGAATTTAAAAAATTTTAATGACATGCATACCCATATTACAAAAACCTATCAGCTCACAGCAGTCAGAATGGCCATTAGGAAAAATGCTGCAAAAAATAAACCGTGAAGGGAGTGTGGAGAAATGCGTACCTTCGGTTGTAAGGGGGGGCATGTAAAGAGCCACTAATGAAAACACAGTGTAGGTGCTTTGAAAAGGGAAACATTGAGCTACCAGTCAATCAATCACAACCACTGCTTGGCCTATCACCTGAGAAAATGAGAATCAAAAAGTCACAGGCTGGCAAACCTGTACGCCAGCAAGATTTACCATAGCCAGCACTTGGAAGCAATGAAAATGTCCATCAACCGAGGAATGCACCAAGAAGAAGTGGTCCACGTACACAATGGAATGTTACTCTAATAATAAATATAAACTCAATTTAAAAACAAAAGCAAGGAGACATCAACATTTGTGGGTTTATCCGGGCACATTGCACTCTAATTTATAACCGAAGAACACCACTGGCCGGTAGGTCTGTTTCCCTAGTACCAGCATGGGAAACGTAGAAAGGCTGCCGCTCTCTGGCCGTTACCTGCAAAAGCAGGTTTAAAGCCTGAGCTAATGGTCACTTCATATGAACAAGTACTGCAGGGCTGTAAATGAAACCTGCCCTCAAAATGTCTTGAGGGAGATAATGGCCAAAATATTTCAAATGGTGACACATACTTTAAGAAAACACTGTGAAGAAATAAGCTCTAATCACAGCTGGAAAAATAAAAAGATCATGTCTTAAAGCTCAATTTCAACACATTATGAGACACATGCAAATTCAACCACAAAGAGGTATCAGCTCACACCACTCAGAATAATCATCAGCAAAAACTACAAAGAATAAATCCTGAAGGTGCTGGGAAGAAATACATGCCCTCCACTTTAAGTGGGACGTAACCTGGAAAGAGCCACTAAGGAGAACAGAACAGAGGTGCCTTTAAAAAGTAAACATTGAGCTACCATATGATCCAGCAGACCTATTCCTGGACCTATAAACTAAGAAGACAGAATTGGAAGGACACAGCCACGCAAATCTGCATTGCACACTATTACAATAGCCAAGATATGGAAGTAACCAAAAAGTCCACCGACAGATGGGTGGACAAAGAAGAACTGCTACCTGTACAGATGGAATATGAGCTAGTGAAAAAATGAAACAATGCCATTTGCAGCACCGTAGATGAGTCTAGAAGTAATCACGCAACTTGGAGTAAGTGAGAAAGCGAAAGACACATATCCTATCATATCATATATAGGGGTTACCTAAAAAATGATACAAACAAAGATATTTCCACAGAGAAACACTATCATAGAATCAATATAAAAACGTATGGTTCACCAAATAGAAAGGTGTGAGGAATGGATACATTACCGTATTGAGGTTAACAGAGAGACACAAACACCTGTGAAATATGTAATCACCAAAGACCTACGCAATACCAAGAGAAGACTACTCAACATTGTGTCATAACCTACCTGGGAAAAGGCTCCGAAGAAGAATAGATATATGTATATGTGTGAAAGAACCACATCTTGCACACCTAGAACAAACAAAACATTGTAATCAAGTTTGCTGTGATAAAAAATAAAAATTAAGTTAAAAATACCAACAAGAAGTAATGAGACATACATTAAAGGGCGTTTTCCTCTCACATGCCATTCTAATTTACAACCTAGAACACCACTTCCAGTAAGGCTCTGTTGACCTAGTAACCAGATTTGGAAAAGGAGAAATGCTGCCGCCATGTGGCCGATTCCCGCAAGAGCAGCTTTTAACCCACAGCTAATGGTCACTTACCATTCACAAGGACTCAGGGCTGTAAAGGACACCTGCCCTCAAAATTGTGCTGAGGTAGGGAATGGATAAAAAAAATTCAAAACAGGCAAAATTTTCAAGAAGATAGTATGAAGAGGTAAGTTTTACTCACTCTCTTTTTAAAGGAAGGAAAATGGATAAAAGCTCAGCCTCAGGAAGTATTAGACTCATGCAATCTAATCTACAAAAAGTCTTCAACTCACACCAGTCGACTGACCATTGGCAAAAAGTCTACAAACAATAAATGCGGAAGAGGTTTTAGAGAACTGTGTACCCTCTAGCTGCTGGTGAGATGTAAAAGGGTTAAACGCTAATAATGAGAACAGGAAAGAGCTGCGTTTAAAAGGAATAATTGAGGTACCAGTCAATCCAGCAGGCGCACCAATGGGCCTCTCACCTGAGAAGACCAGAATGAAGAAGACCCGGGCTGCAAAAGCTGCACTGCAGCCTTATTCACAATAGACAAGACAGTGAAGCAACCAAAATGTCCATCTACAGATGAAAGGAAAAAGAAGAAGTGGTCCATGTACACAATGAATACTAGCCATGGAAAACAATGAAACACTGCTCTTTGAGGCCCCATAGATGATCTTGGAGATAATCACAGAACATGAGGTAAGTCGGAAAGCAAAAGTCCTATATCCTATGATATCACTTATAGGCGTTATCTAATAACTGACACAAATGAACATATTTCCACACAGAAAGTCAATCACAGACTTATTAAAAAAGAACTATGCTTATCTAAAAGTAAAGGTGGGGGGAATGGATAAATGAAGATTAGCGTTACCATATGTATACAAATACATATTATATACATATATCAAAAAGACCGACCATATAGCAAGGAAGGATTACGGATCACTGTAATAATTTACAAGGGAAGAGGATCTCTACATAAATAGGTATGTAGAATATGTAGTTGAACCAGAGTGTGTACACCTTGGACAAGCAACATTCTAACCATTACCCCAATTGAAAAAATTAAAACAACGAACTAGGAGTAATGAGACATAGACTTATGGGGGGTTTTCCTGGCACATTCCATTCAAATTTACAACCTAGACAAACGACTTCCAGAATGGCTCTGCTGCCCTAGTACCCAGATTTGGGAATGGAGAAATGCTGCATCCTTGTGCCGTTTCCCACAACAGCAGCTTTAAACCCACTGCAAAAGGTCACTAAATATTCACCAATTGCAGTTCTGTAAATGACACCTGCCCTCCAAAAAATACTGAGGTCGAAAATCGACCAAAAAATTCTAGAGTGCAACCTTCCAAAAAGAAAATTTGAAGAGGTATATTATACTCACACTTTTTTGCTTTTTTCTTTTAATAGAAAAGAAAAAGCCATGGAAAAATGATGAATTGTAGGAATTTTTACAGACATGTAAACCCAAATTACAAAAACCTATCAGCTCACACCAGTCATAATGGCCATCAAAAAAAATTCTGCCAACAATAAATGCTGACGTGATTGTGGAGAAATGCGTACCCTTGATTCTAAGGGGGACGTGGTAAGAGCCACTAATGAAAGCACAATGAAGTTGCCTTGAAAAGGTAAACGTTGAGCTACCGTACCAGTCAATCAATCATACCCACTGCTGGGTCTATCACCTGAGAAAATGAAAATCAAAAATCACAGGCTGGCAATCCTGCACTCCAGCAATATTTACCATAGGCAACACTTGGAAGCAACGAAAATGTCCATCGACAGAGGAATGCACCAAGAAGAAGTGGTCCATGTACACAATGGAATATTAGCCATGGAAAACATTGAAGCACTGCTCTTTGAGGCACCATACTTGAGCCTGGAGATAATCACAAAACATGAAGTAGGTCGGAAAGCAAAACACCTATATCCTATATTATCACTTATGGCATTATCTAATAACTGACACAGATGAACATATTTCCAAAGAGAAAGACACTCACAGGCTTAGAAAACAAACTATGCTCATCTGAAAGGAAAGGAGGGGGGAAATTGAGAAATGAACATTAGTGTTACCATACATATACCAATACATATTATATACATGTATCAAAAACACCGAACATATAGCAAGGGAGGTCGACGGAACACTGTAATATTTTACATGGGAAGAGGATCTGTACATTAATAGACATACATAATGTACAAATGAACCAGATTGTGTACACCTAGGACAAACAATATTCTAAACTTTACCCAGATTAAAAAAATTTTAAAAACCCAGAAGAAGTAATGAGACATAAACTTATGGGGATTCCTCCTGGCAATTTCCATTCTAATTTACAACCTAGGACAATGACTTCCAGAAAGGCTCTGCTGCCCTAGTACCCAGATTGGGGAATGGAGAAATGCTACCTCCTTGTGGCCGTTTCCCACAACAGCAGCTTTGAACCCACTGCAAAAGGTCACTAAATTTTCACCAACTTGCAGTTCTGTAAATGATACCTGCCCTCCAGAAAATTTCTGGGGTCTAAAATCGACCAAAAAATTCAAAAGAGGGCAAGCTTCGAAGAAGACAAGTTCAAGAGCTATATTGTACTCACGGGTTTTTCTTTTAAGAGAAAAGAAAAAGGGGTAGGAATATGACGAATTTAAAAAATTTTAATGACATGCATACCCATATTACAAAAACCTATCAGCTCACAGCAGTCAGAATGGCCATTAGGAAAAATGCTGCAAAAAATAAACCGTGAAGGGAGTGTGGAGAAATGCGTACCTTCGGTTGTAAGGGGGGGCATGTAAAGAGCCACTAATGAAAACACAGTGTAGGTGCTTTGAAAAGGGAAACATTGAGCTACCAGTCAATCAATCACAACCACTGCTTGGCCTATCACCTGAGAAAATGAGAATCAAAAAGTCACAGGCTGGCAAACCTGTACGCCAGCAAGATTTACCATAGCCAGCACTTGGAAGCAATGAAAATGTCCATCAACCGAGGAATGCACCAAGAAGAAGTGGTCCACGTACACAATGGAATGTTACTCTAATAATAAATATAAACTCAATTTAAAAACAAACAAAAGCAAGGAGACATCAACATTTGTGGGTTTATCCGGGCACATTGCACTCTAATTTATAACCGAAGAACACCACTGGCCGGTAGGTCTGTTTCCCTAGTACCAGCATGGGAAACGTAGAAAGGCTGCCGCTCTCTGGCCGTTACCTGCAAAAGCAGGTTTAAAGCCTGAGCTAATGGTCACTTCATATGAACAAGTACTGCAGGGCTGTAAATGAAACCTGCCCTCAAAATGTCTTGAGGGAGATAATGGCCAAAATATTTCAAATGGTGACACATACTTTAAGAAAACACTGTGAAGAAATAAGCTCTAATCACAGCTGGAAAAATAAAAAGATCATGTCTTAAAGCTCAATTTCAACGCATTATGAGACACATGCAAATTCAACCACAAAGAGGTATCAGCTCACACCACTCAGAATAATCATCAGCAAAAACTACAAAGAATAAATCCTGAAGGTGCTGGGAAGAAATACATGCCCTCCACTTTAAGTGGGACGTAACCTGGAAAGAGCCACTAAAGAGAACAGAACAGAGGTGCCTTTAAAAAGTAAACATTGAGCTACCATATGATCCAGCAGACCTATTCCTGGACCTATAAACTAAGAAGACAGAATTGGAAGGACACAGCCACGCAAATCTGCATTGCACACTATTACAATAGCCAAGATATGGAAGTAACCAAAAAGTCCACCGACAGATGGGTGGACAAAGAAGAACTGCTACCTGTACAGATGGAATATGAGCTAGTGAAAAAATGAAACAATGCCATTTGCAGCACCGTAGATGAGTCTAGAAGTAATCACGCAACTTGGAGTAAGTGAGAAAGCGAAAGACACATATCCTATCATATCATATATAGGGGTTACGTAAAAAATGATACAAACAAAGATATTTCCACAGAGAAACACTATCATAGAATCAATATAAAAACGTATGGTTCACCAAATAGAAAGGTGTGAGGAATGGATACATTACCGTATTGAGGTTAACAGAGAGATACAAACACCTGTGAAATATGTAATCACCAAAGACCTACGCAATACCAAGAGAAGACTACTCAACATTGTGTCATAAGCTACATGGGAAAAGGCTCCGAAGAAGAATAGATATATGTATATGTGTGAAAGAACCACATCTTGCACACCTAGAACAAACAAAACATTGTAATCAAGTTTGCTGTGATAAAAAATAAAAATTAAGTTAAAAATACCAACAAGAAGTAATGAGACATACATTAAAGGGCGTTTTCCTCTCACATGCCATTCTAATTTACAACCTAGAACACCACTTCCAGTAAGGCTCTGTTGACCTAGTATCCAGATTTGGAAAAGGAGAAATGCTGCCGCCATGTGGCCGATTCCCGCAAGAGCAGCTTTTAACCCACAGCTAATGGTCACTTACCATTCACAAGGACTCAGGGCTGTAAAGGACACCTGCCCTCAAAATTGTGCTGAGGTAGGGAATGGATAAAAAAAATTCAAAACAGGCAAAATTTTCAAGAAGATAGTATGAAGAGGTAAGTTTTACTCACTCTCTTTTTAAAGAAAGGAAAATGGATAAAAGCTCAGCCTCAGGAAGTATTAGACTCATGCAATCTAATCTACAAAAAGTCTTCAACTCACACCAGTCGACTGACCATTGGCAAAAAGTCTACAAACAATAAATGCGGAAGAGGTTTTAGAGAACTGTGTACCCTCTAGCTGCTGGTGAGATGTAAAAGGGTTAAACGCTAATAATGAGAACAGGAAAGAGCTGCGTTTAAAAGGAAAAATTGAGGTACCAGTCAATCCAGCAGGCGCACCAATGGGCCTCTCACCTGAGAAGACCAGAATGAAGAAGACCCGGGCTGCAAAAGCTGCACTGCAGCCTTATTCACAATAGACAAGACAGTGAAGCAACCAAAATGTCCATCTACAGATGAAAGGAAAAAGAAGAAGTGGTCCATGTACACAATGAATACTAGCCATGGAAAACAATGAAACACTGCTCTTTGAGGCCCCATAGATGATCTTGGAGATAATCACAGAACATGAGGTAAGTCGGAAAGCAAAAGTCCTATATCCTATGATATCACTTATAGGCGTTATCTAATAACTGACACAAATGAACATATTTCCACACAGAAAGTCAATCACAGACTTATTAAAAAAGAACTATGCTTATCTAAAAGTAAAGGTGGGGGGAATGGATAAATGAAGATTAGCGTTACCATATGTATACAAATACATATTATATACATATATCAAAAAGACCGACCATATAGCAAGGAAGGATTACGGATCACTGTAATAATTTACAAGGAAAGAGGATCTCTACATAAATAGGTATGTAGAATATGTAGTTGAACCAGAGTGTGTACACCTTGGACAAGCAACATTCTAACCATTACCCCAATTGAAAAAATTAAAACAACGAACTAGGAGTAATGAGACATAGACTTATGGGGGGTTTTCCTGGCACATTCCATTCAAATTTACAACCTAGACAAACGACTTCCAGAATGGCTCTGCTGCCCTAGTACCCAGATTTGGGAATGGAGAAATGCTGCATCCTTGTGCCGTTTCCCACAAAAGCATCTTTAAACCCACTGCAAAAGGTCACTAAATATTCACCAATTGCAGTTCTGTAAATGACACCTGCCCTCCAAAAAATACTGAGGTCGAAAATCGACCAAAAAATTCTAGAGTGCAACCTTCCAAAAAGAAAATTTGAAGAGGTATATTATACTCACACTTTTTTGCTTTTTTCTTTTAATAGAAAAGAAAAAGCCATGGAAAAATGATGAATTGTAGGAATTTTTACAGACATGTAAACCCAAATTACAAAAACCTATCAGCTCACACCAGTCATAATGGCCATCAAAAAAAAATTCTGCCAACAATAAATGCTGACGTGATTGTGGAGAAATGCGTACCCTTGATTCTAAGGGGGACGTGGTAAGAGCCACTAATGAAAGCACAATGGAGTTGCCTTGAAAAGGTAAACGTTGAGCTACCGTACCAGTCAATCAATCATACCCACTGCTGGGTCTATCACCTGAGAAAATGAAAATCAAAAATCACAGGCTGGCAATCCTGCACTCCAGCAATATTTACCATAGGCAACACTTGGAAGCAACGAAAATGTCCATCGACAGAGGAATGCACCAAGAAGAAGTGGTCCATGTACACAATGGAATATTAGCCATGGAAAACATTGAAGCACTGCTCTTTGAGGCACCATACTTGAGCCTGGAGATAATCACAAAACATGAAGTAGGTCGGAAAGCAAAACACCTATATCCTATATTATCACTTATGGCATTATCTAATAACTGACACAGATGAACATATTTCCAAAGAGAAAGACACTCACAGGCTTAGAAAACAAACTATGCTCATCTGAAAGGAAAGGAGGGGGGAAATTGAGAAATGAACATTAGTGTTACCATACATATACAAATACATATTATATACATGTATCAAAAACACCGAACATATAGCAAGGGAGGTCGACGGAACACTGTAATATTTTACATGGGAAGAGGATCTGTACATTAATAGACATACATAATGTACAAATGAACCAGATTGTGTACACCTAGGACAAACAATATTCTAAACTTTACCCAGATTAAAAAAATTTTAAAAACCCAGAAGAAGTAATGAGACATAAACTTATGGGGATTCCTCCTGGCAATTTCCATTCTAATTTACAACCTAGGACAATGACTTCCAGAAAGGCTCTGCTGCCCTAGTACCCAGATTGGGGAATGGAGAAATGCTACCTCCTTGTGGCCGTTTCCCACAACAGCAGCTTTGAACCCATTGCAAAAGGTCACTAAATTTTCACCAACTTGCAGTTCTGTAAATGATACCTGCCCTCCAGAAAATTTCTGGGGTCTAAAATCGACCAAAAAATTCAAAAGAGGGCAAGCTTCGAAGAAGACAAGTTCAAGAGCTATATTGTACTCACGGGTTTTTCTTTTAAGAGAAAAGAAAAAGGGGTAGGAATATGACGAATTTAAAAAATTTTAATGACATGCATACCCATATTACAAAAACCTATCAGCTCACAGCAGTCAGAATGGCCATTAGGAAAAATGCTGCAAAAAATAAACCGTGAAGGGAGTGTGGAGAAATGCGTACCTTCGGTTGTAAGGGGGGGCATGTAAAGAGCCACTAATGAAAACACAGTGTAGGTGCTTTGAAAAGGGAAACATTGAGCTACCAGTCAATCAATCACAACCACTGCTTGGCCTATCACCTGAGAAAATGAGAATCAAAAAGTCACAGGCTGGCAAACCTGTACGCCAGCAAGATTTACCATAGCCAGCACTTGGAAGCAATGAAAATGTCCATCAACCGAGGAATGCACCAAGAAGAAGTGGTCCACGTACACAATGGAATGTTACTCTAATAATAAATATAAACTCAATTTAAAAACAAACAAAAGCAAGGAGACATCAACATTTGTGGGTTTATCCGGGCACATTGCACTCTAATTTATAACCGAAGAACACCACTGGCCGGTAGGTCTGTTTCCCTAGTACCAGCATGGGAAACGTAGAAAGGCTGCCGCTCTCTGGCCGTTACCTGCAAAAGCAGGTTTAAAGCCTGAGCTAATGGTCACTTCATATGAACAAGTACTGCAGGGCTGTAAATGAAACCTGCCCTCAAAATGTCTTGAGGGAGATAATGGCCAAAATATTTCAAATGGTGACACATACTTTAAGAAAACACTGTGAAGAAATAAGCTCTAATCACAGCTGGAAAAATAAAAAGATCATGTCTTAAAGCTCAATTTCAACACATTATGAGACACATGCAAATTCAACCACAAAGAGGTATCAGCTCACACCACTCAGAATAATCATCAGCAAAAACTACAAAGAATAAATCCTGAAGGTGCTGGGAAGAAATACATGCCCTCCACTTTAAGTGGGACGTAACCTGGAAAGAGCCACTAAGGAGAACAGAACAGAGGTGCCTTTAAAAAGTAAACATTGAGCTACCATATGATCCAGCAGACCTATTCCTGGACCTATAAACTAAGAAGACAGAATTGGAAGGACACAGCCACGCAAATCTGCATTGCACACTATTACAATAGCCAAGATATGGAAGTAACCAAAAAGTCCACCGACAGATGGGTGGACAAAGAAGAACTGCTACCTGTACAGATGGAATATGAGCTAGTGAAAAAATGAAACAATGCCATTTGCAGCACCGTAGATGAGTCTAGAAGTAATCACGCAACTTGGAGTAAGTGAGAAAGCGAAAGACACATATCCTATCATATCATATATAGGGGTTACCTAAAAAATGATACAAACAAAGATATTTCCACAGAGAAACACTATCATAGAATCAATATAAAAACGTATGGTTCACCAAATAGAAAGGTGTGAGGAATGGATACATTACCGTATTGAGGTTAACAGAGAGACACAAACACCTGTGAAATATGTAATCACCAAAGACCTACGCAATACCAAGAGAAGACTACTCAACATTGTGTCATAACCTACCTGGGAAAAGGCTCCGAAGAAGAATAGATATATGTATATGTGTGAAAGAACCACATCTTGCACACCTAGAACAAACAAAACATTGTAATCAAGTTTGCTGTGATAAAAAATAAAAATTAAGTTAAAAATACCAACAAGAAGTAATGAGACATACATTAAAGGGCGTTTTCCTCTCACATGCCATTCTAATTTACAACCTAGAACACCACTTCCAGTAAGGCTCTGTTGACCTAGTAACCAGATTTGGAAAAGGAGAAATGCTGCCGCCATGTGGCCGATTCCCGCAAGAGCAGCTTTTAACCCACAGCTAATGGTCACTTACCATTCACAAGGACTCAGGGCTGTAAAGGACACCTGCCCTCAAAATTGTGCTGAGGTAGGGAATGGATAAAAAAAATTCAAAACAGGCAAAATTTTCAAGAAGATAGTATGAAGAGGTAAGTTTTACTCACTCTCTTTTTAAAGGAAGGAAAATGGATAAAAGCTCAGCCTCAGGAAGTATTAGACTCATGCAATCTAATCTACAAAAAGTCTTCAACTCACACCAGTCGACTGACCATTGGCAAAAAGTCTACAAACAATAAATGCGGAAGAGGTTTTAGAGAACTGTGTACCCTCTAGCTGCTGGTGAGATGTAAAAGGGTTAAACGCTAATAATGAGAACAGGAAAGAGCTGCGTTTAAAAGGAATAATTGAGGTACCAGTCAATCCAGCAGGCGCACCAATGGGCCTCTCACCTGAGAAGACCAGAATGAAGAAGACCCGGGCTGCAAAAGCTGCACTGCAGCCTTATTCACAATAGACAAGACAGTGAAGCAACCAAAATGTCCATCTACAGATGAAAGGAAAAAGAAGAAGTGGTCCATGTACACAATGAATACTAGCCATGGAAAACAATGAAACACTGCTCTTTGAGGCCCCATAGATGATCTTGGAGATAATCACAGAACATGAGGTAAGTCGGAAAGCAAAAGTCCTATATCCTATGATATCACTTATAGGCGTTATCTAATAACTGACACAAATGAACATATTTCCACACAGAAAGTCAATCACAGACTTATTAAAAAAGAACTATGCTTATCTAAAAGTAAAGGTGGGGGGAATGGATAAATGAAGATTAGCGTTACCATATGTATACAAATACATATTATATACATATATCAAAAAGACCGACCATATAGCAAGGAAGGATTACGGATCACTGTAATAATTTACAAGGGAAGAGGATCTCTACATAAATAGGTATGTAGAATATGTAGTTGAACCAGAGTGTGTACACCTTGGACAAGCAACATTCTAACCATTACCCCAATTGAAAAAATTAAAACAACGAACTAGGAGTAATGAGACATAGACTTATGGGGGGTTTTCCTGGCACATTCCATTCAAATTTACAACCTAGACAAACGACTTCCAGAATGGCTCTGCTGCCCTAGTACCCAGATTTGGGAATGGAGAAATGCTGCATCCTTGTGCCGTTTCCCACAACAGCAGCTTTAAACCCACTGCAAAAGGTCACTAAATATTCACCAATTGCAGTTCTGTAAATGACACCTGCCCTCCAAAAAATACTGAGGTCGAAAATCGACCAAAAAATTCTAGAGTGCAACCTTCCAAAAAGAAAATTTGAAGAGGTATATTATACTCACACTTTTTTGCTTTTTTCTTTTAATAGAAAA
This sequence comes from Balaenoptera physalus, assembly GCF_965194825.1. Classification (NCBI taxonomy): domain Eukaryota; kingdom Metazoa; phylum Chordata; class Mammalia; order Artiodactyla; family Balaenopteridae; genus Balaenoptera; species Balaenoptera physalus. Next base: position 39,934 of record NW_028126013.1, read on the forward strand.
GAAAAAGCCATGGAAAAATGATGAATTGTAGGAATTTTTACAGACATGTAAACCCAAATTACAAAAACCTATCAGCTCACACCAGTCATAATGGCCATCAAAAAAAATTCTGCCAACAATAAATGCTGACGTGATTGTGGAGAAATGCGTACCCTTGATTCTAAGGGGGACGTGGTAAGAGCCACTAATGAAAGCACAATGGAGTTGCCTTGAAAAGGTAAACGTTGAGCTACCGTACCAGTCAATCAATCATACCCACTGCTGGGTCTATCACCTGAGAAAATGAAAATCAAAAATCACAGGCTGGCAATCCTGCACTCCAGCAATATTTACCATAGGCAACACTTGGAAGCAACGAAAATGTCCATCGACAGAGGAATGCACCAAGAAGAAGTGGTCCATGTACACAATGGAATATTAGCCATGGAAAACATTGAAGCACTGCTCTTTGAGGCACCATACTTGAGCCTGGAGATAATCACAAAACATGAAGTAGGTCAGAAAGCAAAACACCTATATCCTATATTATCACTTATGGCATTATCTAATAACTGACACAGATGAACATATTTCCAAAGAGAAAGACACTCACAGGCTTAGAAAACAAACTATGCTCATCTGAAAGGAAAGGAGGGGGGAAATTGAGAAATGAACATTAGTGTTACCATACATATACCAATACATATTATATACATGTATCAAAAACACCGAACATATAGCAAGGGAGGTCGACGGAACACTGTAATATTTTACATGGGAAGAGGATCTGTACATTAATAGACATACATAATGTACAAATGAACCAGATTGTGTACACCTAGGACAAACAATATTCTAAACTTTACCCAGATTAAAAAAATTTTAAAAACCCAGAAGAAGTAATGAGACATAAACTTATGGGGATTCCTCCTGGCAATTTCCATTCTAATTTACAACCTAGGACAATGACTTCCAGAAAGGCTCTGCTGCCCTAGTACCCAGATTGGGGAATGGAGAAATGCTACCTCCTTGTGGCCGTTTCCCACAACAGCAGCTTTGAACCCATTGCAAAAGGTCACTAAATTTTCACCAACTTGCAGTTCTGTAAATGATACCTGCCCTCCAGAAAATTTCTGGGGTCTAAAATCGACCAAAAAATTCAAAAGAGGGCAAGCTTCGAAGAAGACAAGTTCAAGAGCTATATTGTACTCACGGGTTTTTCTTTTAAGAGAAAAGAAAAAGGGGTAGGAATATGACGAATTTAAAAAATTTTAATGACATGCATACCCATATTACAAAAACCTATCAGCTCACAGCAGTCAGAATGGCCATTAGGAAAAATGCTGCAAAAAATAAACCGTGAAGGGAGTGTGGAGAAATGCGTACCTTCGGTTGTAAGGGGGGGCATGTAAAGAGCCACTAATGAAAACACAGTGTAGGTGCTTTGAAAAGGGAAACATTGAGCTACCAGTCAATCAATCACAACCACTGCTTGGCCTATCACCTGAGAAAATGAGAATCAAAAAGTCACAGGCTGGCAAACCTGTACGCCAGCAAGATTTACCATAGCCAGCACTTGGAAGCAATGAAAATGTCCATCAACCGAGGAATGCACCAAGAAGAAGTGGTCCACGTACACAATGGAATGTTACTCTAATAATAAATATAAACTCAATTTAAAAACAAACAAAAGCAAGGAGACATCAACATTTGTGGGTTTATCCGGGCACATTGCACTCTAATTTATAACCGAAGAACACCACTGGCCGGTAGGTCTGTTTCCCTAGTACCAGCATGGGAAACGTAGAAAGGCTGCCGCTCTCTGGCCGTTACCTGCAAAAGCAGGTTTAAAGCCTGAGCTAATGGTCACTTCATATGAACAAGTACTGCAGGGCTGTAAATGAAACCTGCCCTCAAAATGTCTTGAGGGAGATAATGGCCAAAATATTTCAAATGGTGACACATACTTTAAGAAAACACTGTGAAGAAATAAGCTCTAATCACAGCTGGAAAAATAAAAAGATCATGTCTTAAAGCTCAATTTCAACACATTATGAGACACATGCAAATTCAACCACAAAGAGGTATCAGCTCACACCACTCAGAATAATCATCAGCAAAAACTACAAAGAATAAATCCTGAAGGTGCTGGGAAGAAATACATGCCCTCCACTTTAAGTGGGACGTAACCTGGAAAGAGCCACTAAGGAGAACAGAACAGAGGTGCCTTTAAAAAGTAAACATTGAGCTACCATATGATCCAGCAGACCTATTCCTGGACCTATAAACTAAGAAGACAGAATTGGAAGGACACAGCCACGCAAATCTGCATTGCACACTATTACAATAGCCAAGATATGGAAGTAACCAAAAAGTCCACCGACAGATGGGTGGACAAAGAAGAACTGCTACCTGTACAGATGGAATATGAGCTAGTGAAAAAATGAAACAATGCCATTTGCAGCACCGTAGATGAGTCTAGAAGTAATCACGCAACTTGGAGTAAGTGAGAAAGCGAAAGACACATATCCTATCATATCATATATAGGGGTTACCTAAAAAATGATACAAACAAAGATATTTCCACAGAGAAACACTATCATAGAATCAATATAAAAACGTATGGTTCACCAAATAGAAAGGTGTGAGGAATGGATACATTACCGTATTGAGGTTAACAGAGAGACACAAACACCTGTGAAATATGTAATCACCAAAGACCTACGCAATACCAAGAGAAGACTACTCAACATTGTGTCATAACCTACCTGGGAAAAGGCTCCGAAGAAGAATAGATATATGTATATGTGTGAAAGAACCACATCTTGCACACCTAGAACAAACAAAACATTGTAATCAAGTTTGCTGTGATAAAAAATAAAAATTAAGTTAAAAATACCAACAAGAAGTAATGAGACATACATTAAAGGGCGTTTTCCTCTCACATGCCATTCTAATTTACAACCTAGAACACCACTTCCAGTAAGGCTCTGTTGACCTAGTAACCAGATTTGGAAAAGGAGAAATGCTGCCGCCATGTGGCCGATTCCCGCAAGAGCAGCTTTTAACCCACAGCTAATGGTCACTTACCATTCACAAGGACTCAGGGCTGTAAAGGACACCTGCCCTCAAAATTGTGCTGAGGTAGGGAATGGATAAAAAAAATTCAAAACAGGCAAAATTTTCAAGAAGATAGTATGAAGAGGTAAGTTTTACTCACTCTCTTTTTAAAGGAAGGAAAATGGATAAAAGCTCAGCCTCAGGAAGTATTAGACTCATGCAATCTAATCTACAAAAAGTCTTCAACTCACACCAGTCGACTGACCATTGGCAAAAAGTCTACAAACAATAAATGCGGAAGAGGTTTTAGAGAACTGTGTACCCTCTAGCTGCTGGTGAGATGTAAAAGGGTTAAACGCTAATAATGAGAACAGGAAAGAGCTGCGTTTAAAAGGAATAATTGAGGTACCAGTCAATCCAGCAGGCGCACCAATGGGCCTCTCACCTGAGAAGACCAGAATGAAGAAGACCCGGGCTGCAAAAGCTGCACTGCAGCCTTATTCACAATAGACAAGACAGTGAAGCAACCAAAATGTCCATCTACAGATGAAAGGAAAAAGAAGAAGTGGTCCATGTACACAATGAATACTAGCCATGGAAAACAATGAAACACTGCTCTTTGAGGCCCCATAGATGATCTTGGAGATAATCACAGAACATGAGGTAAGTCGGAAAGCAAAAGTCCTATATCCTATGATATCACTTATAGGCGTTATCTAATAACTGACACAAATGAACATATTTCCACACAGAAAGTCAATCACAGACTTATTAAAAAAGAACTATGCTTATCTAAAAGTAAAGGTGGGGGGAATGGATAAATGAAGATTAGCGTTACCATATGTATACAAATACATATTATATACATATATCAAAAAGACCGACCATATAGCAAGGAAGGATTACGGATCACTGTAATAATTTACAAGGGAAGAGGATCTCTACATAAATAGGTATGTAGAATATGTAGTTGAACCAGAGTGTGTACACCTTGGACAAGCAACATTCTAACCATTACCCCAATTGAAAAAATTAAAACAACGAACTAGGAGTAATGAGACATAGACTTATGGGGGGTTTTCCTGGCACATTCCATTCAAATTTACAACCTAGACAAACGACTTCCAGAATGGCTCTGCTGCCCTAGTACCCAGATTTGGGAATGGAGAAATGCTGCATCCTTGTGCCGTTTCCCACAACAGCAGCTTTAAACCCACTGCAAAAGGTCACTAAATATTCACCAATTGCAGTTCTGTAAATGACACCTGCCCTCCAAAAAATACTGAGGTCGAAAATCGACCAAAAAATTCTAGAGTGCAACCTTCCAAAAAGAAAATTTGAAGAGGTATATTATACTCACACTTTTTTGCTTTTTTCTTTTAATAGAAAAGAAAAAGCCATGGAAAAATGATGAATTGTAGGAATTTTTACAGACATGTAAACCCAAATTACAAAAACCTATCAGCTCACACCAGTCATAATGGCCATCAAAAAAAATTCTGCCAACAATAAATGCTGACGTGATTGTGGAGAAATGCGTACCCTTGATTCTAAGGGGGACGTGGTAAGAGCCACTAATGAAAGCACAATGGAGTTGCCTTGAAAAGGTAAACGTTGAGCTACCGTACCAGTCAATCAATCATACCCACTGCTGGGTCTATCACCTGAGAAAATGAAAATCAAAAATCACAGGCTGGCAATCCTGCACTCCAGCAATATTTACCATAGGCAACACTTGGAAGCAACGAAAATGTCCATCGACAGAGGAATGCACCAAGAAGAAGTGGTCCATGTACACAATGGAATATTAGCCATGGAAAACATTGAAGCACTGCTCTTTGAGGCACCATACTTGAGCCTGGAGATAATCACAAAACATGAAGTAGGTCAGAAAGCAAAACACCTATATCCTATATTATCACTTATGGCATTATCTAATAACTGACACAGATGAACATATTTCCAAAGAGAAAGACACTCACAGGCTTAGAAAACAAACTATGCTCATCTGAAAGGAAAGGAGGGGGGAAATTGAGAAATGAACATTAGTGTTACCATACATATACCAATACATATTATATACATGTATCAAAAACACCGAACATATAGCAAGGGAGGTCGACGGAACACTGTAATATTTTACATGGGAAGAGGATCTGTACATTAATAGACATACATAATGTACAAATGAACCAGATTGTGTACACCTAGGACAAACAATATTCTAAACTTTACCCAGATTAAAAAAATTTTAAAAACCCAGAAGAAGTAATGAGACATAAACTTATGGGGATTCCTCCTGGCAATTTCCATTCTAATTTACAACCTAGGACAATGACTTCCAGAAAGGCTCTGCTGCCCTAGTACCCAGATTGGGGAATGGAGAAATGCTACCTCCTTGTGGCCGTTTCCCACAACAGCAGCTTTGAACCCACTGCAAAAGGTCACTAAATTTTCACCAACTTGCAGTTCTGTAAATGATACCTGCCCTCCAGAAAATTTCTGGGGTCTAAAATCGACCAAAAAATTCAAAAGAGGGCAAGCTTCGAAGAAGACAAGTTCAAGAGCTATATTGTACTCACGGGTTTTTCTTTTAAGAGAAAAGAAAAAGGGGTAGGAATATGACGAATTTAAAAAATTTTAATGACATGCATACCCATATTACAAAAACCTATCAGCTCACAGCAGTCAGAATGGCCATTAGGAAAAATGCTGCAAAAAATAAACCGTGAAGGGAGTGTGGAGAAATGCGTACCTTCGGTTGTAAGGGGGGGCATGTAAAGAGCCACTAATGAAAACACAGTGTAGGTGCTTTGAAAAGGGAAACATTGAGCTACCAGTCAATCAATCACAACCACTGCTTGGCCTATCACCTGAGAAAATGAGAATCAAAAAGTCACAGGCTGGCAAACCTGTACGCCAGCAAGATTTACCATAGCCAGCACTTGGAAGCAATGAAAATGTCCATCAACCGAGGAATGCACCAAGAAGAAGTGGTCCACGTACACAATGGAATGTTACTCTAATAATAAATATAAACTCAATTTAAAAACAAACAAAAGCAAGGAGACATCAACATTTGTGGGTTTATCCGGGCACATTGCACTCTAATTTATAACCGAAGAACACCACTGGCCGGTAGGTCTGTTTCCCTAGTACCAGCATGGGAAACGTAGAAAGGCTGCCGCTCTCTGGCCGTTACCTGCAAAAGCAGGTTTAAAGCCTGAGCTAATGGTCACTTCATATGAACAAGTACTGCAGGGCTGTAAATGAAACCTGCCCTCAAAATGTCTTGAGGGAGATAATGGCCAAAATATTTCAAATGGTGACACATACTTTAAGAAAACACTGTGAAGAAATAAGCTCTAATCACAGCTGGAAAAATAAAAAGATCATGTCTTAAAGCTCAATTTCAACACATTATGAGACACATGCAAATTCAACCACAAAGAGGTATCAGCTCACACCACTCAGAATAATCATCAGCAAAAACTACAAAGAATAAATCCTGAAGGTGCTGGGAAGAAATACATGCCCTCCACTTTAAGTGGGACGTAACCTGGAAAGAGCCACTAAGGAGAACAGAACAGAGGTGCCTTTAAAAAGTAAACATTGAGCTACCATATGATCCAGCAGACCTATTCCTGGACCTATAAACTAAGAAGACAGAATTGGAAGGACACAGCCACGCAAATCTGCATTGCACACTATTACAATAGCCAAGATATGGAAGTAACCAAAAAGTCCACCGACAGATGGGTGGACAAAGAAGAACTGCTACCTGTACAGATGGAATATGAGCTAGTGAAAAAATGAAACAATGCCATTTGCAGCACCGTAGATGAGTCTAGAAGTAATCACGCAACTTGGAGTAAGTGAGAAAGCGAAAGACACATATCCTATCATATCATATATAGGGGTTACCTAAAAAATGATACAAACAAAGATATTTCCACAGAGAAACACTATCATAGAATCAATATAAAAACGTATGGTTCACCAAATAGAAAGGTGTGAGGAATGGATACATTACCGTATTGAGGTTAACAGAGAGACACAAACACCTGTGAAATATGTAATCACCAAAGACCTACGCAATACCAAGAGAAGACTACTCAACATTGTGTCATAACCTACCTGGGAAAAGGCTCCGAAGAAGAATAGATATATGTATATGTGTGAAAGAACCACATCTTGCACACCTAGAACAAACAAAACATTGTAATCAAGTTTGCTGTGATAAAAAATAAAAATTAAGTTAAAAATACCAACAAGAAGTAATGAGACATACATTAAAGGGCGTTTTCCTCTCACATGCCATTCTAATTTACAACCTAGAACACCACTTCCAGTAAGGCTCTGTTGACCTAGTAACCAGATTTGGAAAAGGAGAAATGCTGCCGCCATGTGGCCGATTCCCGCAAGAGCAGCTTTTAACCCACAGCTAATGGTCACTTACCATTCACAAGGACTCAGGGCTGTAAAGGACACCTGCCCTCAAAATTGTGCTGAGGTAGGGAATGGATAAAAAAAATTCAAAACAGGCAAAATTTTCAAGAAGATAGTATGAAGAGGTAAGTTTTACTCACTCTCTTTTTAAAGGAAGGAAAATGGATAAAAGCTCAGCCTCAGGAAGTATTAGACTCATGCAATCTAATCTACAAAAAGTCTTCAACTCACACCAGTCGACTGACCATTGGCAAAAAGTCTACAAACAATAAATGCGGAAGAGGTTTTAGAGAACTGTGTACCCTCTAGCTGCTGGTGAGATGTAAAAGGGTTAAACGCTAATAATGAGAACAGGAAAGAGCTGCGTTTAAAAGGAATAATTGAGGTACCAGTCAATCCAGCAGGCGCACCAATGGGCCTCTCACCTGAGAAGACCAGAATGAAGAAGACCCGGGCTGCAAAAGCTGCACTGCAGCCTTATTCACAATAGACAAGACAGTGAAGCAACCAAAATGTCCATCTACAGATGAAAGGAAAAAGAAGAAGTGGTCCATGTACACAATGAATACTAGCCATGGAAAACAATGAAACACTGCTCTTTGAGGCCCCATAGATGATCTTGGAGATAATCACAGAACATGAGGTAAGTCGGAAAGCAAAAGTCCTATATCCTATGATATCACTTATAGGCGTTATCTAATAACTGACACAAATGAACATATTTCCACACAGAAAGTCAATCACAGACTTATTAAAAAAGAACTATGCTTATCTAAAAGTAAAGGTGGGGGGAATGGATAAATGAAGATTAGCGTTACCATATGTATACAAATACATATTATATACATATATCAAAAAGACCGACCATATAGCAAGGAAGGATTACGGATCACTGTAATAATTTACAAGGGAAGAGGATCTCTACATAAATAGGTATGTAGAATATGTAGTTGAACCAGAGTGTGTACACCTTGGACAAGCAACATTCTAACCATTACCCCAATTGAAAAAATTAAAACAACGAACTAGGAGTAATGAGACATAGACTTATGGGGGGTTTTCCTGGCACATTCCATTCAAATTTACAACCTAGACAAACGACTTCCAGAATGGCTCTGCTGCCCTAGTACCCAGATTTGGGAATGGAGAAATGCTGCATCCTTGTGCCGTTTCCCACAACAGCAGCTTTAAACCCACTGCAAAAGGTCACTAAATATTCACCAATTGCAGTTCTGTAAATGACACCTGCCCTCCAAAAAATACTGAGGTCGAAAATCGACCAAAAAATTCTAGAGTGCAACCTTCCAAAAAGAAAATTTGAAGAGGTATATTATACTCACACTTTTTTGCTTTTTTCTTTTAATAGAAAAGAAAAAGCCATGGAAAAATGATGAATTGTAGGAATTTTTACAGACATGTAAACCCAAATTACAAAAACCTATCAGCTCACACCAGTCATAATGGCCATCAAAAAAAATTCTGCCAACAATAAATGCTGACGTGATTGTGGAGAAATGCGTACCCTTGATTCTAAGGGGGACGTGGTAAGAGCCACTAATGAAAGCACAATGGAGTTGCCTTGAAAAGGTAAACGTTGAGCTACCGTACCAGTCAATCAATCATACCCACTGCTGGGTCTATCACCTGAGAAAATGAAAATCAAAAATCACAGGCTGGCAATCCTGCACTCCAGCAATATTTACCATAGGCAACACTTGGAAGCAACGAAAATGTCCATCGACAGAGGAATGCACCAAGAAGAAGTGGTCCATGTACACAATGGAATATTAGCCATGGAAAACATTGAAGCACTGCTCTTTGAGGCACCATACTTGAGCCTGGAGATAATCACAAAACATGAAGTAGGTCAGAAAGCAAAACACCTATATTCTATATTATCACTTATGGCATTATCTAATAACTGACACAGATGAACATATTTCCAAAGAGAAAGACACTCACAGGCTTAGAAAACAAACTATGCTCATCTGAAAGGAAAGGAGGGGGGAAATTGAGAAATGAACATTAGTGTTACCATACATATACCAATACATATTATATACATGTATCAAAAACACCGAACATATAGCAAGGGAGGTCGACGGAACACTGTAATATTTTACATGGGAAGAGGATCTGTACATTAATAGACATACATAATGTACAAATGAACCAGATTGTGTACACCTAGGACAAACAATATTCTAAACTTTACCCAGATTAAAAAAATTTTAAAAACCCAGAAGAAGTAATGAGACATAAACTTATGGGGATTCCTCCTGGCAATTTCCATTCTAATTTACAACCTAGGACAATGACTTCCAGAAAGGCTCTGCTGCCCTAGTACCCAGATTGGGGAATGGAGAAATGCTACCTCCTTGTGGCCGTTTCCCACAACAGCAGCTTTGAACCCACTGCAAAAGGTCACTAAATTTTCACCAACTTGCAGTTCTGTAAATGATACCTGCCCTCCAGAAAATTTCTGGGGTCTAAAATCGACCAAAAAATTCAAAAGAGGGCAAGCTTCGAAGAAGACAAGTTCAAGAGCTATATTGTACTCACGGGTTTTTCTTTTAAGAGAAAAGAAAAAGGGGTAGGAATATGACGAATTTAAAAAATTTTAATGACATGCATACCCATATTACAAAAACCTATCAGCTCACAGCAGTCAGAATGGCCATTAGGAAAAATGCTGCAAAAAATAAACCGTGAAGGGAGTGTGGAGAAATGCGTACCTTCGGTTGTAAGGGGGGGCATGTAAAGAGCCACTAATGAAAACACAGTGTAGGTGCTTTGAAAAGGGAAACATTGAGCTACCAGTCAATCAATCACAACCACTGCTTGGCCTATCACCTGAGAAAATGAGAATCAAAAAGTCACAGGCTGGCAAACCTGTACGCCAGCAAGATTTACCATAGCCAGCACTTGGAAGCAATGAAAATGTCCATCAACCGAGGAATGCACCAAGAAGAAGTGGTCCACGTACACAATGGAATGTTACTCTAATAATAAATATAAACTCAATTTAAAAACAAACAAAAGCAAGGAGACATCAACATTTGTGGGTTTATCCGGGCACATTGCACTCTAATTTATAACCGAAGAACACCACTGGCCGGTAGGTCTGTTTCCCTAGTACCAGCATGGGAAACGTAGAAAGGCTGCCGCTCTCTGGCCGTTACCTGCAAAAGCAGGTTTAAAGCCTGAGCTAATGGTCACTTCATATGAACAAGTACTGCAGGGCTGTAAATGAAACCTGCCCTCAAAATGTCTTGAGGGAGATAATGGCCAAAATATTTCAAATGGTGACACATACTTTAAGAAAACACTGTGAAGAAATAAGCTCTAATCACAGCTGGAAAAATAAAAAGATCATGTCTTAAAGCTCAATTTCAACGCATTATGAGACACATGCAAATTCAACCACAAAGAGGTATCAGCTCACACCACTCAGAATAATCATCAGCAAAAACTACAAAGAATAAATCCTGAAGGTGCTGGGAAGAAATACATGCCCTCCACTTTAAGTGGGACGTAACCTGGAAAGAGCCACTAAGGAGAACAGAACAGAGGTGCCTTTAAAAAGTAAACATTGAGCTACCATATGATCCAGCAGACCTATTCCTGGACCTATAAACTAAGAAGACAGAATTGGAAGGACACAGCCACGCAAATCTGCATTGCACACTATTACAATAGCCAAGATATGGAAGTAACCAAAAAGTCCACCGACAGATGGGTGGACAAAGAAGAACTGCTACCTGTACAGATGGAATATGAGCTAGTGAAAAAATGAAACAATGCCATTTGCAGCACCGTAGATGAGTCTAGAAGTAATCACGCAACTTGGAGTAAGTGAGAAAGCGAAAGACACATATCCTATCATATCATATATAGGGGTTACCTAAAAAATGATACAAACAAAGATATTTCCACAGAGAAACACTATCATAGAATCAATATAAAAACGTATGGTTCACCAAATAGAAAGGTGTGAGGAATGGATACATTACCGTATTGAGGTTAACAGAGAGATACAAACACCTGTGAAATATGTAATCACCAAAGACCTACGCAATACCAAGAGAAGACTACTCAACATTGTGTCATAAGCTACATGGGAAAAGGCTCCGAAGAAGAATAGATATATGTATATGTGTGAAAGAACCACATCTTGCACACCTAGAACAAACAAAACATTGTAATCAAGTTTGCTGTGATAAAAAATAAAAATTAAGTTAAAAATACCAACAAGAAGTAATGAGACATACATTAAAGGGCGTTTTCCTCTCACATGCCATTCTAATTTACAACCTAGAACACCACTTCCAGTAAGGCTCTGTTGACCTAGTAACCAGATTTGGAAAAGGAGAAATGCTGCCGCCATGTGGCCGATTCCCGCAAGAGCAGCTTTTAACCCACAGCTAATGGTCACTTACCATTCACAAGGACTCAGGGCTGTAAAGGACACCTGCCCTCAAAATTGTGCTGAGGTAGGGAATGGATAAAAAAAATTCAAAACAGGCAAAATTTTCAAGAAGATAGTATGAAGAGGTAAGTTTTACTCACTCTCTTTTTAAAGGAAGGAAAATGGATAAAAGCTCAGCCTCAGGAAGTATTAGACTCATGCAATCTAATCTACAAAAAGTCTTCAACTCACACCAGTCGACTGACCATTGGCAAAAAGTCTACAAACAATAAATGCGGAAGAGGTTTTAGAGAACTGTGTACCCTCTAGCTGCTGGTGAGATGTAAAAGGGTTAAACGCTAATAATGAGAACAGGAAAGAGCTGCGTTTAAAAGGAAAAATTGAGGTACCAGTCAATCCAGCAGGCGCACCAATGGGCCTCTCACCTGAGAAGACCAGAATGAAGAAGACCCGGGCTGCAAAAGCTGCACTGCAGCCTTATTCACAATAGACAAGACAGTGAAGCAACCAAAATGTCCATCTACAGATGAAAGGAAAAAGAAAAAGTGGTCCATGTACACAATGAATACTAGCCATGGAAAACAATGAAACACTGCTCTTTGAGGCCCCATAGATGATCTTGGAGATAATCACAGAACATGAGGTAAGTCGGAAAGCAAAAGTCCTATATCCTATGATATCACTTATAGGCGTTATCTAATAACTGACACAAATGAACATATTTCCACACAGAAAGTCAATCACAGACTTATTAAAAAAGAACTATGCTTATCTAAAAGTAAAGGTGGGGGGAATGGATAAATGAAGATTAGCGTTACCATATGTATACAAATACATATTATATACATATATCAAAAAGACCGACCATATAGCAAGGAAGGATTACGGATCACTGTAATAATTTACAAGGGAAGAGGATCTCTACATAAATAGGTATGTAGAATATGTAGTTGAACCAGAGTGTGTACACCTTGGACAAGCAACATTCTAACCATTACCCCAATTGAAAAAATTAAAACAACGAACTAGGAGTAATGAGACATAGACTTATGGGGGGTTTTCCTGGCACATTCCATTCAAATTTACAACCTAGACAAACGACTTCCAGAATGGCTCTGCTGCCCTAGTACCCAGATTTGGGAATGGAGAAATGCTGCATCCTTGTGCCGTTTCCCACAACAGCAGCTTTAAACCCACTGCAAAAGGTCACTAAATATTCACCAATTGCAGTTCTGTAAATGACACCTGCCCTCCAAAAAATACTGAGGTCGAAAATCGACCAAAAAATTCTAGAGTGCAACCTTCCAAAAAGAAAATTTGAAGAGGTATATTATACTCACACTTTTTTGCTTTTTTCTTTTAATAGAAAAGAAAAAGCCATGGAAAAATGATGAATTGTATCAATTTTTACAGACATGTAAACCCAAATTACAAAAACCTATCAGCTCACACCAGTCATAATGGCCATCAAAAAAAATTCTGCCAACAATAAATGCTGACGTGATTGTGGAGAAATGCGTACCCTTGATTCTAAGGGGGACGTGGTAAGAGCCACTAATGAAAGCACAATGGAGTTGCCTTGAAAAGGTAAACGTCGAGCTACCGTACCAGTCAATCAATCATACCCACTGCTGGGTCTATCACCTGAGAAAATGAAAATCAAAAATCACAGGCTGGCAATCCTGCACTCCAGCAATATTTACCATAGGCAACACTTGGAAGCAACGAAAATGTCCATCGACAGAGGAATGCACCAAGAAGAAGTGGTCCATGTACACAATGGAATATTAGCCATGGAAAACATTGAAGCACTGCTCTTTGAGGCACCATACTTGAGCCTGGAGATAATCACAAAACATGAAGTAGGTCGGAAAGCAAAACACCTATATCCTATATTATCACTTATGGCATTATCTAATAACTGACACAGATGAACATATTTCCAAAGAGAAAGACACTCACAGGCTTAGAAAACAAACTATGCTCATCTGAAAGGAAAGGAGGGGGGAAATTGAGAAATGAACATTAGTGTTACCATACATATACCAATACATATTATATACATGTATCAAAAACACCGAACATATAGCAAGGGAGGTCGACGGAACACTGTAGTATTTTACATGGGAAGAGGATCTGTACATTAATAGACATACATAATGTACAAATGAACCAGATTGTGTACACCTAGGACAAACAATATTCTAAACTTTACCCAGATTAAAAAAATTTTAAAAACCCAGAAGAAGTAATGAGACATAAACTTATGGGGATTCCTCCTGGCAATTTCCATTCTAATTTACAACCTAGGACAATGACTTCCAGAAAGGCTCTGCTGCCCTAGTACCCAGATTGGGGAATGGAGAAATGCTACCTCCTTGTGGCCGTTTCCCACAACAGCAGCTTTGAACCCACTGCAAAAGGTCACTAAATTTTCACCAACTTGCAGTTCTGTAAATGATACCTGCCCTCCAGAAAATTTCTGGGGTCTAAAATCGACCAAAAAATTCAAAAGAGGGCAAGCTTCGAAGAAGACAAGTTCAAGAGCTATATTGTACTCACGGGTTTTTCTTTTAAGAGAAAAGAAAAAGGGGTAGGAATATGACGAATTTAAAAAATTTTAATGACATGCATACCCATATTACAAAAACCTATCAGCTCACAGCAGTCAGAATGGCCATTAGGAAAAATGCTGCAAAAAATAAACCGTGAAGGGAGTGTGGAGAAATGCGTACCTTCGGTTGTAAGGGGGGGCATGTAAAGAGCCACTAATGAAAACACAGTGTAGGTGCTTTGAAAAGGGAAACATTGAGCTACCAGTCAATCAATCACAACCACTGCTTGGCCTATCACCTGAGAAAATGAGGATCAAAAAGTCACAGGCTGGCAAACCTGTACGCCAGCAAGATTTACCATAGCCAGCACTTGGAAGCAATGAAAATGTCCATCAACCGAGGAATGCACCAAGAAGAAGTGGTCCACGTACACAATGGAATGTTACTCTAATAATAAATATAAACTCAATTTAAAAACAAACAAAAGCAAGGAGACATCAACATTTGTGGGTTTATCCGGGCACATTGCACTCTAATTTATAACCGAAGAACACCACTGGCCGGTAGGTCTGTTTCCCTAGTACCAGCATGGGAAACGTAGAAAGGCTGCCGCTCTCTGGCCGTTACCTGCAAAAGCAGGTTTAAAGCCTGAGCTAATGGTCACTTCATATGAACAAGTACTGCAGGGCTGTAAATGAAACCTGCCCTCAAAATGTCTTGAGGGAGATAATGGCCAAAATATTTCAAATGGTGACACATACTTTAAGAAAACACTGTGAAGAAATAAGCTCTAATCACAGCTGGAAAAATAAAAAGATCATGTCTTAAAGCTCAATTTCAACACATTATGACACACATGCAAATTCAACCACAAAGAGGTATCAGCTCACACCACTCAGAATAATCATCAGCAAAAACTACAAAGAATAAATCCTGAAGGTGCTGGGAAGAAATACATGCCCTCCACTTTAAGTGGGACGTAACCTGGAAAGAGCCACTAAGGAGAACAGAACAGAGGTGCCTTTAAAAAGTAAACATTGAGCTACCATATGATCCAGCAGACCTATTCCTGGACCTATAAACTAAGAAGACAGAATTGGAAGGACACAGCCACGCAAATCTGCATTGCACACTATTACAATAGCCAAGATATGGAAGTAACCAAAAAGTCCACCGACAGATGGGTGGACAAAGAAGAACTGCTACCTGTACAGATGGAATATGAGCTAGTGAAAAAATGAAACAATGCCATTTGCAGCACCGTAGATGAGTCTAGAAGTAATCACGCAACTTGGAGTAAGTGAGAAAGCGAAAGACACATATCCTATCATATCATATATAGGGGTTACCTAAAAAATGGTACAAACAAAGATATTTCCACAGAGAAACACTATCATAGAATCAATATAAAAACGTATGGTTCACCAAATAGAAAGGTGTGAGGAATGGATACATTACCGTATTGAGGTTAACAGAGAGATACAAACACCTGTGAAATATGTAATCACCAAAGACCTACGCAATACCAAGAGAAGACTACTCAACATTGTGTCATAA
This sequence comes from Balaenoptera physalus, assembly GCF_965194825.1. Lineage (NCBI taxonomy): Eukaryota > Metazoa > Chordata > Mammalia > Artiodactyla > Balaenopteridae > Balaenoptera > Balaenoptera physalus. The sequence continues at coordinate 55,963 of NW_028126013.1, forward strand.
CCTACATGGGAAAAGGCTCCGAAGAAGAATAGATATATGTATATGTGTGAAAGAACCACATCTTGCACACCTAGAACAAACAAAACATTGTAATCAAGTTTGCTGTGATAAAAAATAAAAATTAAGTTAAAAATACCAACAAGAAGTAATGAGACATACATTAAAGGGCGTTTTCCTCTCACATGCCATTCTAATTTACAACCTAGAACACCACTTCCAGTAAGGCTCTGTTGACCTAGTAACCAGATTTGGAAAAGGAGAAATGCTGCCGCCATGTGGCCGATTCCCGCAAGAGCAGCTTTTAACCCACAGCTAATGGTCACTTACCATTCACAAGGACTCAGGGCTGTAAAGGACACCTGCCCTCAAAATTGTGCTGAGGTAGGGAATGGATAAAAAAAATTCAAAACAGGCAAAATTTTCAAGAAGATAGTATGAAGAGGTAAGTTTTACTCACTCTCTTTTTAAAGAAAGGAAAATGGATAAAAGCTCAGCCTCAGGAAGTATTAGACTCATGCAATCTAATCTACAAAAAGTCTTCAACTCACACCAGTCGACTGACCATTGGCAAAAAGTCTACAAACAATAAATGCGGAAGAGGTTTTAGAGAACTGTGTACCCTCTAGCTGCTGGTGAGATGTAAAAGGGTTAAACGCTAATAATGAGAACAGGAAAGAGCTGCGTTTAAAAGGAAAAATTGAGGTACCAGTCAATCCAGCAGGCGCACCAATGGGCCTCTCACCTGAGAAGACCAGAATGAAGAAGACCCGGGCTGCAAAAGCTGCACTGCAGCCTTATTCACAATAGACAAGACAGTGAAGCAACCAAAATGTCCATCTACAGATGAAAGGAAAAAGAAGAAGTGGTCCATGTACACAATGAATACTAGCCATGGAAAACAATGAAACACTGCTCTTTGAGGCCCCATAGATGATCTTGGAGATAATCACAGAACATGAGGTAAGTCGGAAAGCAAAAGTCCTATATCCTATGATATCACTTATAGGCGTTATCTAATAACTGACACAAATGAACATATTTCCACACAGAAAGTCAATCACAGACTTATTAAAAAAGAACTATGCTTATCTAAAAGTAAAGGTGGGGGGAATGGATAAATGAAGATTAGCGTTACCATATGTATACAAATACATATTATATACATATATCAAAAAGACCGACCATATAGCAAGGAAGGATTACGGATCACTGTAATAATTTACAAGGGAAGAGGATCTCTACATAAATAGGTATGTAGAATATGTAGTTGAACCAGAATGTGTACACCTTGGACAAGCAACATTCTAACCATTACCCCAATTGAAAAAATTAAAACAACGAACTAGGAGTAATGAGACATAGACTTATGGGGGGTTTTCCTGGCACATTCCATTCAAATTTACAACCTAGACAAACGACTTCCAGAATGGCTCTTCTGCCCTAGTACCCAGATTTGGGAATGGAGAAATGCTGCATCCTTGTGCCGTTTCCCACAACAGCAGCTTTAAACCCACTGCAAAAGGTCACTAAATATTCACCAATTGCAGTTCTGTAAATGACACCTGCCCTCCAAAAAACAGTGAGGTCGAAAATCGACCAAAAAATTCTAGAGTGCAACCTTCCAAAAAGAAAATTTGAAGAGGTATATTATACTCACACTTTTTTGCTTTTTTCTTTTAATAGAAAAGAAAAAGCCATGGAAAAATGATGAATTGTAGGAATTTTTACAGACATGTAAACCCAAATTACAAAAACCTATCAGCTCACACCAGTCATAATGGCCATCAAAAAAAATTCTGCCAACAATAAATGCTGACGTGATTGTGGAGAAATGCGTACCCTTGATTCTAAGGAGGACATGGTAAGAGCCACTAATGAAAGCACAATGGAGTTGCCTTGAAAAGGTAAACGTTGAGCTACCGTACCAGTCAATCAATCATACCCACTGCTGGGTCTATCACCTGAGAAAATGAAAATCAAAAATCACAGGCTGGCAATCCTGCACTCCAGCAATATTTACCATAGGCAACACTTGGAAGCAACGAAAATGTCCATCGACAGAGGAATGCACCAAGAAGAAGTGGTCCATGTACACAATGGAATATTAGCCATGGAAAACATTGAAGCACTGCTCTTTGAGGCACCATACTTGAGCCTGGAGATAATCACAAAACATGAAGTAGGTCGGAAAGCAAAACACCTATATCCTATATTATCACTTATGGCATTATCTAATAACTGACACAGATGAACATATTTCCAAAGAGAAAGACACTCACAGGCTTAGAAAACAAACTATGCTCATCTGAAAGGAAAGGAGGGGGGAAATTGAGAAATGAACATTAGTGTTACCATACATATACCAATACATATTATATACATGTATCAAAAACACCGAACATATAGCAAGGGAGGTCGACGGAACACTGTAATATTTTACATGGGAAGAGGATCTGTACATTAATAGACATACATAATGTACAAATGAACCAGATTGTGTACACCTAGGACAAACAATATTCTAAACTTTACCCAGATTAAAAAAATTTTAAAAACCCAGAAGAAGTAATGAGACATAAACTTATGGGGATTCCTCCTGGCAATTTCCATTCTAATTTACAACCTAGGACAATGACTTCCAGAAAGGCTCTGCTGCCCTAGTACCCAGATTGGGGAATGGAGAAATGCTACCTCCTTGTGGCCGTTTCCCACAACAGCAGCTTTGAACCCACTGCAAAAGGTCACTAAATTTTCACCAACTTGCAGTTCTGTAAATGATACCTGCCCTCCAGAAAATTTCTGGGGTCTAAAATCGACCAAAAAATTCAAAAGAGGGCAAGCTTCGAAGAAGACAAGTTCAAGAGCTATATTGTACTCACGGGTTTTTCTTTTAAGAGAAAAGAAAAAGGGGTAGGAATATGACGAATTTAAAAAATTTTAATGACATGCATACCCATATTACAAAAACCTATCAGCTCACAGCAGTCAGAATGGCCATTAGGAAAAATGCTGCAAAAAATAAACCGTGAAGGGAGTGTGGAGAAATGCGTACCTTCGGTTGTAAGGGGGGGCATGTAAAGAGCCACTAATGAAAACACAGTGTAGGTGCTTTGAAAAGGGAAACATTGAGCTACCAGTCAATCAATCACAACCACTGCTTGGCCTATCACCTGAGAAAATGAGAATCAAAAAGTCACAGGCTGGCAAACCTGTACGCCAGCAAGATTTACCATAGCCAGCACTTGGAAGCAATGAAAATGTCCATCAACCGAGGAATGCACCAAGAAGAAGTGGTCCACGTACACAATGGAATGTTACTCTAATAATAAATATAAACTCAATTTAAAAACAAACAAAAGCAAGGAGACATCAACATTTGTGGGTTTATCCGGGCACATTGCACTCTAATTTATAACCGAAGAACACCACTGGCCGGTAGGTCTGTTTCCCTAGTACCAGCATGGGAAACGTAGAAAGGCTGCCGCTCTCTGGCCGTTACCTGCAAAAGCAGGTTTAAAGCCTGAGCTAATGGTCACTTCATATGAACAAGTACTGCAGGGCTGTAAATGAAACCTGCCCTCAAAATGTCTTGAGGGAGATAATGGCCAAAATATTTCAAATGGTGACACATACTTTAAGAAAACACTGTGAAGAAATAAGCTCTAATCACAGCTGGAAAAATAAAAAGATCATGTCTTAAAGCTCAATTTCAACGCATTATGACACACATGCAAATTCAACCACAAAGAGGTATCAGCTCACACCACTCAGAATAATCATCAGCAAAAACTACAAAGAATAAATCCTGAAGGTGCTGGGAAGAAATACATGCCCTCCACTTTAAGTGGGACGTAACCTGGAAAGAGCCACTAAGGAGAACAGAACAGAGGTGCCTTTAAAAAGTAAACATTGAGCTACCATATGATCCAGCAGACCTATTCCTGGACCTATAAACTAAGAAGACAGAATTGGAAGGACACAGCCACGCAAATCTGCATTGCACACTATTACAATAGCCAAGATATGGAAGTAACCAAAAAGTCCACCGACAGATGGGTGGACAAAGAAGAACTGCTACCTGTACAGATGGAATATGAGCTAGTGAAAAAATGAAACAATGCCATTTGCAGCACCGTAGATGAGTCTAGAAGTAATCACGCAACTTGGAGTAAGTGAGAAAGCGAAAGACACATATCCTATCATATCATATATAGGGGTTACCTAAAAAATGATACAAACAAAGATATTTCCACAGAGAAACACTATCATAGAATCAATATAAAAACGTATGGTTCACCAAATAGAAAGGTGTGAGGAATGGATACATTACCGTATTGAGGTTAACAGAGAGATACAAACACCTGTGAAATATGTAATCACCAAAGACCTACGCAATACCAAGAGAAGACTACTCAACATTGTGTCATAACCTACATGGGAAAAGGCTCCGAAGAAGAATAGATATATGTATATGTGTGAAAGAACCACATCTTGCACACCTAGAACAAACAAAACATTGTAATCAAGTTTGCTGTGATAAAAAATAAAAATTAAGTTAAAAATACCAACAAGAAGTAATGAGACATACATTAAAGGGCGTTTTCCTCTCACATGCCATTCTAATTTACAACCTAGAACACCACTTCCAGTAAGGCTCTGTTGACCTAGTAACCAGATTTGGAAAAGGAGAAATGCTGCCGCCATGTGGCCGATTCCCGCAAGAGCAGCTTTTAACCCACAGCTAATGGTCACTTACCATTCACAAGGACTCAGGGCTGTAAAGGACACCTGCCCTCAAAATTGTGCTGAGGTAGGGAATGGATAAAAAAAATTCAAAACAGGCAAAATTTTCAAGAAGATAGTATGAAGAGGTAAGTTTTACTCACTCTCTTTTTAAAGAAAGGAAAATGGATAAAAGCTCAGCCTCAGGAAGTATTAGACTCATGCAATCTAATCTACAAAAAGTCTTCAACTCACACCAGTCGACTGACCATTGGCAAAAAGTCTACAAACAATAAATGCGGAAGAGGTTTTAGAGAACTGTGTACCCTCTAGCTGCTGGTGAGATGTAAAAGGGTTAAACGCTAATAATGAGAACAGGAAAGAGCTGCGTTTAAAAGGAAAAATTGAGGTACCAGTCAATCCAGCAGGCGCACCAATGGGCCTCTCACCTGAGAAGACCAGAATGAAGAAGACCCGGGCTGCAAAAGCTGCACTGCAGCCTTATTCACAATAGACAAGACAGTGAAGCAACCAAAATGTCCATCTACAGATGAAAGGAAAAAGAAGAAGTGGTCCATGTACACAATGAATACTAGCCATGGAAAACAATGAAACACTGCTCTTTGAGGCCCCATAGATGATCTTGGAGATAATCACAGAACATGAGGTAAGTCGGAAAGCAAAAGTCCTATATCCTATGATATCACTTATAGGCGTTATCTAATAACTGACACAAATGAACATATTTCCACACAGAAAGTCAATCACAGACTTATTAAAAAAGAACTATGCTTATCTAAAAGTAAAGGTGGGGGGAATGGATAAATGAAGATTAGCGTTACCATATGTATACAAATACATATTATATACATATATCAAAAAGACCGACCATATAGCAAGGAAGGATTACGGATCACTGTAATAATTTACAAGGGAAGAGGATCTCTACATAAATAGGTATGTAGAATATGTAGTTGAACCAGAGTGTGTACACCTTGGACAAGCAACATTCTAACCATTACCCCAATTGAAAAAATTAAAACAACGAACTAGGAGTAATGAGACATAGACTTATGGGGGGTTTTCCTGGCACATTCCATTCAAATTTACAACCTAGACAAACGACTTCTAGAATGGCTCAGCTGCCCTAGTACCCAGATTTGGGAATGGAGAAATGCTGCATCCTTGTGCCGTTTCCCACAACAGCAGCTTTAAACCCACTGCAAAAGGTCACTAAATATTCACCAATTGCAGTTCTGTAAATGACACCTGCCCTCCAAAAAATACTGAGGTCGAAAATCGACCAAAAAATTCTAGAGTGCAACCTTCCAAAAAGAAAATTTGAAGAGGTATATTATACTCACACTTTTTTGCTTTTTTCTTTTAATAGAAAAGAAAAAGCCATGGAAAAATGATGAATTGTAGGAATTTTTACAGACATGTAAACCCAAATTACAAAAACCTATCAGCTCACACCAGTCATAATGGCCATCAAAAAAAATTCTGCCAACAATAAATGCTGACGTGATTGTGGAGAAATGCGTACCCTTGATTCTAAGGGGGACGTGGTAAGAGCCACTAATGAAAGCACAATGGAGTTGCCTTGAAAAGGTAAACGTTGAGCTCCCGTACCAGTCAATCAATCATACCCACTGCTGGGTCTATCACCTGAGAAAATGAAAATCAAAAATCACAGGCTGGCAATCCTGCACTCCAGCAATATTTACCATAGGCAACACTTGGAAGCAACGAAAATGTCCATCGACAGAGGAATGCACCAAGAAGAAGTGGTCCATGTACACAATGGAATATTAGCCATGGAAAACATTGAAGCACTGCTCTTTGAGGCACCATACTTGAGCCTGGAGATAATCACAAAACATGAAGTAGGTCGGAAAGCAAAACACCTATATCCTATATTATCACTTATGGCATTATCTAATAACTGACACAGATGAACATATTTCCAAAGAGAAAGACACTCACAGGCTTAGAAAACAAACTATGCTCATCTGAAAGGAAAGGAGGGGGGAAATTGAGAAATGAACATTAGTGTTACCATACATATACCAATACATATTATATACATGTATCAAAAACACCGAACATATAGCAAGGGAGGTCGACGGAACACTGTAATATTTTACATGGGAAGAGGATCTGTACATTAATAGACATACATAATGTACAAATGAACCAGATTGTGTACACCTAGGACAAACAATATTCTAAACTTTACCCAGATTAAAAAAATTTTAAAAACCCAGAAGAAGTAATGAGACATAAACTTATGGGGATTCCTCCTGGCAATTTCCATTCTAATTTACAACCTAGGACAATGACTTCCAGAAAGGCTCTGCTGCCCTAGTACCCAGATTGGGGAATGGAGAAATGCTACCTCCTTGTGGCCGTTTCCCACAACAGCAGCTTTGAACCCACTGCAAAAGGTCACTAAATTTTCACCAACTTGCAGTTCTGTAAATGATACCTGCCCTCCAGAAAATTTCTGGGGTCTAAAATCGACCAAAAAATTCAAAAGAGGGCAAGCTTCGAAGAAGACAAGTTCAAGAGCTATATTGTACTCACGGGTTTTTCTTTTAAGAGAAAAGAAAAAGGGGTAGGAATATGACGAATTTAAAAAATTTTAATGACATGCATACCCATATTACAAAAACCTACCAGCTCACAGCAGTCAGAATGGCCATTAGGAAAAATGCTGCAAAAAATAAACCGTGAAGGGAGTGTGGAGAAATGCGTACCTTCGGTTGTAAGGGGGGGCATGTAAAGAGCCACTAATGAAAACACAGTGTAGGTGCTTTGAAAAGGGAAACATTGAGCTACCAGTCAATCAATCACAACCACTGCTTGGCCTATCACCTGAGAAAATGAGAATCAAAAAGTCACAGGCTGGCAAACCTGTACGCCAGCAAGATTTGCCATAGCCAGCACTTGGAAGCAATGAAAATGTCCATCAACCGAGGAATGCACCAAGAAGAAGTGGTCCACGTACACAATGGAATGTTACTCTAATAATAAATATAAACTCAATTTAAAAACAAACAAAAGCAAGGAGACATCAACATTTGTGGGTTTATCCGGGCACATTGCACTCTAATTTATAACCGAAGAACACCACTGGCCGGTAGGTCTGTTTCCCTAGTACCAGCATGGGAAACGTAGAAAGGCTGCCGCTCTCTGGCCGTTACCTGCAAAAGCAGGTTTAAAGCCTGAGCTAATGGTCACTTCATATGAACAAGTACTGCAGGGCTGTAAATGAAACCTGCCCTCAAAATGTCTTGAGGGAGATAATGGCCAAAATATTTCAAATGGTGACACATACTTTAAGAAAACACTGTGAAGAAATAAGCTCTAATCACAGCTGGAAAAATAAAAAGATCATGTCTTAAAGCTCAATTTCAACACATTATGACACACATGCAAATTCAACCACAAAGAGGTATCAGCTCACACCACTCAGAATAATCATCAGCAAAAACTACAAAGAATAAATCCTGAAGGTGCTGGGAAGAAATACATGCCCTCCACTTTAAGTGGGACGTAACCTGGAAAGAGCCACTAAGGAGAACAGAACAGAGGTGCCTTTAAAAAGTAAACATTGAGCTACCATATGATCCAGCAGACCTATTTCTGGACCTATAAACTAAGAAGACAGAATTGGAAGGACACAGCCACGCAAATCTGCATTGCACACTATTACAATAGCCAAGATATGGAAGTAACCAAAAAGTCCACCGACAGATGGGTGGACAAAGAAGAACTGCTACCTGTACAGATGGAATATGAGCTAGTGAAAAAATGAAACAATGCCATTTGCAGCACCGTAGATGAGTCTAGAAGTAATCACGCAACTTGGAGTAAGTGAGAAAGCGAAAGACACATATCCTATCATATCATATATAGGGGTTACCTAAAAAATGATACAAACAAAGATATTTCCACAGAGAAACACTATCATAGAATCAATATAAAAACGTATGGTTCACCAAATAGAAAGGTGTGAGGAATGGATACATTACCGTATTGAGGTTAACAGAGAGATACAAACACCTGTGAAATATGTAATCACCAAAGACCTACGCAATACCAAGAGAAGACTACTCAACATTGTGTCATAACCTACATGGGAAAAGGCTCCGAAGAAGAATAGATATATGTATATGTGTGAAAGAACCACATCTTGCACACCTAGAACAAACAAAACATTGTAATCAAGTTTGCTGTGATAAAAAATAAAAATTAAGTTAAAAATACCAACAAGAAGTAATGAGACATACATTAAAGGGCGTTTTCCTCTCACATGCCATTCTAATTTACAACCTAGAACACCACTTCCAGTAAGGCTCTGTTGACCTAGTAACCAGATTTGGAAAAGGAGAAATGCTGCCGCCATGTGGCCGATTCCCGCAAGAGCAGCTTTTAACCCACAGCTAATGGTCACTTACCATTCACAAGGACTCAGGGCTGTAAAGGACACCTGCCCTCAAAATTGTGCTGAGGTAGGGAATGGATAAAAAAAATTCAAAACAGGCAAAATTTTCAAGAAGATAGTATGAAGAGGTAAGTTTTACTCACTCTCTTTTTAAAGAAAGGAAAATGGATAAAAGCTCAGCCTCAGGAAGTATTAGACTCATGCAATCTAATCTACAAAAAGTCTTCAACTCACACCAGTCGACTGACCATTGGCAAAAAGTCTACAAACAATAAATGCTGAAGAGGTTTTAGAGAACTGTGTACCCTCTAGCTGCTGGTGAGATGTAAAAGGGTTAAACGCTAATAATGAGAACAGGAAAGAGCTGCGTTTAAAAGGAAAAATTGAGGTACCAGTCAATCCAGCAGGCGCACCAATGGGCCTCTCACCTGAGAAGACCAGAATGAAGAAGACCCGGGCTGCAAAAGCTGCACTGCAGCCTTATTCACAATAGACAAGACAGTGAAGCAACCAAAATGTCCATCTACAGATGAAAGGAAAAAGAAGAAGTGGTCCATGTACACAATGAATACTAGCCATGGAAAACAATGAAACACTGCTCTTTGAGGCCCCATAGATGATCTTGGAGATAATCACAGAACATGAGGTAAGTCGGAAAGCAAAAGTCCTATATCCTATGATATCACTTATAGGCGTTATCTAATAACTGACACAAATGAACATATTTCCACACAGAAAGTCAATCACAGACTTATTAAAATAGAACTATGCTTATCTAAAAGTAAAGGTGGGGGGAATGGATAAATGAAGATTAGCGTTACCATATGTATACAAATACATATTATATACATATATCAAAAAGACCGACCATATAGCAAGGAAGGATTACGGATCACTGTAATAATTTACAAGGGAAGAGGATCTCTACATAAATAGGTATGTAGAATATGTAGTTGAACCAGAGTGTGTACACCTTGGACAAGCAACATTCTAACCATTACCCCAATTGAAAAAATTAAAACAACGAACTAGGAGTAATGAGACATAGACTTATGGGGGGTTTTCCTGGCACATTCCATTCAAATTTACAACCTAGACAAACGACTTCCAGAATGGCTCTGCTGCCCTAGTACCCAGATTTGGGAATGGAGAAATGCTGCATCCTTGTGCCGTTTCCCACAACAGCAGCTTTAAACCCACTGCAAAAGGTCACTAAATATTCACCAATTGCAGTTCTGTAAATGACACCTGCCCTCCAAAAAATACTGAGGTCGAAAATCGACCAAAAAATTCTAGAGTGCAACCTTCCAAAAAGAAAATTTGAAGAGGTATATTATACTCACACTTTTTTGCTTTTTTCTTTTAATAGAAAAGAAAAAGCCATGGAAAAATGATGAATTGTAGGAATTTTTACAGACATGTAAACCCAAATTACAAAAACCTATCAGCTCACACCAGTCATAATGGCCATCAAAAAAAATTCTGCCAACAATAAATGCTGACGTGATTGTGGAGAAATGCGTACCCTTGATTCTAAGGGGGACGTGGTAAGAGCCACTAATGAAAGCACAATGGAGTTGCCTTGAAAAGGTAAACGTTGAGCTCCCGTACCAGTCAATCAATCATACCCACTGCTGGGTCTATCACCTGAGAAAATGAAAATCAAAAATCACAGGCTGGCAATCCTGCACTCCAGCAATATTTACCATAGGCAACACTTGGAAGCAACGAAAATGTCCATCGACAGAGGAATGCACCAAGAAGAAGTGGTCCATGTACACAATGGAATATTAGCCATGGAAAACATTGAAGCACTGCTCTTTGAGGCACCATACTTGAGCCTGGAGATAATCACAAAACATGAAGTAGGTCGGAAAGCAAAACACCTATATCCTATATTATCACTTATGGCATTATCTAATAACTGACACAGATGAACATATTTCCAAAGAGAAAGACACTCACAGGCTTAGAAAACAAACTATGCTCATCTGAAAGGAAAGGAGGGGGGAAATTGAGAAATGAACATTAGTGTTACCATACATATACCAATACATATTATATACATGTATCAAAAACACCGAACATATAGCAAGGGAGGTCGACGGAACACTGTAATATTTTACATGGGAAGAGGATCTGTACATTAATAGACATACATAATGTACAAATGAACCAGATTGTGTACACCTAGGACAAACAATATTCTAAACTTTACCCAGATTAAAAAAATTTTAAAAACCCAGAAGAAGTAATGAGACATAAACTTATGGGGATTCCTCCTGGCAATTTCCATTCTAATTTACAACCTAGGACAATGACTTCCAGAAAGGCTCTGCTGCCCTAGTACCCAGATTGGGGAATGGAGAAATGCTACCTCCTTGTGGCCGTTTCCCACAACAGCAGCTTTGAACCCACTGCAAAAGGTCACTAAATTTTCACCAACTTGCAGTTCTGTAAATGATACCTGCCCTCCAGAAAATTTCTGGGGTCTAAAATCGACCAAAAAATTCAAAAGAGGGCAAGCTTCGAAGAAGACAAGTTCAAGAGCTATATTGTACTCACGGGTTTTTCTTTTAAGAGAAAAGAAAAAGGGGTAGGAATATGACGAATTTAAAAAATTTTAATGACATGCATACCCATATTACAAAAACCTATCAGCTCACAGCAGTCAGAATGGCCATTAGGAAAAATGCTGCAAAAAATAAACCGTGAAGGGAGTGTGGAGAAATGCGTACCTTCGGTTGTAAGGGGGGGCATGTAAAGAGCCACTAATGAAAACACAGTGTAGGTGCTTTGAAAAGGGAAACATTGAGCTACCAGTCAATCAATCACAACCACTGCTTGGCCTATCACCTGAGAAAATGAGGATCAAAAAGTCACAGGCTGGCAAACCTGTACGCCAGCAAGATTTACCATAGCCAGCACTTGGAAGCAATGAAAATGTCCATCAACCGAGGAATGCACCAAGAAGAAGTGGTCCACGTACACAATGGAATGTTACTCTAATAATAAATATAAACTCAATTTAAAAACAAACAAAAGCAAGGAGACATCAACATTTGTGGGTTTATCCGGGCACATTGCACTCTAATTTATAACCGAAGAACACCACTGGCCGGTAGGTCTGTTTCCCTAGTACCAGCATGGGAAACGTAGAAAGGCTGCCGCTCTCTGGCCGTTACCTGCAAAAGCAGGTTTAAAGCCTGAGCTAATGGTCACTTCATATGAACAAGTACTGCAGGGCTGTAAATGAAACCTGCCCTCAAAATGTCTTGAGGGAGATAATGGCCAAAATATTTCAAATGGTGACACATACTTTAAGAAAACACTGTGAAGAAATAAGCTCTAATCACAGCTGGAAAAATAAAAAGATCATGTCTTAAAGCTCAATTTCAACGCATTATGACACACATGCAAATTCAACCACAAAGAGGTATCAGCTCACACCACTCAGAATAATCATCAGCAAAAACTACAAAGAATAAATCCTGAAGGTGCTGGGAAGAAATACATGCCCTCCACTTTAAGTGGGACGTAACCTGGAAAGAGCCACTAAGGAGAACAGAACAGAGGTGCCTTTAAAAAGTAAACATTGAGCTACCATATGATCCAGCAGACCTATTCCTGGACCTATAAACTAAGAAGACAGAATTGGAAGGACACAGCCACGCAAATCTGCATTGCACACTATTACAATAGCCAAGATATGGAAGTAACCAAAAAGTCCACCGACAGATGGGTGGACAAAGAAGAACTGCTACCTGTACAGATGGAATATGAGCTAGTAAAAAAATGAAACAATGCCATTTGCAGCACCGTAGATGAGTCTAGAAGTAATCACGCAACTTGGAGTAAGTGAGAAAGCGAAAGACACATATCCTATCATATCATATATAGGGGTTACCTAAAAAATGATACAAACAAAGATATTTCCACAGAGAAACACTATCATAGAATCAATATAAAAACGTATGGTTCACCAAATAGAAAGGTGTGAGGAATGGATACATTACCGTATTGAGGTTAACAGAGAGATACAAACACCTGTGAAATATGTAATCACCAAAGACCTACGCAATACCAAGAGAAGACTACTCAACATTGTGTCATAACCTACATGGGAAAAGGCTCCGAAGAAGAATAGATATATGTATATGTGTGAAAGAACCACATCTTGCACACCTAGAACAAACAAAACATTGTAATCAAGTTTGCTGTGATAAAAAATAAAAATTAAGTTAAAAATACCAACAAGAAGTAATGAGACATACATTAAAGGGCGTTTTCCTCTCACATGCCATTCTAATTTACAACCTAGAACACCACTTCCAGTAAGGCTCTGTTGACCTAGTAACCAGATTTGGAAAAGGAGAAATGCTGCCGCCATGTGGCCGATTCCCGCAAGAGCAGCTTTTAACCCACAGCTAATGGTCACTTACCATTCACAAGGACTCAGGGCTGTAAAGGACACCTGCCCTCAAAATTGTGCTGAGGTAGGGAATGGATAAAAAAAATTCAAAACAGGCAAAATTTTCAAGAAGATAGTATGAAGAGGTAAGTTTTACTCACTCTCTTTTTAAAGGAAGGAAAATGGATAAAAGCTCAGCCTCAGGAAGTATTAGACTCATGCAATCTAATCTACAAAAAGTCTTCAACTCACACCAGTCGACTGACCATTGGCAAAAAGTCTACAAACAATAAATGCGGAAGAGGTTTTAGAGAACTGTGTACCCTCTAGCTGCTGGTGAGATGTAAAAGGGTTAAACGCTAATAATGAGAACAGGAAAGAGCTGCGTTTAAAAGGAAAAATTGAGGTACCAGTCAATCCAGCAGGCGCACCAATGGGCCTCTCACCTGAGAAGACCAGAATGAAGAAGACCCGGCCTGCAAAAGCTGCACTGCAGCCTTATTCACAATAGACAAGACAGTGAAGCAACCAAAATGTCCATCTACAGATGAAAGGAAAAAGAAGAAGTGGTCCATGTACACAATGAATACTAGCCATGGAAAACAATGAAACACTGCTCTTTGAGGCCCCATAGATGATCTTGGAGATAATCACAGAACATGAGGTAAGTCGGAAAGCAAAAGTCCTATATCCTATGATATCACTTATAGGCGTTATCTAATAACTGACACAAATGAACATATTTCCACACAGAAAGTCAATCACAGACTTATTAAAAAAGAACTATGCTTATCTAAAAGTAAAGGTGGGGGGAATGGATAAATGAAGATTAGCGTTACCATATGTATACAAATACATATTATATACATATATCAAAAAGACCGACCATATAGCAAGGAAGGATTACGGATCACTGTAATAATTTACAAGGGAAGAGGATCTCTACATAAATAGGTATGTAGAATATGTAGTTGAACCAGAGTGTGTACACCTTGGACAAGCAACATTCTAACCATTACCCCAATTGAAAAAATTAAAACAACGAACTAGGAGTAATGAGACATAGACTTATGGGGGGTTTTCCTGGCACATTCCATTCAAATTTACAACCTAGACAAACGACTTCCAGAATGGCTCTGCTGCCCTAGTACCCAGATTTGGGAATGGAGAAATGCTGCATCCTTGTGCCGTTTCCCACAACAGCAGCTTTAAACCCACTGCAAAAGGTCACTAAATATTCACCAATTGCAGTTCTGTAAATGACACCTGCCCTCCAAAAAATACTGAGGTCGAAAATCGACCAAAAAATTCTAGAGTGCAACCTTCCAAAAAGAAAATTTGAAGAGGTATATTATACTCACACTTTTTTGCTTTTTTCTTTTAATAGAAAAGAAAAAGCCATGGAAAAATGATGAATTGTAGGAATTTTTACAGACATGTAAACCCAAATTACAAAAACCTATCAGCTCACACCAGTCATAATGGCCATCAAAAAAAATTCTGCCAACAATAAATGCTGACGTGATTGTGGAGAAATGCGTACCCTTGATTCTAAGGGGGACGTGGTAAGAGCCACTAATGAAAGCACAATGGAGTTGCCTTGAAAAGGTAAACGTTGAGCTCCCGTACCAGTCAATCAATCATACCCACTGCTGGGTCTATCACCTGAGAAAATGAAAATCAAAAATCACAGGCTGGCAATCCTGCACTCCAGCAATATTTACCATAGGCAACACTTGGAAGCAACGAAAATGTCCATCGACAGAGGAATGCACCAAGAAGAAGTGGTCCATGTACACAATGGAATATTAGCCATGGAAAACATTGAAGCACTGCTCTTTGAGGCACCATACTTGAGCCTGGAGATAATCACAAAACATGAAGTAGGTCGGAAAGCAAAACACCTATATCCTATATTATCACTTATGGCATTATCTAATAACTGACACAGATGAACATATTTCCAAAGAGAAAGACACTCACAGGCTTAGAAAACAAACTATGCTCATCTGAAAGGAAAGGAGGGGGGAAATTGAGAAATGAACATTAGTGTTACCATACATATACCAATACATATTATATACATGTATCAAAAACACCGAACATATAGCAAGGGAGGTCGACGGAACACTGTAATATTTTACATGGGAAGAGGATCTGTACATTAATAGACATACATAATGTACAAATGAACCAGATTGTGTACACCTAGGACAAACAATATTCTAAACTTTACCCAGATTAAAAAAATTTTAAAAACCCAGAAGAAGTAATGAGACATAAACTTATGGGGATTCCTCCTGGCAATTTCCATTCTAATTTACAACCTAGGACAATGACTTCCAGAAAGGCTCTGCTGCCCTAGTACCCAGATTGGGGAATGGAGAAATGCTACCTCCTTGTGGCCGTTTCCCACAACAGCAGCTTTGAACCCACTGCAAAAGGTCACTAAATTTTCACCAACTTGCAGTTCTGTAAATGATACCTGCCCTCCAGAAAATTTCTGGGGTCTAAAATCGACCAAAAAATTCAAAAGAGGGCAAGCTTCGAAGAAGACAAGTTCAAGAGCTATATTGTACTCACGGGTTTTTCTTTTAAGAGAAAAGAAAAAGGGGTAGGAATATGACGAATTTAAAAAATTTTAATGACATGCATACCCATATTACAAAAACCTATCAGCTCACAGCAGTCAGAATGGCCATTAGGAAAAATGCTGCAAAAAATAAACCGTGAAGGGAGTGTGGAGAAATGCGTACCTTCGGTTGTAAGGGGGGGCATGTAAAGAGCCACTAATGAAAACACAGTGTAGGTGCTTTGAAAAGGGAAACATTGAGCTACCAGTCAATCAATCACAACCACTGCTTGGCCTATCACCTGAGAAAATGAGGATCAAAAAGTCACAGGCTGGCAAACCTGTACGCCAGCAAGATTTACCATAGCCAGCACTTGGAAGCAATGAAAATGTCCATCAACCGAGGAATGCACCAAGAAGAAGTGGTCCACGTACACAATGGAATGTTACTCTAATAATAAATATAAACTCAATTTAAAAACAAACAAAAGCAAGGAGACATCAACATTTGTGGGTTTATCCGGGCACATTGCACTCTAATTTATAACCGAAGAACACCACTGGCCGGTAGGTCTGTTTCCCTAGTACCAGCATGGGAAACGTAGAAAGGCTGCCGCTCTCTGGCCGTTACCTGCAAAAGCAGGTTTAAAGCCTGAGCTAATGGTCACTTCATATGAACAAGTACTGCAGGGCTGTAAATGAAACCTGCCCTCAAAATGTCTTGAGGGAGATAATGGCCAAAATATTTCAAATGGTGACACATACTTTAAGAAAACACTGTGAAGAAATAAGCTCTAATCACAGCTGGAAAAATAAAAAGATCATGTCTTAAAGCTCAATTTCAACGCATTATGAGACACATGCAAATTCAACCACAAAGAGGTATCAGCTCACACCACTCAGAATAATCATCAGCAAAAACTACAAAGAATAAATCCTGAAGGTGCTGGGAAGAAATACATGCCCTCCACTTTAAGTGGGACGTAACCTGGAAAGAGCCACTAAGGAGAACAGAACAGAGGTGCCTTTAAAAAGTAAACATTGAGCTACCATATGATCCAGCAGACCTATTCCTGGACCTATAAACTAAGAAGACAGAATTGGAAGGACACAGCCACGCAAATCTGCATTGCACACTATTACAATAGCCAAGATATGGAAGTAACCAAAAAGTCCACCGACAGATGGGTGGACAAAGAAGAACTGCTACCTGTACAGATGGAATATGAGCTAGTGAAAAAATGAAACAATGCCATTTGCAGCACCGTAGATGAGTCTAGAAGTAATCACGCAACTTGGAGTAAGTGAGAAAGCGAAAGACACATATCCTATCATATCATATATAGGGGTTACCTAAAAAATGGTACAAACAAAGATATTTCCACAGAGAAACACTATCATAGAATCAATATAAAAACGTATGGTTCACCAAATAGAAAGGTGTGAGGAATGGATACATTACCGTATTGAGGTTAACAGAGAGATACAAACACCTGTGAAATATGTAATCACCAAAGACCTACGCAATACCAAGAGAAGACTACTCAACATTGTGTCATAAGCTACATGGGAAAAGGCTCCGAAGAAGAATAGATATATGTATATGTGTGAAAGAACCACATCTTGCACACCTAGAACAAACAAAACATTGTAATCAAGTTTGCTGTGATAAAAAATAAAAATTAAGTTAAAAATACCAACAAGAAGTAATGAGACATACATTAAAGGGCGTTTTCCTCTCACATGCCATTCTAATTTACAACCTAGAACACCACTTCCAGTAAGGCTCTGTTGACCTAGTAACCAGATTTGGAAAAGGAGAAATGCTGCCGCCATGTGGCCGATTCCCGCAAGAGCAGCTTTTAACCCACAGCTAATGGTCACTTACCATTCACAAGGACTCAGGGCTGTAAAGGACACCTGCCCTCAAAATTGTGCTGAGGTAGGGAATGGATAAAAAAAATTCAAAACAGGCAAAATTTTCAAGAAGATAGTATGAAGAGGTAAGTTTTACTCACTCTCTTTTTAAAGAAAGGAAAATGGATAAAAGCTCAGCCTCAGGAAGTATTAGACTCATGCAATCTAATCTACAAAAAGTCTTCAACTCACACCAGTCGACTGACCATTGGCAAAAAGTCTACAAACAATAAATGCGGAAGAGGTTTTAGAGAACTGTGTACCCTCTAGCTGCTGGTGAGATGTAAAAGGGTTAAACGCTAATAATGAGAACAGGAAAGAGCTGCGTTTAAAAGGAAAAATTGAGGTACCAGTCAATCCAGCAGGCGCACCAATGGGCCTCTCACCTGAGAAGACCAGAATGAAGAAGACCCGGGCTGCAAAAGCTGCACTGCAGCCTTATTCACAATAGACAAGACAGTGAAGCAACCAAAATGTCCATCTACAGATGAAAGGAAAAAGAAGAAGTGGTCCATGTACACAATGAATACTAGCCATGGAAAACAATGAAACACTGCTCTTTGAGGCCCCATAGATGATCTTGGAGATAATCACAGAACATGAGGTAAGTCGGAAAGCAAAAGTCCTATATCCTATGATATCACTTATAGGCGTTATCTAATAACTGACACAAATGAACATATTTCCACACAGAAAGTCAATCACAGACTTATTAAAAAAGAACTATGCTTATCTAAAAGTAAAGGTGGGGGGAATGGATAAATGAAGATTAGCGTTACCATATGTATACAAATACATATTATATACATATATCAAAAAGACCGACCATATAGCAAGGAAGGATTACGGAACACTGTAATAATTTACAAGGGAAGAGGATCTCTACATAAATAGGTATGTAGAATATGTAGATGAACCAGAGTGTGTACACCTTGGACAAGCAACATTCTAACCATTACCCCAATTGAAAAAATTAAAACAACGAACTAGGAGTAATGAGACATAGACTTATGGGGGGTTTTCCTGGCACATTCCATTCAAATTTACAACCTAGACAAACGACTTCCAGAATGGCTCAGCTGCCCTAGTACCCAGATTTGGGAATGGAGAAATGCTGCATCCTTGTGGCCGTTTCCCACAACAGCAGCTTTAAACCCACTGCAAAAGGTCACTAAATATTCACCAATTGCAGTTCTGTAAATGACACCTGCCCTCCAAAAAATACTGAGGTCGAAAATCGACCAAAAAATTCTAGAGTGCAACCTTCCAAAAAGAATATTTGAAGAGGTATATTATACTCACACTTTTTTGCTTTTTTCTTTTAACAGAAAAGAAAAAGCCGTGGAAAAATGATGAATTGTAGGAATTTTTACAGACATGTAAACCCAAATTACAAAAACCTATCAGCTCACACCAGTCATAATGGCCATCAAAAAAAATTCTGCCAACAATAAATGCTGACGTGATTGTGGAGAAATGCGTACCCTTGATTCTAAGGGGGACGTGGTAAGAGCCACTAATGAAAGCACAATGGAGTTGCCTTGAAAAGGTAAACGTTGAGCTACCGTACCAGTCAATCAATCATACCCACTGCTGGGTCTATCACCTGAGAAAATGAAAATCAAAAATCACAGGCTGGCAATCCTGCACTCCAGCAATATTTACCATAGGCAACACTAGGAAGCAACGAAAATGTCCATCGACAGAGGAATGCACCAAGAAGAAGTGGTCCATGTACACAATGGAATATTAGCCATGGAAAACATTGAAGCACTGCTCTTTGAGGCACCATACTTGAGCCTGGAGATAATCACAAAACATGAAGTAGGTCGGAAAGCAAAACACCTATATCCTATATTATCACTTATGGCATTATCTAATAACTGACACAGATGAACATATTTCCAAAGAGAAAGACACTCACAGGCTTAGAAAACAAACTATGCTCATCTGAAAGGAAAGGAGGGGGGAAATTGAGAAATGAACATTAGTGTTACCATACATATACAAATACATATTATATACATGTATCAAAAACACCGAACATATAGCAAGGGAGGTCGACGGAACACTGTAATATTTTACATGGGAAGAGGATCTGTACATTAATAGACATACATAATGTACAAATGAACCAGATTGTGTACACCTAGGACAAACAATATTCTAAACTTTACCCAGATTAAAAAAATTTTAAAAACCCAGAAGAAGTAATGAGACATAAACTTATGGGGATTCCTCCTGGCAATTTCCATTCTAATTTACAACCTAGGACAATGACTTCCAGAAAGGCTCTGCTGCCCTAGTACCCAGATTGGGGAATGGAGAAATGCTACCTCCTTGTGGCCGTTTCCCACAACAGCAGCTTTGAACCCACTGCAAAAGGTCACTAAATTTTCACCAACTTGCAGTTCTGTAAATGATACCTGCCCTCCAGAAAATTTCTGGGGTCTAAAATCGACCAAAAAATTCAAAAGAGGGCAAGCTTCGAAGAAGACAAGTTCAAGAGCTATATTGTACTCACGGGTTTTTCTTTTAAGAGAAAAGAAAAAGGGGTAGGAATATGACGAATTTAAAAAATTTTAATGACATGCATACCCATATTACAAAAACCTATCAGCTCACAGCAGTCAGAATGGCCATTAGGAAAAATGCTGCAAAAAATAAACCGTGAAGGGAGTGTGGAGAAATGCGTACCTTCGGTTGTAAGGGGGGGCATGTAAAGAGCCACTAATGAAAACACAGTGTAGGTGCTTTGAAAAGGGAAACATTGAGCTACCAGTCAATCAATCACAACCACTGCTTGGCCTATCACCTGAGAAAATGAGAATCAAAAAGTCACAGGCTGGCAAACCTGTACGCCAGCAAGATTTACCATAGCCAGCACTTGGAAGCAATGAAAATGTCCATCAACCGAGGAATGCACCAAGAAGAAGTGGTCCACGTACACAATGGAATGTTACTCTAATAATAAATATAAACTCAATTTAAAAACAAACAAAAGCAAGGAGACATCAACATTTGTGGGTTTATCCGGGCACATTGCACTCTAATTTATAACCGTAGAACACCACTGGCCGGTAGGTCTGTTTCCCTAGTACCAGCATGGGAAACGTAGAAAGGCTGCCGCTCTCTGGCCGTTACCTGCAAAAGCAGGTTTAAAGCCTGAGCTAATGGTCACTTCATATGAACAAGTACTGCAGGGCTGTAAATGAAACCTGCCCTCAAAATGTCTTGAGGGAGATAATGGCCAAAATATTTCAAATGGTGACACATACTTTAAGAAAACACTGTGAAGAAATAAGCTCTAATCACAGCTGGAAAAATAAAAAGATCATGTCTTAAAGCTCAATTTCAACGCATTATGAGACACATGCAAATTCAACCACAAAGAGGTATCAGCTCACACCACTCAGAATAATCATCAGCAAAAACTACAAAGAATAAATCCTGAAGGTGCTGGGAAGAAATACATGCCCTCCACTTTAAGTGGGACGTAACCTGGAAAGAGCCACTAAGGAGAACAGAACAGAGGTGCCTTTAAAAAGTAAACATTGAGCTACCATATGATCCAGCAGACCTATTCCTGGACCTATAAACTAAGAAGACAGAATTGGAAGGACACAGCCACGCAAATCTGCATTGCACACTATTACAATAGCCAAGATATGGAAGTAACCAAAAAGTCCACCGACAGATGGGTGGACAAAGAAGAACTGCTACCTGTACAGATGGAATATGAGCTAGTGAAAAAATGAAACAATGCCATTTGCAGCACCGTAGATGAGTCTAGAAGTAATCACGCAACTTGGAGTAAGTGAGAAAGCGAAAGACACATATCCTATCATATCATATATAGGGGTTACCTAAAAAATGATACAAACAAAGATATTTCCACAGAGAAACACTATCATAGAATCAATATAAAAACGTATGGTTCACCAAATAGAAAGGTGTGAGGAATGGATACATTACCGTATTGAGGTTAACAGAGAGATACAAACACCTGTGAAATATGTAATCACCAAAGACCTACGCAATACCAAGAGAAGACTACTCAACATTGTGTCATAAGCTACATGGGAAAAGGCTCCGAAGAAGAATAGATATATGTATATGTGTGAAAGAACCACATCTTGCACACCTAGAACAAACAAAACATTGTAATCAAGTTTGCTGTGATAAAAAATAAAAATTAAGTTAAAAATACCAACAAGAAGTAATGAGACATACATTAAAGGGCGTTTTCCTCTCACATGCCATTCTAATTTACAACCTAGAACACCACTTCCAGTAAGGCTCTGTTGACCTAGTAACCAGATTTGGAAAAGGAGAAATGCTGCCGCCATGTGGCCGATTCCCGCAAGAGCAGCTTTTAACCCACAGCTAATGGTCACTTACCATTCACAAGGACTCAGGGCTGTAAAGGACACCTGCCCTCAAAATTGTGCTGAGGTAGGGAATGGATAAAAAAAATTCAAAACAGGCAAAATTTTCAAGAAGATAGTATGAAGAGGTAAGTTTTACTCACTCTCTTTTTAAAGAAAGGAAAATGGATAAAAGCTCAGCCTCAGGAAGTATTAGACTCATGCAATCTAATCTACAAAAAGTCTTCAACTCACACCAGTCGACTGACCATTGGCAAAAAGTCTACAAACAATAAATGCGGAAGAGGTTTTAGAGAACTGTGTACCCTCTAGCTGCTGGTGAGATGTAAAAGGGTTAAACGCTAATAATGAGAACAGGAAAGAGCTGCGTTTAAAAGGAAAAATTGAGGTACCAGTCAATCCAGCAGGCGCACCAATGGGCCTCTCACCTGAGAAGACCAGAATGAAGAAGACCCGGGCTGCAAAAGCTGCACTGCAGCCTTATTCACAATAGACAAGACAGTGAAGCAACCAAAATGTCCATCTACAGATGAAAGGAAAAAGAAGAAGTGGTCCATGTACACAATGAATACTAGCCATGGAAAACAATGAAACACTGCTCTTTGAGGCCCCATAGATGATCTTGGAGATAATCACAGAACATGAGGTAAGTCGGAAAGCAAAAGTCCTATATCCTATGATATCACTTATAGGCGTTATCTAATAACTGACACAAATGAACATATTTCCACACAGAAAGTCAATCACAGACTTATTAAAAAAGAACTATGCTTATCTAAAAGTAAAGGTGGGGGGAATGGATAAATGAAGATTAGCGTTACCATATGTATACAAATACATATTATATACATATATCAAAAAGACCGACCATATAGCAAGGAAGGATTACGGATCACTGTAATAATTTACAAGGGAAGAGGATCTCTACATAAATAGGTATGTAGAATATGTAGTTGAACCAGAGTGTGTACACCTTGGACAAGCAACATTCTAACCATTACCCCAATTGAAAAAATTAAAACAACGAACTAGGAGTAATGAGACATAGACTTATGGGGGGTTTTCCTGGCACATTCCATTCAAATTTACAACCTAGACAAACGACTTCCAGAATGGCTCTGCTGCCCTAGTACCCAGATTTGGGAATGGAGAAATGCTGCATCCTTGTGCCGTTTCCCACAACAGCAGCTTTAAACCCACTGCAAAAGGTCACTAAATATTCACCAATTGCAGTTCTGTAAATGACACCTGCCCTCCAAAAAATACTGAGGTCGAAAATCGACCAAAAAATTCTAGAGTGCAACCTTCCAAAAAGAATATTTGAAGAGGTATATTATACTCACACTTTTTTGCTTTTTTCTTTTAATAGAAAAGAAAAAGCCATGGAAAAATGATGAATTGTAGGAATTTTTACAGACATGTAAACCCAAATTACAAAAACCTATCAGCTCACACCAGTCATAATGGCCATCAAAAAAAATTCTGCCAACAATAAATGCTGACGTGATTGTGGAGAAATGCGTACCCTTGATTCTAAGGGGGACGTGGTAAGAGCCACTAATGAAAGCACAATGGAGTTGCCTTGAAAAGGTAAACGTTGAGCTACCGTACCAGTCAATCAATCATACCCACTGCTGGGTCTATCACCTGAGAAAATGAAAATCAAAAATCACAGGCTGGCAATCCTGCACTCCAGCAATATTTACCATAGGCAACACTTGGAAGCAACGAAAATGTCCATCGACAGAGGAATGCACCAAGAAGAAGTGGTCCATGTACACAATGGAATATTAGCCATGGAAAACATTGAAGCACTGCTCTTTGAGGCACCATACTTGAGCCTGGAGATAATCACAAAACATGAAGTAGGTCGGAAAGCAAAACACCTATATCCTATATTATCACTTATGGCATTATCTAATAACTGACACAGATGAACATATTTCCAAAGAGAAAGACACTCACAGGCTTAGAAAACAAACTATGCTCATCTGAAAGGAAAGGAGGGGGGAAATTGAGAAATGAACATTAGTGTTACCATACATATACCAATACATATTATATACATGTATCAAAAACACCGAACATATAGCAAGGGAGGTCGACGGAACACTGTAATATTTTACATGGGAAGAGGATCTGTACATTAATAGACATACATAATGTACAAATGAACCAGATTGTGTACACCTAGGACAAACAATATTCTAAACTTTACCCAGATTAAAAAAATTTTAAAAACCCAGAAGAAGTAATGAGACATAAACTTATGGGGATTCCTCCTGGCAATTTCCATTCTAATTTACAACCTAGGACAATGACTTCCAGAAAGGCTCTGCTGCCCTAGTACCCAGATTGGGGAATGGAGAAATGCTACCTCCTTGTGGCCGTTTCCCACAACAGCAGCTTTGAACCCACTGCAAAAGGTCACTAAATTTTCACCAACTTGCAGTTCTGTAAATGATACCTGCCCTCCAGAAAATTTCTGGGGTCTAAAATCGACCAAAAAATTCAAAAGAGGGCAAGCTTCGAAGAAGACAAGTTCAAGAGCTATATTGTACTCACGGGTTTTTCTTTTAAGAGAAAAGAAAAAGGGGTAGGAATATGACGAATTTAAAAAATTTTAATGACATGCATACCCATATTACAAAAACCTATCAGCTCACAGCAGTCAGAATGGCCATTAGGAAAAATGCTGCAAAAAATAAACCGTGAAGGGAGTGTGGAGAAATGCGTACCTTCGGTTGTAAGGGGGGGCATGTAAAGAGCCACTAATGAAAACACAGTGTAGGTGCTTTGAAAAGGGAAACATTGAGCTACCAGTCAATCAATCACAACCACTGCTTGGCCTATCACCTGAGAAAATGAGAATCAAAAAGTCACAGGCTGGCAAACCTGTACGCCAGCAAGATTTACCATAGCCAGCACTTGGAAGCAATGAAAATGTCCATCAACCGAGGAATGCACCAAGAAGAAGTGGTCCACGTACACAATGGAATGTTACTCTAATAATAAATATAAACTCAATTTAAAAACAAACAAAAGCAAGGAGACATCAACATTTGTGGGTTTATCCGGGCACATTGCACTCTAATTTATAACCGAAGAACACCACTGGCCGGTAGGTCTGTTTCACTAGTACCAGCATGGGAAACGTAGAAAGGCTGCCGCTCTCTGGCCGTTACCTGCAAAAGCAGGTTTAAAGCCTGAGCTAATGGTCACTTCATATGAACAAGTACTGCAGGGCTGTAAATGAAACCTGCCCTCATAATGTCTTGAGGGTGATAATGGCCAAAATATTTCAAATGGTGACACATACTTTAAGAAAACACTGTGAAGAAATAAGCTCTAATCACAGCTGGAAAAATAAAAAGATCATGTCTTAAAGCTCAATTTCAACGCATTATGAGACACATGCAAATTCAACCACAAAGAGGTATCAGCTCACACCACTCAGAATAATCATCAGCAAAAACTACAAAGAATAAATCCTGAAGGTGCTGGGAAGAAATACATGCCCTCCACTTTAAGTGGGACGTAACCTGGAAAGAGCCACTAAGGAGAACAGAACAGAGGTGCCTTTAAAAAGTAAACATTGAGCTACCATATGATCCAGCAGACCTATTCCTGGACCTATAAACTAAGAAGACAGAATTGGAAGGACACAGCCACGCAAATCTGCATTGCACACTATTACAATAGCCAAGATATGGAAGTAACCAAAAAGTCCACCGACAGATGGGTGGACAAAGAAGAACTGCTACCTGTACAGATGGAATATGAGCTAGTGAAAAAATGAAACAATGCCATTTGCAGCACCGTAGATGAGTCTAGAAGTAATCACGCAACTTGGAGTAAGTGAGAAAGCGAAAGACACATATCCTATCATATCATATATAGGGGTTACCTAAAAAATGATACAAACAAAGATATTTCCACAGAGAAACACTATCATAGAATCAATATAAAAACGTATGGTTCACCAAATAGAAAGGTGTGAGGAATGGATACATTACCGTATTGAGGTTAACAGAGAGATACAAACACCTGTGAAATATGTAATCACCAAAGACCTACGCAATACCAAGAGAAGACTACTCAACATTGTGTCATAAGCTACATGGGAAAAGGCTCCGAAGAAGAATAGATATATGTATATGTGTGAAAGAACCACATCTTGCACACCTAGAACAAACAAAACATTGTAATCAAGTTTGCTGTGATAAAAAATAAAAATTAAGTTAAAAATACCAACAAGAAGTAATGAGACATACATTAAAGGGCGTTTTCCTCTCACATGCCATTCTAATTTACAACCTAGAACACCACTTCCAGTAAGGCTCTGTTGACCTAGTAACCAGATTTGGAAAAGGAGAAATGCTGCCGCCATGTGGCCGATTCCCGCAAGAGCAGCTTTTAACCCACAGCTAATGGTCACTTACCATTCACAAGGACTCAGGGCTGTAAAGGACACCTGCCCTCAAAATTGTGCTGAGGTAGGGAATGGATAAAAAAAATTCAAAACAGGCAAAATTTTCAAGAAGATAGTATGAAGAGGTAAGTTTTACTCACTCTCTTTTTAAAGAAAGGAAAATGGATAAAAGCTCAGCCTCAGGAAGTATTAGACTCATGCAATCTAATCTACAAAAAGTCTTCAACTCACACCAGTCGACTGACCATTGGCAAAAAGTCTACAAACAATAAATGCGGAAGAGGTTTTAGAGAACTGTGTACCCTCTAGCTGCTGGTGAGATGTAAAAGGGTTAAACGCTAATAATGAGAACAGGAAAGAGCTGCGTTTAAAAGGAAAAATTGAGGTACCAGTCAATCCAGCAGGCGCACCAATGGGCCTCTCACCTGAGAAGACCAGAATGAAGAAGACCCGGGCTGCAAAAGCTGCACTGCTGCCTTATTCACAATAGACAAGACAGTGAAGCAACCAAAATGTCCATCTACAGATGAAAGGAAAAAGAAGAAGTGGTCCATGTACACAATGAATACTAGCCATGGAAAACAATGAAACACTGCTCTTTGAGGCCCCATAGATGATCTTGGAGATAATCACAGAACATGAGGTAAGTCGGAAAGCAAAAGTCCTATATCCTATGATATCACTTATAGGCGTTATCTAATAACTGACACAAATGAACATATTTCCACACAGAAAGTCAATCACAGACTTATTAAAAAAGAACTATGCTTATCTAAAAGTAAAGGTGGGGGGAATGGATAAATGAAGATTAGCGTTACCATATGTATACAAATACATATTATATACATATATCAAAAAGACCGACCATATAGCAAGGAAGGATTACGGAACACTGTAATAATTTACAAGGGAAGAGGATCTCTACATAAATAGGTATGTAGAATATGTAGATGAACCAGAGTGTGTACACCTTGGACAAGCAACATTCTAACCATTACCCCAATTGAAAAAATTAAAACAACGAACTAGGAGTAATGAGACATAGACTTATGGGGGGTTTTCCTGGCACATTCCATTCAAATTTACAACCTAGACAAACGACTTCCAGAATGGCTCTGCTGCCCTAGTACCCAGATTTGGGAATGGAGAAATGCTGCATCCTTGTGGCCGTTTCCCACAACAGCAGCTTTAAACCCACTGCAAAAGGTCACTAAATATTCACCAATTGCAGTTCTGTAAATGACACCTGCCCTCCAAAAAATACTGAGGTCGAAAATCGACCAAAAAATTCTAGAGTGCAACCTTCCAAAAAGAATATTTGAAGAGGTATATTATACTCACACTTTTTTGCTTTTTTCTTTTAACAGAAAAGAAAAAGCCGTGGAAAAATGATGAATTGTAGGAATTTTTACAGACATGTAAACCCAAATTACAAAAACCTATCAGCTCACACCAGTCATAATGGCCATCAAAAAAAATTCTGCCAACAATAAATGCTGACGTGATTGTGGAGAAATGCGTACCCTTGATTCTAAGGGGGACGTGGTAAGAGCCACTAATGAAAGCACAATGGAGTTGCCTTGAAAAGGTAAACGTTGAGCTACCGTACCAGTCAATCAATCATACCCACTGCTGGGTCTATCACCTGAGAAAATGAAAATCAAAAATCACAGGCTGGCAATCCTGCACTCCAGCAATATTTACCATAGGCAACACTAGGAAGCAACGAAAATGTCCATCGACAGAGGAATGCACCAAGAAGAAGTGGTCCATGTACACAATGGAATATTAGCCATGGAAAACATTGAAGCACTGCTCTTTGAGGCACCATACTTGAGCCTGGAGATAATCACAAAACATGAAGTAGGTCGGAAAGCAAAACACCTATATCCTATATTATCACTTATGGCATTATCTAATAACTGACACAGATGAACATATTTCCAAAGAGAAAGACACTCACAGGCTTAGAAAACAAACTATGCTCATCTGAAAGGAAAGGAGGGGGGAAATTGAGAAATGAACATTAGTGTTACCATACATATACAAATACATATTATATACATGTATCAAAAACACCGAACATATAGCAAGGGAGGTCGACGGAACACTGTAATATTTTACATGGGAAGAGGATCTGTACATTAATAGACATACATAATGTACAAATGAACCAGATTGTGTACACCTAGGACAAACAATATTCTAAACTTTACCCAGATTAAAAAAATTTTAAAAACCCAGAAGAAGTAATGAGACATAAACTTATGGGGATTCCTCCTGGCAATTTCCATTCTAATTTACAACCTAGGACAATGACTTCCAGAAAGGCTCTGCTGCCCTAGTACCCAGATTGGGGAATGGAGAAATGCTACCTCCTTGTGGCCGTTTCCCACAACAGCAGCTTTGAACCCACTGCAAAAGGTCACTAAATTTTCACCAACTTGCAGTTCTGTAAATGATACCTGCCCTCCAGAAAATTTCTGGGGTCTAAAATCGACCAAAAAATTCAAAAGAGGGCAAGCTTCGAAGAAGACAAGTTCAAGAGCTATATTGTACTCACGGGTTTTTCTTTTAAGAGAAAAGAAAAAGGGGTAGGAATATGACGAATTTAAAAAATTTTAATGACATGCATACCCATATTACAAAAACCTATCAGCTCACAGCAGTCAGAATGGCCATTAGGGAAAATGCTGCAAAAAATAAACCGTGAAGGGAGTGTGGAGAAATGCGTACCTTCGGTTGTAAGGGGGGGCATGTAAAGAGCCACTAATGAAAACACAGTGTAGGTGCTTTGAAAAGGGAAACATTGAGCTACCAGTCAATCAATCACAACCACTGCTTGGCCTATCACCTGAGAAAATGAGAATCAAAAAGTCACAGGCTGGCAAACCTGTACGCCAGCAAGATTTACCATAGCCAGCACTTGGAAGCAATGAAAATGTCCATCAACCGAGGAATGCACCAAGAAGAAGTGGTCCACGTACACAATGGAATGTTACTCTAATAATAAATATAAACTCAATTTAAAAAAAAACAAAAGCAAGGAAACATCAACATTTGTGGGTTTATCCGGGCACATTGCACTCTAATTTATAACCGTAGAACACCAGTGGCCGGTAGGTCTGTTTCCCTAGTACCAGCATGGGAAACGTAGAAAGGCTGCCGCTCTCTGGCCGTTACCTGCAAAAGCAGGTTTAAAGCCTGAGCTAATGGTCACTTCATATGAACAAGTACTGCAGGGCTGTAAATGAAACCTGCCCTCAAAATGTCTTGAGGGAGATAATGGCCAAAATATTTCAAATGGTGACACATACTTTAAGAAAACACTGTGAAGAAATAAGCTCTAATCACAGCTGGAAAAATAAAAAGATCATGTCTTAAAGCTCAATTTCAACGCATTATGAGACACATGCAAATTCAACCACAAAGAGGTATCAGCTCACACCACTCAGAATAATCATCAGCAAAAACTACAAAGAATAAATCCTGAAGGTGCTGGGAAGAAATACATGCCCTCCACTTTAAGTGGGACGTAACCTGGAAAGAGCCACTAAGGAGAACAGAACAGAGGTGCCTTTAAAAAGTAAACATTGAGCTACCATATGATCCAGCAGACCTATTCCTGGACCTATAAACTAAGAAGACAGAATTGGAAGGACACAGCCACGCAAATCTGCATTGCACACTATTACAATAGCCAAGATATGGAAGTAACCAAAAAGTCCACCGACAGATGGGTGGACAAAGAAGAACTGCTACCTGTACAGATGGAATATGAGCTAGTGAAAAAATGAAACAATGCCATTTGCAGCACCGTAGATGAGTCTAGAAGTAATCACGCAACTTGGAGTAAGTGAGAAAGCGAAAGACACATATCCTATCATATCATATATAGGGGTTACCTAAAAAATGATACAAACAAAGATATTTCCACAGAGAAACACTATCATAGAATCAATATAAAAACGTATGGTTCACCAAATAGAAAGGTGTGAGGAATGGATACATTACCGTATTGAGGTTAACAGAGAGATACAAACACCTGTGAAATATGTAATCACCAAAGACCTACGCAATACCAAGAGAAGACTACTCAACATTGTGTCATAAGCTACATGGGAAAAGGCTCCGAAGAAGAATAGATATATGTATATGTGTGAAAGAACCACATCTTGCACACCTAGAACAAACAGAACATTGTAATCAAGTTTCCTGTGATAAAAAATAAAAATTAAGTTAAAAATACCAACAAGAAGTAATGAGACATACATTAAAGGGCGTTTTCCTCTCACATGCCATTCTAATTTACAACCTAGAACACCACTTCCAGTAAGGCTCTGTTGACCTAGTAACCAGATTTGGAAAAGGAGAAATGCTGCCGCCATGTGGCCGATTCCCGCAAGAGCAGCTTTTAACCCACAGCTAATGGTCACTTACCATTCACAAGGACTCAGGGCTGTAAAGGACACCTGCCCTCAAAATTGTGCTGAGGTAGGGAATGGATAAAAAAAATTCAAAACAGGCAAAATTTTCAAGAAGATAGTATGAAGAGGTAAGTTTTACTCACTCTCTTTTTAAAGAAAGGAAAATGGATAAAAGCTCAGCCTCAGGAAGTATTAGACTCATGCAATCTAATCTACAAAAAGTCTTCAACTCACACCAGTCGACTGACCATTGGCAAAAAGTCTACAAACAATAAATGCGGAAGAGGTTTTAGAGAACTGTGTACCCTCTAGCTGCTGGTGAGATGTAAAAGGGTTAAACGCTAATAATGAGAACAGGAAAGAGCTGCGTTTAAAAGGAAAAATTGAGGTACCAGTCAATCCAGCAGGCGCACCAATGGGCCTCTCACCTGAGAAGACCAGAATGAAGAAGACCCGGGCTGCAAAAGCTGCACTGCAGCCTTATTCACAATAGACAAGACAGTGAAGCAACCAAAATGTCCATCTACAGATGAAAGGAAAAAGAAGAAGTGGTCCATGTACACAATGAATACTAGCCATGGAAAACAATGAAACACTGCTCTTTGAGGCCCCATAGATGATCTTGGAGATAATCACAGAACATGAGGTAAGTCGGAAAGCAAAAGTCCTATATCCTATGATATCACTTATAGGCGTTATCTAATAACTGACACAAATGAACATATTTCCACACAGAAAGTCAATCACAGACTTATTAAAAAAGAACTATGCTTATCTAAAAGTAAAGGTGGGGGGAATGGATAAATGAAGATTAGCGTTACCATATGTATACAAATACATATTATATACATATATCAAAAAGACCGACCATATAGCAAGGAAGGATTACGGATCACTGTAATAATTTACAAGGGAAGAGGATCTCTACATAAATAGGTATGTAGAATATGTAGTTGAACCAGAGTGTGTACACCTTGGACAAGCAACATTCTAACCATTACCCCAATTGAAAAAATTAAAACAACGAACTAGGAGTAATGAGACATAGACTTATGGGGGGTTTTCCTGGCACATTCCATTCAAATTTACAACCTAGACAAACGACTTCCAGAATGGCTCTGCTGCCCTAGTACCCAGATTTGGGAATGGAGAAATGCTGCATCCTTGTGCCGTTTCCCACAACAGCAGCTTTAAACCCACTGCAAAAGGTCACTAAATATTCACCAATTGCAGTTCTGTAAATGACACCTGCCCTCCAAAAAATACTGAGGTCGAAAATCGACCAAAAAATTCTAGAGTGCAACCTTCCAAAAAGAAAATTTGAAGAGGTATATTATACTCACACTTTTTTGCTTTTTTCTTTTAATAGAAAAGAAAAAGCCATGGAAAAATGATGAATTGTAGGAATTTTTACAGACATGTAAACCCAAATTACAAAAACCTATCAGCTCACACCAGTCATAATGGCCATCAAAAAAAATTCTGCCAACAATAAATGCTGACGTGATTGTGGAGAAATGCGTACCCTTGATTCTAAGGGGGACGTGGTAAGAGCCACTAATGAAAGCACAATGGAGTTGCCTTGAAAAGGTAAACGTTGAGCTACCGTACCAGTCAATCAATCATACCCACTGCTGGGTCTATCACCTGAGAAAATGAAAATCAAAAATCACAGGCTGGCAATCCTGCACTCCAGCAATATTTACCATAGGCAACACTTGGAAGCAACGAAAATGTCCATCGACAGAGGAATGCACCAAGAAGAAGTGGTCCATGTACACAATGGAATATTAGCCATGGAAAACATTGAAGCACTGCTCTTTGAGGCACCATACTTGAGCCTGGAGATAATCACAAAACATGAAGTAGGTCGGAAAGCAAAACACCTATATCCTATATTATCACTTATGGCATTATCTAATAACTGACACAGATGAACATATTTCCAAAGAGAAAGACACTCACAGGCTTAGAAAACAAACTATGCTCATCTGAAAGGAAAGGAGGGGGGAAATTGAGAAATGAACATTAGTGTTACCATACATATACAAATACATATTATATACATGTATCAAAAACACCGAACATATAGCAAGGGAGGTCGACGGAACACTGTAATATTTTACATGGGAAGAGGATCTGTACATTAATAGACATACATAATGTACAAATGAACCAGATTGTGTACACCTAGGACAAACAATATTCTAAACTTTACCCAGATTAAAAAAATTTTAAAAACCCAGAAGAAGTAATGAGACATAAACTTATGGGGATTCCTCCTGGCAATTTCCATTCTAATTTACAACCTAGGACAATGACTTCCAGAAAGGCTCTGCTGCCCTAGTACCCAGATTGGGGAATGGAGAAATGCTACCTCCTTGTGGCCGTTTCCCACAACAGCAGCTTTGAACCCACTGCAAAAGGTCACTAAATTTTCACCAACTTGCAGTTCTGTAAATGATACCTGCCCTCCAGAAAATTTCTGGGGTCTAAAATCGACCAAAAAATTCAAAAGAGGGCAAGCTTCGAAGAAGACAAGTTCAAGAGCTATATTGTACTCACGGGTTTTTCTTTTAAGAGAAAAGAAAAAGGGGTAGGAATATGACGAATTTAAAAAATTTTAATGACATGCATACCCATATTACAAAAACCTATCAGCTCACAGCAGTCAGAATGGCCATTAGGAAAAATGCTGCAAAAAATAAACCGTGAAGGGAGTGTGGAGAAATGCGTACCTTCGGTTGTAAGGGGGGGCATGTAAAGAGCCACTAATGAAAACACAGTGTAGGTGCTTTGAAAAGGGAAACATTGAGCTACCAGTCAATCAATCACAACCACTGCTTGGCCTATCACCTGAGAAAATGAGAATCAAAAAGTCACAGGCTGGCAAACCTGTACGCCAGCAAGATTTACCATAGCCAGCACTTGGAAGCAATGAAAATGTCCATCAACCGAGGAATGCACCAAGAAGAAGTGGTCCACGTACACAATGGAATGTTACTCTAAAAATAAATATAAACTCAATTTAAAAACAAACAAAAGCAAGGAGACATCAACATTTGTGGGTTTATCCGGGCACATTGCACTCTAATTTATAACCGAAGAACACCACTGGCCGGTAGGTCTGTTTCACTAGTACCAGCATGGGAAACGTAGAAAGGCTGCCGCTCTCTGGCCGTTACCTGCAAAAGCAGGTTTAAAGCCTGAGCTAATGGTCACTTCATATGAACAAGTACTGCAGGGCTGTAAATGAAACCTGCCCTCATAATGTCTTGAGGGTGATAATGGCCAAAATATTTCAAATGGTGACACATACTTTAAGAAAACACTGTGAAGAAATAAGCTCTAATCACAGCTGGAAAAATAAAAAGATCATGTCTTAAAGCTCAATTTCAACGCATTATGAGACACATGCAAATTCAACCACAAAGAGGTATCAGCTCACACCACTCAGAATAATCATCAGCAAAAACTACAAAGAATAAATCCTGAAGGTGCTGGGAAGAAATACATGCCCTCCACTTTAAGTGGGACGTAACCTGGAAAGAGCCACTAAGGAGAACAGAACAGAGGTGCCTTTAAAAAGTAAACATTGAGCTACCATATGATCCAGCAGACCTATTCCTGGACCTATAAACTAAGAAGACAGAATTGGAAGGACACAGCCACGCAAATCTGCATTGCACACTATTACAATAGCCAAGATATGGAAGTAACCAAAAAGTCCACCGACAGATGGGTGGAGAAAGAAGAACTGCTACCTGTACACATGGAATATGAGCTAGTGAAAAAATGAAACAATGCCATTTGCAGCACCGTAGATGAGTCTAGAAGTAATCACGCAACTTGGAGTAAGTGAGAAAGCGAAAGACACATATCCTATCATATCATATATAGGGGTTACCTAAAAAATGATACAAACAAAGATATTTCCACAGAGAAACACTATCATAGAATCAATATAAAAACGTATGGTTCACCAAATAGAAAGGTGTGAGGAATGGATACATTACCGTATTGAGGTTAACAGAGAGATACAAACACCTGTGAAATATGTAATCACCAAAGACCTACGCAATACCAAGAGAAGACTACTCAACATTGTGTCATAAGCTACATGGGAAAAGGCTCCGAAGAAGAATAGATATATGTATATGTGTGAAAGAACCACATCTTGCACACCTAGAACAAACAAAACATTGTAATCAAGTTTGCTGTGATAAAAAATAAAAATTAAGTTAAAAATACCAACAAGAAGTAATGAGACATACATTAAAGGGCGTTTTCCTCTCACATGCCATTCTAATTTACAACCTAGAACACCACTTCCAGTAAGGCTCTGTTGACCTAGTAACCAGATTTGGAAAAGGAGAAATGCTGCCGCCACGTGGCCGATTCCCGCAAGAGCAGCTTTTAATCCACAGCTAATGGTCACTTACCATTCACAAGGACTCAGGGCTGTAAAGGACACCTGCCCTCAAAATTGTGCTGAGGTAGGGAATGGATAAAAAAAATTCAAAACAGGCAAAATTTTCAAGAAGATAGTATGAAGAGGTAAGTTTTACTCACTCTCTTTTTAAAGAAAGGAAAATGGATAAAAGCTCAGCCTCAGGAAGTATTAGACTCATGCAATCTAATCTACAAAAAGTCTTCAACTCACACCAGTCGACTGACCATTGGCAAAAAGTCTACAAACAATAAATGCGGAAGAGGTTTTAGAGAACTGTGTACCCTCTAGCTGCTGGTGAGATGTAAAAGGGTTAAACGCTAATAATGAGAACAGGAAAGAGCTGCGTTTAAAAGGAAAAATTGAGGTACCAGTCAATCCAGCAGGCGCACCAATGGGCCTCTCACCTGAGAAGACCAGAATGAAGAAGACCCGGGCTGCAAAAGCTGCACTGCAGCCTTATTCACAATAGACAAGACAGTGAAGCAACCAAAATGTCCATCTACAGATGAAAGGAAAAAGAAGAAGTGGTCCATGTACACAATGAATACTAGCCATGGAAAACAATGAAACACTGCTCTTTGAGGCCCCATAGATGATCTTGGAGATAATCACAGAACATGAGGTAAGTCGGAAAGCAAAAGTCCTATATCCTATGATATCACTTATAGGCGTTATCTAATAACTGACACAAATGAACATATTTCCACACAGAAAGTCAATCACAGACTTATTAAAAAAGAACTATGCTTATCTAAAAGTAAAGGTGGGGGGAATGGATAAATGAAGATTAGCGTTACCATATGTATACAAATACATATTATATACATATATCAAAAAGACCGACCATATAGCAAGGAAGGATTACGGATCACTGTAATAATTTACAAGGGAAGAGGATCTCTACATAAATAGGTATGTAGAATATGTAGTTGAACCAGAGTGTGTACACCTTGGACAAGCAACATTCTAACCATTACCCCAATTGAAAAAATTAAAACAACGAACTAGGAGTAATGAGACATAGACTTATGGGGGGTTTTCCTGGCACATTCCATTCAAATTTACAACCTAGACAAACGACTTCCAGAATGGCTCTGCTGCCCTAGTACCCAGATTTGGGAATGGAGAAATGCTGCATCCTTGTGCCGTTTCCCACAACAGCAGCTTTAAACCCACTGCAAAAGGTCACTAAATATTCACCAATTGCAGTTCTGTAAATGACACCTGCCCTCCAAAAAATACTGAGGTCGAAAATCGACCAAAAAATTCTAGAGTGCAACCTTCCAAAAAGAAAATTTGAAGAGGTATATTATACTCACACTTTTTTGCTTTTTTCTTTTAATAGAAAAGAAAAAGCCATGGAAAAATGATGAATTGTAGGAATTTTTACAGACATGTAAACCCAAATTACAAAAACCTATCAGCTCACACCAGTCATAATGGCCATCAAAAAAAATTCTGCCAACAATAAATGCTGACGTGATTGTGGAGAAATGCGTACCCTTGATTCTAAGGGGGACGTGGTAAGAGCCACTAATGAAAGCACAATGGAGTTGCCTTGAAAAGGTAAACGTTGAGCTCCCGTACCAGTCAATCAATCATACCCACTGCTGGGTCTATCACCTGAGAAAATGAAAATCAAAAATCACAGGCTGGCAATCCTGCACTCCAGCAATATTTACCATAGGCAACACTTGGAAGCAACGAAAATGTCCATCGACAGAGGAATGCACCAAGAAGAAGTGGTCCATGTACACAATGGAATATTAGCCATGGAAAACATTGAAGCACTGCTCTTTGAGGCACCATACTTGAGCCTGGAGATAATCACAAAACATGAAGTAGGTCGGAAAGCAAAACACCTATATCCTATATTATCACTTATGGCATTATCTAATAACTGACACAGATGAACATATTTCCAAAGAGAAAGACACTCACAGGCTTAGAAAACAAACTATGCTCATCTGAAAGGAAAGGAGGGGGGAAATTGAGAAATGAACATTAGTGTTACCATACATATACCAATACATATTATATACATGTATCAAAAACACCGAACATATAGCAAGGGAGGTCGACGGAACACTGTAATATTTTACATGGGAAGAGGATCTGTACATTAATAGACATACATAATGTACAAATGAACCAGATTGTGTACACCTAGGACAAACAATATTCTAAACTTTACCCAGATTAAAAAAATTTTAAAAACCCAGAAGAAGTAATGAGACATAAACTTATGGGGATTCCTCCTGGCAATTTCCATTCTAATTTACAACCTAGGACAATGACTTCCAGAAAGGCTCTGCTGCCCTAGTACCCAGATTGGGGAATGGAGAAATGCTACCTCCTTGTGGCCGTTTCCCACAACAGCAGCTTTGAACCCACTGCAAAAGGTCACTAAATTTTCACCAACTTGCAGTTCTGTAAATGATACCTGCCCTCCAGAAAATTTCTGGGGTCTAAAATCGACCAAAAAATTCAAAAGAGGGCAAGCTTCGAAGAAGACAAGTTCAAGAGCTATATTGTACTCACGGGTTTTTCTTTTAAGAGAAAAGAAAAAGGGGTAGGAATATGACGAATTTAAAAAATTTTAATGACATGCATACCCATATTACAAAAACCTATCAGCTCACAGCAGTCAGAATGGCCATTAGGAAAAATGCTGCAAAAAATAAACCGTGAAGGGAGTGTGGAGAAATGCGTACCTTCGGTTGTAAGGGGGGGCATGTAAAGAGCCACTAATGAAAACACAGTGTAGGTGCTTTGAAAAGGGAAACATTGAGCTACCAGTCAATCAATCACAACCACTGCTTGGCCTATCACCTGAGAAAATGAGAATCAAAAAGTCACAGGCTGGCAAACCTGTACGCCAGCAAGATTTACCATAGCCAGCACTTGGAAGCAATGAAAATGTCCATCAACCGAGGAATGCACCAAGAAGAAGTGGTCCACGTACACAATGGAATATTACTCTAATAATAAATATAAACTCAATTTAAAAACAAACCAAAGCAAGGAGACATCAACATTTGTGGGTTTATCCGGGCACATTGCACTCTAATTTATAACCGAAGAACACCACTGGCCGGTAGGTCTGTTTCCCTAGTACCAGCATGGGAAACGTAGAAAGGCTGCCGCTCTCTGGCCGTTACCTGCAAAAGCAGGTTTAAAGCCTGAGCTAATGGTCACTTCATATGAACAAGTACTGCAGGGCTGTAAATGAAACCTGCCCTCAAAATGTCTTGAGGGAGATAATGGCCAAAATATTTCAAATGGTGACACATACTTTAAGAAAATACTGTGAAGAAATAAGCTCTAATCACAGCTGGAAAAATAAAAAGATCATGTCTTAAAGCTCAATTTCAACACATTATGACACACATGCAAATTCAACCACAAAGAGGTATCAGCTCACACCACTCAGAATAATCATCAGCAAAAACTACAAAGAATAAATCCTGAAGGTGCTGGGAAGAAATACATGCCCTCCACTTTAAGTGGGACGTAACCTGGAAAGAGCCACTAAGGAGAACAGAACAGAGGTGCCTTTAAAAAGTAAACATTGAGCTACCATATGATCCAGCAGACCTATTTCTGGACCTATAAACTAAGAAGACAGAATTGGAAGGACACAGCCACGCAAATCTGCATTGCACACTATTACAATAGCCAAGATATGGAAGTAACCAAAAAGTCCACCGACAGATGGGTGGACAAAGAAGAACTGCTACCTGTACAGATAGAATATGAGCTAGTGAAAAAATGAAACAATGCCATTTGCAGCACCGTAGGTGAGTCTAGAAGTAATCACGCAACTTGGAGTAAGTGAGAAAGCGAAAGACACATATCCTATCATATCATATATAGGGGTTACCTAAAAAATGATACAAACAAAGATATTTCCACAGAGAAACACTATCATAGAATCAATATAAAAACGTATGGTTCACCAAATAGAAAGGTGTGAGGAATGGATACATTACCGTATTGAGGTTAACAGAGAGATACAAACACCTGTGAAATATGTAATCACCAAAGACCTACGCAATACCAAGAGAAGACTACTCAACATTGTGTCATAACCTACATGGGAAAAGGCTCCGAAGAAGAATAGATATATGTATATGTGTGAAAGAACCACATCTTGCACACCTAGAACAAACAAAACATTGTAATCAAGTTTGCTGTGATAAAAAATAAAAATTAAGTTAAAAATACCAACAAGAAGTAATGAGACATACATTAAAGGGCGTTTTCCTCTCACATGCCATTCTAATTTACAACCTAGAACACCACTTCCAGTAAGGCTCTGTTGACCTAGTAACCAGATTTGGAAAAGGAGAAATGCTGCCGCCATGTGGCCGATTCCCGCAAGAGCAGCTTTTAACCCACAGCTAATGGTCACTTACCATTCACAAGGACTCAGGGCTGTAAAGGACACCTGCCCTCAAAATTGTGCTGAGGTAGGGAATGGATAAAAAAAATTCAAAACAGGCAAAATTTTCAAGAAGATAGTATGAAGAGGTAAGTTTTACTCACTCTCTTTTTAAAGAAAGGAAAATGGATAAAAGCTCAGCCTCAGGAAGTATTAGACTCATGCAATCTAATCTACAAAAAGTCTTCAACTCACACCAGTCGACTGACCATTGGCAAAAAGTCTACAAACAATAAATGCGGAAGAGGTTTTAGAGAACTGTGTACCCTCTAGCTGCTGGTGAGATGTAAAAGGGTTAAACGCTAATAATGAGAACAGGAAAGAGCTGCGTTTAAAAGGAAAAATTGAGGTACCAGTCAATCCAGCAGGCGCACCAATGGGCCTCTCACCTGAGAAGACCAGAATGAAGAAGACCCGGGCTGCAAAAGCTGCACTGCAGCCTTATTCACAATAGACAAGACAGTGAAGCAACCAAAATGTCCATCTACAGATGAAAGGAAAAAGAAGAAGTGGTCCATGTACACAATGAATACTAGCCATGGAAAACAATGAAACACTGCTCTTTGAGGCCCCATAGATGATCTTGGAGATAATCACAGAACATGAGGTAAGTCGGAAAGCAAAAGTCCTATATCCTATGATATCACTTATAGGCGTTATCTAATAACTGACACAAATGAACATATTTCCACACAGAAAGTCAATCACAGACTTATTAAAAAAGAACTATGCTTATCTAAAAGTAAAGGTGGGGGGAATGGATAAATGAAGATTAGCGTTACCATATGTATACAAATACATATTATATACATATATCAAAAAGACCGACCATATAGCAAGGAAGGATTACGGATCACTGTAATAATTTACAAGGGAAGAGGATCTCTACATAAATAGGTATGTAGAATATGTAGTTGAACCAGAGTGTGTACACCTTGGACAAGCAACATTCTAACCATTACCCCAATTGAAAAAATTAAAACAACGAACTAGGAGTAATGAGACATAGACTTATGGGGGGTTTTCCTGGCACATTCCATTCAAATTTACAACCTAGACAAACGACTTCCAGAATGGCTCTGCTGCCCTAGTACCCAGATTTGGGAATGGAGAAATGCTGCATCCTTGTGCCGTTTCCCACAACAGCAGCTTTAAACCCACTGCAAAAGGTCACTAAATATTCACCAATTGCAGTTCTGTAAATGACACCTGCCCTCCAAAAAATACTGAGGTCGAAAATCGACCAAAAAATTCTAGAGTGCAACCTTCCAAAAAGAAAATTTGAAGAGGTATATTATACTCACACTTTTTTGCTTTTTTCTTTTAATAGAAAAGAAAAAGCCATGGAAAAATGATGAATTGTAGGAATTTTTACAGACATGTAAACCCAAATTACAAAAACCTATCAGCTCACACCAGTCATAATGGCCATCAAAAAAAATTCTGCCAACAATAAATGCTGACGTGATTGTGGAGAAATGCGTACCCTTGATTCTAAGGGGGACGTGGTAAGAGCCACTAATGAAAGCACAATGGAGTTGCCTTGAAAAGGTAAACGTTGAGCTACCGTACCAGTCAATCAATCATACCCACTGCTGGGTCTATCACCTGAGAAAATGAAAATCAAAAATCACAGGCTGGCAATCCTGCACTGCAGCAATATTTACCATAGGCAACACTTGGAAGCAACGAAAATGTCCATCGACAGAGGAATGCACCAAGAAGAAGTGGTCCATGTACACAATGGAATATTAGCCATGGAAAACATTGAAGCACTGCTCTTTGAGGCACCATACTTGAGCCTGGAGATAATCACAAAACATGAAGTAGGTCGGAAAGCAAAACACCTATATCCTATATTATCACTTATGGCATTATCTAATAACTGACACAGATGAACATATTTCCAAAGAGAAAGACACTCACAGGCTTAGAAAACAAACTATGCTCATCTGAAAGGAAAGGAGGGGGAAAATTGAGAAATGAACATTAGTGTTACCATACATATACCAATACATATTATATACATGTATCAAAAACACCGAACATATAGCAAGGGAGGTCGACGGAACACTGTAATATTTTACATGGGAAGAGGATCTGTACATTAATAGACATACATAATGTACAAACGAACCAGATTGTGTACACCTAGGACAAACAATATTCTAAACTTTACCCAGATTAAAAAAATTTTAAAAACCCAGAAGAAGTAATGAGACATAAACTTATGGGGATTCCTCCTGGCAATTTCCATTCTAATTTACAACCTAGGACAATGACTTCCAGAAAGGCTCTGCTGCCCTAGTACCCAGATTGGGGAATGGAGAAATGCTACCTCCTTGTGGCCGTTTCCCACAACAGCAGCTTTGAACCCACTGC
Source organism: Balaenoptera physalus (assembly GCF_965194825.1). NCBI lineage: Eukaryota > Metazoa > Chordata > Mammalia > Artiodactyla > Balaenopteridae > Balaenoptera > Balaenoptera physalus. Next base: position 98,561 of record NW_028126013.1, read on the forward strand.
AAAAGGTCACTAAATTTTCACCAACTTGCAGTTCTGTAAATGATACCTGCCCTCCAGAAAATTTCTGGGGTCTAAAATCGACCAAAAAATTCAAAAGAGGGCAAGCTTCGAAGAAGACAAGTTCAAGAGCTATATTGTACTCACGGGTTTTTCTTTTAAGAGAAAAGAAAAAGGGGTAGGAATATGACGAATTTAAAAAATTTTAATGACATGCATACCCATATTACAAAAACCTATCAGCTCACAGCAGTCAGAATGGCCATTAGGAAAAATGCTGCAAAAAATAAACCGTGAAGGGAGTGTGGAGAAATGCGTACCTTCGGTTGTAAGGGGGGGCATGTAAAGAGCCACTAATGAAAACACAGTGTAGGTGCTTTGAAAAGGGAAACATTGAGCTACCAGTCAATCAATCACAACCACTGCTTGGCCTATCACCTGAGAAAATGAGGATCAAAAAGTCACAGGCTGGCAAACCTGTACACCAGCAAGATTTACCATAGCCAGCACTTGGAAGCAATGAAAATGTCCATCAACCGAGGAATGCACCAAGAAGAAGTGGTCCACGTACACAATGGAATGTTACTCTAATAATAAATATAAACTCAATTTAAAAACAAACCAAAGCAAGGAGACATCAACATTTGTGGGTTTATCCGGGCACATTGCACTCTAATTTATAACCGAAGAACACCACTGGCCGGTAGGTCTGTTTCCCTAGTACCAGCATGGGAAACGTAGAAAGGCTGCCGCTCTCTGGCCGTTACCTGCAAAAGCAGGTTTAAAGCCTGAGCTAATGGTCACTTCATATGAACAAGTACTGCAGGGCTGTAAATGAAACCTGCCCTCAAAATGTCTTGAGGGAGATAATGGCCAAAATATTTCAAATGGTGACACATACTTTAAGAAAACACTGTGAAGAAATAAGCTCTAATCACAGCTGGAAAAATAAAAAGATCATGTCTTAAAGCTCAATTTCAACGCATTATGAGACACATGCAAATTCAACCACAAAGAGGTATCAGCTCACACCACTCAGAATAATCATCAGCAAAAACTACAAAGAATAAATCCTGAAGGTGCTGGGAAGAAATACATGCCCTCCACTTTAAGTGGGACGTAACCTGGAAAGAGCCACTAAGGAGAACAGAACAGAGGTGCCTTTAAAAAGTAAACATTGAGCTACCATATGATCCAGCAGACCTATTCCTGGACCTATAAACTAAGAAGACAGAATTGGAAGGACACAGCCACGCAAATCTGCATTGCACACTATTACAATAGCCAAGATATGGAAGTAACCAAAAAGTCCACCGACAGATGGGTGGACAAAGAAGAACTGCTACCTGTACAGATGGAATATGAGCTAGTGAAAAAATGAAAGAATGCCATTTGCAGCACCGTAGATGAGTCTAGAAGTAATCACGCAACTTGGAGTAAGTGAGAAAGCGAAAGACACATATCCTATCATATCATATATAGGGGTTACCTAAAAAATGATACAAACAAAGATATTTCCACAGAGAAACACTATCATAGAATCAATATAAAAACGTATGGTTCACCAAATAGAAAGGTGTGAGGAATGGATACATTACCGTATTGAGGTTAACAGAGAGATACAAACACCTGTGAAATATGTAATCACCAAAGACCTACGCAATACCAAGAGAAGACTACTCAACATTGTGTCATAAGCTACATGGGAAAAGGCTCCGAAGAAGAATAGATATATGTATATGTGTGAAAGAACCACATCTTGCACACCTAGAACAAACAAAACATTGTAATCAAGTTTGCTGTGATAAAAAATAAAAATTAAGTTAAAAATACCAACAAGAAGTAATGAGACATACATTAAAGGGCGTTTTCCTCTCACATGCCATTCTAATTTACAACCTAGAACACCACTTCCAGTAAGGCTCTGTTGACCTAGTAACCAGATTTGGAAAAGGAGAAATGCTGCCGCCATGTGGCCGATTCCCGCAAGAGCAGCTTTTAACCCACAGCTAATGGTCACTTACCATTCACAAGGACTCAGGGCTGTAAAGGACACCTGCCCTCAAAATTGTGCTGAGGTAGGGAATGGATAAAAAAAATTCAAAACAGGCAAAATTTTCAAGAAGATAGTATGAAGAGGTAAGTTTTACTCACTCTCTTTTTAAAGAAAGGAAAATGGATAAAAGCTCAGCCTCAGGAAGTATTAGACTCATGCAATCTAATCTACAAAAAGTCTTCAACTCACACCAGTCGACTGACCATTGGCAAAAAGTCTACAAACAATAAATGCGGAAGAGGTTTTAGAGAACTGTGTACCCTCTAGCTGCTGGTGAGATGTAAAAGGGTTAAACGCTAATAATGAGAACAGGAAAGAGCTGCGTTTAAAAGGAAAAATTGAGGTACCAGTCAATCCAGCAGGCGCACCAATGGGCCTCTCACCTGAGAAGACCAGAATGAAGAAGACCCGGGCTGCAAAATCTGCACTGCAGCCTTATTCACAATAGACAAGACAGTGAAGCAACCAAAATGTCCATCTACAGATGAAAGGAAAAAGAAGAAGTGGTCCATGTACACAATGAATACTAGCCATGGAAAACAATGAAACACTGCTCTTTGAGGCCCCATAGATGATCTTGGAGATAATCACAGAACATGAGGTAAGTCGGAAAGCAAAAGTCCTATATCCTATGATATCACTTATAGGCGTTATCTAATAACTGACACAAATGAACATATTTCCACACAGAAAGTCAATCACAGACTTATTAAAAAAGAACTATGCTTATCTAAAAGTAAAGGTGGGGGGAATGGATAAATGAAGATTAGCGTTACCATATGTATACAAATACATATTATATACATATATCAAAAAGACCGACCATATAGCAAGGAAGGATTACGGATCACTGTAATAATTTACAAGGGAAGAGGATCTCTACATAAATAGGTATGTAGAATATGTAGTTGAACCAGAGTGTGTACACCTTGGACAAGCAACATTCTAACCATTACCCCAATTGAAAAAATTAAAACAACGAACTAGGAGTAATGAGACATAGACTTATGGGGGGTTTTCCTGGCACATTCCATTCAAATTTACAACCTAGACAAACGACTTCCAGAATGGCTCTGCTGCCCTAGTACCCAGATTTGGGAATGGAGAAATGCTGCATCCTTGTGCCGTTTCCCACAACAGCAGCTTTAAACCCACTGCAAAAGGTCACTAAATATTCACCAATTGCAGTTCTGTAAATGACACCTGCCCTCCAAAAAATACTGAGGTCGAAAATCGACCAAAAAATTCTAGAGTGCAACCTTCCAAAAAGAAAATTTGAAGAGGTATATTATACTCACACTTTTTTGCTTTTTTCTTTTAATAGAAAAGAAAAAGCCATGGAAAAATGATGAATTGTAGGAATTTTTACAGACATGTAAACCCAAATTACAAAAACCTATCAGCTCACACCAGTCATAATGGCCATCAAAAAAAATTCTGCCAACAATAAATGCTGACGTGATTGTGGAGAAATGCGTACCCTTGATTCTAAGGGGGACGTGGTAAGAGCCACTAATGAAAGCACAATGGAGTTGCCTTGAAAAGGTAAACGTTGAGCTCCCGTACCAGTCAATCAATCATACCCACTGCTGGGTCTATCACCTGAGAAAATGAAAATCAAAAATCACAGGCTGGCAATCCTGCACTCCAGCAATATTTACCATAGGCAACACTTGGAAGCAACGAAAATGTCCATCGACAGAGGAATGCACCAAGAAGAAGTGGTCCATGTACACAATGGAATATTAGCCATGGAAAACATTGAAGCACTGCTCTTTGAGGCACCATACTTGAGCCTGGAGATAATCACAAAACATGAAGTAGGTCGGAAAGCAAAACACCTATATCCTATATTATCACTTATGGCATTATCTAATAACTGACACAGATGAACATATTTCCAAAGAGAAAGACACTCACAGGCTTAGAAAACAAACTATGCTCATCTGAAAGGAAAGGAGGGGGGAAATTGAGAAATGAACATTAGTGTTACCATACATATACAAATACATATTATATACATGTATCAAAAACACCGAACATATAGCAAGGGAGGTCGACGGAACACTGTAATATTTTACATGGGAAGAGGATCTGTACATTAATAGACATACATAATATACAAATGAACCAGATTGTGTACACCTAGGACAAACAATATTCTAAACTTTACCCAGATTAAAAAAATTTTAAAAACCCAGAAGAAGTAATGAGACATAAACTTATGGGGATTCCTCCTGGCAATTTCCATTCTAATTTACAACCTAGGACAATGACTTCCAGAAAGGCTCTGCTGCCCTAGTACCCAGATTGGGGAATGGAGAAATGCTACCTCCTTGTGGCCGTTTCCCACAACAGCAGCTTTGAACCCACTGCAAAAGGTCACTAAATTTTCACCAACTTGCAGTTCTGTAAATGATACCTGCCCTCCAGAAAATTTCTGGGGTCTAAAATCGACCAAAAAATTCAAAAGAGGGCAAGCTTCGAAGAAGACAAGTTCAAGAGCTATATTGTACTCACGGGTTTTTCTTTTAAGAGAAAAGAAAAAGGGGTAGGAATATGACGAATTTAAAAAATTTTAATGACATGCATACCCATATTACAAAAACCTATCAGCTCACAGCAGTCAGAATGGCCATTAGGAAAAATGCTGCAAAAAATAAACCGTGAAGGGAGTGTGGAGAAATGCGTACCTTCGGTTGTAAGGGGGGGCATGTAAAGAGCCACTAATGAAAACACAGTGTAGGTGCTTTGAAAAGGGAAACATTGAGCTACCAGTCAATCAATCACAACCACTGCTTGGCCTATCACCTGAGAAAATGAGAATCAAAAAGTCACAGGCTGGCAAACCTGTACGCCAGCAAGATTTACCATAGCCAGCACTTGGAAGCAATGAAAATGTCCATCAACCGAGGAATGCACCAAGAAGAAGTGGTCCACGTACACAATGGAATATTACTCTAATAATAAATATAAACTCAATTTAAAAACAAACCAAAGCAAGGAGACATCAACATTTGTGGGTTTATCCGGGCACATTGCACTCTAATTTATAACCGAAGAACACCACTGGCCGGTAGGTCTGTTTCCCTAGTACCAGCATGGGAAACGTAGAAAGGCTGCCGCTCTCTGGCCGTTACCTGCAAAAGCAGGTTTAAAGCCTGAGCTAATGGTCACTTCATATGAACAAGTACTGCAGGGCTGTAAATGAAACCTGCCCTCAAAATGTCTTGAGGGAGATAATGGCCAAAATATTTCAAATGGTGACACATACTTTAAGAAAACACTGTGAAGAAATAAGCTCTAATCACAGCTGGAAAAATAAAAAGATCATGTCTTAAAGCTCAATTTCAACACATTATGACACACATGCAAATTCAACCACAAAGAGGTATCAGCTCACACCACTCAGAATAATCATCAGCAAAAACTACAAAGAATAAATCCTGAAGGTGCTGGGAAGAAATACATGCCCTCCACTTTAAGTGGGACGTAACCTGGAAAGAGCCACTAAGGAGAACAGAACAGAGGTGCCTTTAAAAAGTAAACATTGAGCTACCATATGATCCAGCAGACCTATTTCTGGACCTATAAACTAAGAAGACAGAATTGGAAGGACACAGCCACGCAAATCTGCATTGCACACTATTACAATAGCCAAGATATGGAAGTAACGAAAAAGTCCACCGACAGATGGGTGGACAAAGAAGAACTGCTACCTGTACAGATAGAATATGAGCTAGTGAAAAAATGAAACAATGCCATTTGCAGCACCGTAGGTGAGTCTAGAAGTAATCACGCAACTTGGAGTAAGTGAGAAAGCGAAAGACACATATCCTATCATATCATATATAGGGGTTACCTAAAAAATGGTACAAACAAAGATATTTCCACAGAGAAACACTATCATAGAATCAATATAAAAACGTATGGTTCACCAAATAGAAAGGTGTGAGGAATGGATACATTACCGTATTGAGGTTAACAGAGAGATACAAACACCTGTGAAATATGTAATCACCAAAGACCTACGCAATACCAAGAGAAGACTACTCAACATTGTGTCATAACCTACATGGGAAAAGGCTCCGAAGAAGAATAGATATATGTATATGTGTGAAAGAACCACATCTTGCACACCTAGAACAAACAAAACATTGTAATCAAGTTTGCTGTGATAAAAAATAAAAATTAAGTTAAAAATACCAACAAGAAGTAATGAGACATACATTAAAGGGCGTTTTCCTCTCACATGCCATTCTAATTTACAACCTAGAACACCACTTCCAGTAAGGCTCTGTTGACCTAGTAACCAGATTTGGAAAAGGAGAAATGCTGCCGCCATGTGGCCGATTCCCGCAAGAGCAGCTTTTAACCCACAGCTAATGGTCACTTACCATTCACAAGGACTCAGGGCTGTAAAGGACACCTGCCCTCAAAATTGTGCTGAGGTAGGAAATGGATAAAAAAAATTCAAAACAGGCAAAATTTTCAAGAAGATAGTATGAAGAGGTAAGTTTTACTCACTCTCTTTTTAAAGAAAGGAAAATGGATAAAAGCTCAGCCTCAGGAAGTATTAGACTCATGCAATCTAATCTACAAAAAGTCTTCAACTCACACCAGTCGACTGACCATTGGCAAAAAGTCTACAAACAATAAATGCGGAAGAGGTTTTAGAGAACTGTGTACCCTCTAGCTGCTGGTGAGATGTAAAAGGGTTAAACGCTAATAATGAGAACAGGAAAGAGCTGCGTTTAAAAGGAAAAATTGAGGTACCAGTCAATCCAGCAGGCGCACCAATGGGCCTCTCACCTGAGAAGACCAGAATGAAGAAGACCCGGGCTGCAAAAGCTGCACTGCAGCCTTATTCACAATAGACAAGACAGTGAAGCAACCAAAATGTCCATCTACAGATGAAAGGAAAAAGAAGAAGTGGTCCATGTACACAATGAATACTAGCCATGGAAAACAATGAAACACTGCTCTTTGAGGCCCCATAGATGATCTTGGAGATAATCACAGAACATGAGGTAAGTCGGAAAGCAAAAGTCCTATATCCTATGATATCACTTATAGGCGTTATCTAATAACTGACACAAATGAACATATTTCCACACAGAAAGTCAATCACAGACTTATTAAAAAAGAACTATGCTTATCTAAAAGTAAAGGTGGGGGGAATGGATAAATGAAGATTAGCGTTACCATATGTATACAAATACATATTATATACATATATCAAAAAGACCGACCATATAGCAAGGAAGGATTACGGATCACTGTAATAATTTACAAGGGAAGAGGATCTCTACATAAATAGGTATGTAGAATATGTAGTTGAACCAGAGTGTGTACACCTTGGACAAGCAACATTCTAACCATTACCCCAATTGAAAAAATTAAAACAACGAACTAGGAGTAATGAGACATAGACTTATGGGGGGTTTTCCTGGCACATTCCATTCAAATTTACAACCTAGACAAACGACTTCCAGAATGGCTCTGCTGCCCTAGTACCCAGATTTGGGAATGGAGAAATGCTGCATCCTTGTGCCGTTTCCCACAACAGCAGCTTTAAACCCACTGCAAAAGGTCACTAAATATTCACCAATTGCAGTTCTGTAAATGACACCTGCCCTCCAAAAAATACTGAGGTCGAAAATCGACCAAAAAATTCTAGAGTGCAACCTTCCAAAAAGAAAATTTGAAGAGGTATATTATACTCACACTTTTTTGCTTTTTTCTTTTAATAGAAAAGAAAAAGCCATGGAAAAATGATGAATTGTAGGAATTTTTACAGACATGTAAACCCAAATTACAAAAACCTATCAGCTCACACCAGTCATAATGGCCATCAAAAAAAATTCTGCCAACAATAAATGCTGACGTGATTGTGGAGAAATGCGTACCCTTGATTCTAAGGGGGACGTGGTAAGAGCCACTAATGAAAGCACAATGGAGTTGCCTTGAAAAGGTAAACGTTGAGCTACCGTACCAGTCAATCAATCATACCCACTGCTGGGTCTATCACCTGAGAAAATGAAAATCAAAAATCACAGGCTGGCAATCCTGCACTGCAGCAATATTTACCATAGGCAACACTTGGAAGCAACGAAAATGTCCATCGACAGAGGAATGCACCAAGAAGAAGTGGTCCATGTACACAATGGAATATTAGCCATGGAAAACATTGAAGCACTGCTCTTTGAGGCACCATACTTGAGCCTGGAGATAATCACAAAACATGAAGTAGGTCGGAAAGCAAAACACCTATATCCTATATTATCACTTATGGCATTATCTAATAACTGACACAGATGAACATATTTCCAAAGAGAAAGACACTCACAGGCTTAGAAAACAAACTATGCTCATCTGAAAGGAAAGGAGGGGGAAAATTGAGAAATGAACATTAGTGTTACCATACATATACCAATACATATTATATACATGTATCAAAAACACCGAACATATAGCAAGGGAGGTCGACGGAACACTGTAATATTTTACATGGGAAGAGGATCTGTACATTAATAGACATACATAATGTACAAACGAACCAGATTGTGTACACCTAGGACAAACAATATTCTAAACTTTACCCAGATTAAAAAAATTTTAAAAACCCAGAAGAAGTAATGAGACATAAACTTATGGGGATTCCTCCTGGCAATTTCCATTCTAATTTACAACCTAGGACAATGACTTCCAGAAAGGCTCTGCTGCCCTAGTACCCAGATTGGGGAATGGAGAAATGCTACCTCCTTGTGGCCGTTTCCCACAACAGCAGCTTTGAACCCACTGCAAAAGGTCACTAAATTTTCACCAACTTGCAGTTCTGTAAATGATACCTGCCCTCCAGAAAATTTCTGGGGTCTAAAATCGACCAAAAAATTCAAAAGAGGGCAAGCTTCGAAGAAGACAAGTTCAAGAGCTATATTGTACTCACGGGTTTTTCTTTTAAGAGAAAAGAAAAAGGGGTAGGAATATGACGAATTTAAAAAATTTTAATGACATGCATACCCATATTACAAAAACCTATCAGCTCACAGCAGTCAGAATGGCCATTAGGAAAAATGCTGCAAAAAATAAACCGTGAAGGGAGTGTGGAGAAATGCGTACCTTCGGTTGTAAGGGGGGGCATGTAAAGAGCCACTAATGAAAACACAGTGTAGGTGCTTTGAAAAGGGAAACATTGAGCTACCAGTCAATCAATCACAACCACTGCTTGGCCTATCACCTGAGAAAATGAGGATCAAAAAGTCACAGGCTGGCAAACCTGTACACCAGCAAGATTTACCATAGCCAGCACTTGGAAGCAATGAAAATGTCCATCAACCGAGGAATGCACCAAGAAGAAGTGGTCCACGTACACAATGGAATGTTACTCTAATAATAAATATAAACTCAATTTAAAAACAAACCAAAGCAAGGAGACATCAACATTTGTGGGTTTATCCGGGCACATTGCACTCTAATTTATAACCGAAGAACACCACTGGCCGGTAGGTCTGTTTCCCTAGTACCAGCATGGGAAACGTAGAAAGGCTGCCGCTCTCTGGCCGTTACCTGCAAAAGCAGGTTTAAAGCCTGAGCTAATGGTCACTTCATATGAACAAGTACTGCAGGGCTGTAAATGAAACCTGCCCTCAAAATGTCTTGAGGGAGATAATGGCCAAAATATTTCAAATGGTGACACATACTTTAAGAAAACACTGTGAAGAAATAAGCTCTAATCACAGCTGGAAAAATAAAAAGATCATGTCTTAAAGCTCAATTTCAACGCATTATGAGACACATGCAAATTCAACCACAAAGAGGTATCAGCTCACACCACTCAGAATAATCATCAGCAAAAACTACAAAGAATAAATCCTGAAGGTGCTGGGAAGAAATACATGCCCTCCACTTTAAGTGGGACGTAACCTGGAAAGAGCCACTAAGGAGAACAGAACAGAGGTGCCTTTAAAAAGTAAACATTGAGCTACCATATGATCCAGCAGACCTATTCCTGGACCTATAAACTAAGAAGACAGAATTGGAAGGACACAGCCACGCAAATCTGCATTGCACACTATTACAATAGCCAAGATATGGAAGTAACCAAAAAGTCCACCGACAGATGGGTGGACAAAGAAGAACTGCTACCTGTACAGATGGAATATGAGCTAGTGAAAAAATGAAAGAATGCCATTTGCAGCACCGTAGATGAGTCTAGAAGTAATCACGCAACTTGGAGTAAGTGAGAAAGCGAAAGACACATATCCTATCATATCATATATAGGGGTTACCTAAAAAATGATACAAACAAAGATATTTCCACAGAGAAACACTATCATAGAATCAATATAAAAACGTATGGTTCACCAAATAGAAAGGTGTGAGGAATGGATACATTACCGTATTGAGGTTAACAGAGAGATACAAACACCTGTGAAATATGTAATCACCAAAGACCTACGCAATACCAAGAGAAGACTACTCAACATTGTGTCATAAGCTACATGGGAAAAGGCTCCGAAGAAGAATAGATATATGTATATGTGTGAAAGAACCACATCTTGCACACCTAGAACAAACAAAACATTGTAATCAAGTTTGCTGTGATAAAAAATAAAAATTAAGTTAAAAATACCAACAAGAAGTAATGAGACATACATTAAAGGGCGTTTTCCTCTCACATGCCATTCTAATTTACAACCTAGAACACCACTTCCAGTAAGGCTCTGTTGACCTAGTAACCAGATTTGGAAAAGGAGAAATGCTGCCGCCATGTGGCCGATTCCCGCAAGAGCAGCTTTTAACCCACAGCTAATGGTCACTTACCATTCACAAGGACTCAGGGCTGTAAAGGACACCTGCCCTCAAAATTGTGCTGAGGTAGGGAATGGATAAAAAAAATTCAAAACAGGCAAAATTTTCAAGAAGATAGTATGAAGAGGTAAGTTTTACTCACTCTCTTTTTAAAGAAAGGAAAATGGATAAAAGCTCAGCCTCAGGAAGTATTAGACTCATGCAATCTAATCTACAAAAAGTCTTCAACTCACACCAGTCGACTGACCATTGGCAAAAAGTCTACAAACAATAAATGCGGAAGAGGTTTTAGAGAACTGTGTACCCTCTAGCTGCTGGTGAGATGTAAAAGGGTTAAACGCTAATAATGAGAACAGGAAAGAGCTGCGTTTAAAAGGAAAAATTGAGGTACCAGTCAATCCAGCAGGCGCACCAATGGGCCTCTCACCTGAGAAGACCAGAATGAAGAAGACCCGGGCTGCAAAATCTGCACTGCAGCCTTATTCACAATAGACAAGACAGTGAAGCAACCAAAATGTCCATCTACAGATGAAAGGAAAAAGAAGAAGTGGTCCATGTACACAATGAATACTAGCCATGGAAAACAATGAAACACTGCTCTTTGAGGCCCCATAGATGATCTTGGAGATAATCACAGAACATGAGGTAAGTCGGAAAGCAAAAGTCCTATATCCTATGATATCACTTATAGGCGTTATCTAATAACTGACACAAATGAACATATTTCCACACAGAAAGTCAATCACAGACTTATTAAAAAAGAACTATGCTTATCTAAAAGTAAAGGTGGGGGGAATGGATAAATGAAGATTAGCGTTACCATATGTATACAAATACATATTATATACATATATCAAAAAGACCGACCATATAGCAAGGAAGGATTACGGATCACTGTAATAATTTACAAGGGAAGAGGATCTCTACATAAATAGGTATGTAGAATATGTAGTTGAACCAGAGTGTGTACACCTTGGACAAGCAACATTCTAACCATTACCCCAATTGAAAAAATTAAAACAACGAACTAGGAGTAATGAGACATAGACTTATGGGGGGTTTTCCTGGCACATTCCATTCAAATTTACAACCTAGACAAACGACTTCCAGAATGGCTCTGCTGCCCTAGTACCCAGATTTGGGAATGGAGAAATGCTGCATCCTTGTGCCGTTTCCCACAACAGCAGCTTTAAACCCACTGCAAAAGGTCACTAAATATTCACCAATTGCAGTTCTGTAAATGACACCTGCCCTCCAAAAAATACTGAGGTCGAAAATCGACCAAAAAATTCTAGAGTGCAACCTTCCAAAAAGAAAATTTGAAGAGGTATATTATACTCACACTTTTTTGCTTTTTTCTTTTAATAGAAAAGAAAAAGCCATGGAAAAATGATGAATTGTAGGAATTTTTACAGACATGTAAACCCAAATTACAAAAACCTATCAGCTCACACCAGTCATAATGGCCATCAAAAAAAATTCTGCCAACAATAAATGCTGACGTGATTGTGGAGAAATGCGTACCCTTGATTCTAAGGGGGACGTGGTAAGAGCCACTAATGAAAGCACAATGGAGTTGCCTTGAAAAGGTAAACGTTGAGCTCCCGTACCAGTCAATCAATCATACCCACTGCTGGGTCTATCACCTGAGAAAATGAAAATCAAAAATCACAGGCTGGCAATCCTGCACTCCAGCAATATTTACCATAGGCAACACTTGGAAGCAACGAAAATGTCCATCGACAGAGGAATGCACCAAGAAGAAGTGGTCCATGTACACAATGGAATATTAGCCATGGAAAACATTGAAGCACTGCTCTTTGAGGCACCATACTTGAGCCTGGAGATAATCACAAAACATGAAGTAGGTCGGAAAGCAAAACACCTATATCCTATATTATCACTTATGGCATTATCTAATAACTGACACAGATGAACATATTTCCAAAGAGAAAGACACTCACAGGCTTAGAAAACAAACTATGCTCATCTGAAAGGAAAGGAGGGGGGAAATTGAGAAATGAACATTAGTGTTACCATACATATACAAATACATATTATATACATGTATCAAAAACACCGAACATATAGCAAGGGAGGTCGACGGAACACTGTAATATTTTACATGGGAAGAGGATCTGTACATTAATAGACATACATAATGTACAAATGAACCAGATTGTGTACACCTAGGACAAACAATATTCTAAACTTTACCCAGATTAAAAAAATTTTAAAAACCCAGAAGAAGTAATGAGACATAAACTTATGGGGATTCCTCCTGGCAATTTCCATTCTAATTTACAACCTAGGACAATGACTTCCAGAAAGGCTCTGCTGCCCTAGTACCCAGATTGGGGAATGGAGAAATGCTACCTCCTTGTGGCCGTTTCCCACAACAGCAGCTTTGAACCCACTGCAAAAGGTCACTAAATTTTCACCAACTTGCAGTTCTGTAAATGATACCTGCCCTCCAGAAAATTTCTGGGGTCTAAAATCGACCAAAAAATTCAAAAGAGGGCAAGCTTCGAAGAAGACAAGTTCAAGAGCTATATTGTACTCACGGGTTTTTCTTTTAAGAGAAAAGAAAAAGGGGTAGGAATATGACGAATTTAAAAAATTTTAATGACATGCATACCCATATTACAAAAACCTATCAGCTCACAGCAGTCAGAATGGCCATTAGGAAAAATGCTGCAAAAAATAAACCGTGAAGGGAGTGTGGAGAAATGCGTACCTTCGGTTGTAAGGGGGGGCATGTAAAGAGCCACTAATGAAAACACAGTGTAGGTGCTTTGAAAAGGGAAACATTGAGCTACCAGTCAATCAATCACAACCACTGCTTGGCCTATCACCTGAGAAAATGAGAATCAAAAAGTCACAGGCTGGCAAACCTGTACGCCAGCAAGATTTACCATAGCCAGCACTTGGAAGCAATGAAAATGTCCATCAACCGAGGAATGCACCAAGAAGAAGTGGTCCACGTACACAATGGAATATTACTCTAATAATAAATATAAACTCAATTTAAAAACAAACCAAAGCAAGGAGACATCAACATTTGTGGGTTTATCCGGGCACATTGCACTCTAATTTATAACCGAAGAACACCACTGGCCGGTAGGTCTGTTTCCCTAGTACCAGCATGGGAAACGTAGAAAGGCTGCCGCTCTCTGGCCGTTACCTGCAAAAGCAGGTTTAAAGCCTGAGCTAATGGTCACTTCATATGAACAAGTACTGCAGGGCTGTAAATGAAACCTGCCCTCAAAATGTCTTGAGGGAGATAATGGCCAAAATATTTCAAATGGTGACACATACTTTAAGAAAACACTGTGAAGAAATAAGCTCTAATCACAGCTGGAAAAATAAAAAGATCATGTCTTAAAGCTCAATTTCAACACATTATGACACACATGCAAATTCAACCACAAAGAGGTATCAGCTCACACCACTCAGAATAATCATCAGCAAAAACTACAAAGAATAAATCCTGAAGGTGCTGGGAAGAAATACATGCCCTCCACTTTAAGTGGGACGTAACCTGGAAAGAGCCACTAAGGAGAACAGAACAGAGGTGCCTTTAAAAAGTAAACATTGAGCTACCATATGATCCAGCAGACCTATTTCTGGACCTATAAACTAAGAAGACAGAATTGGAAGGACACAGCCACGCAAATCTGCATTGCACACTATTACAATAGCCAAGATATGGAAGTAACGAAAAAGTCCACCGACAGATGGGTGGACAAAGAAGAACTGCTACCTGTACAGATAGAATATGAGCTAGTGAAAAAATGAAACAATGCCATTTGCAGCACCGTAGGTGAGTCTAGAAGTAATCACGCAACTTGGAGTAAGTGAGAAAGCGAAAGACACATATCCTATCATATCATATATAGGGGTTACCTAAAAAATGATACAAACAAAGATATTTCCACAGAGAAACACTATCATAGAATCAATATAAAAACGTATGGTTCACCAAATAGAAAGGTGTGAGGAATGGATACATTACCGTATTGAGGTTAACAGAGAGATACAAACTCCTGTGAAATATGTAATCACCAAAGACCTACGCAATACCAAGAGAAGACTACTCAACATTGTGTCATAACCTACATGGGAAAAGGCTCCGAAGAAGAATAGATATATGTATATGTGTGAAAGAACCACATCTTGCACACCTAGAACAAACAAAACATTGTAATCAAGTTTGCTGTGATAAAAAATAAAAATTAAGTTAAAAATACCAACAAGAAGTAATGAGACATACATTAAAGGGCGTTTTCCTCTCACATGCCATTCTAATTTACAACCTAGAACACCACTTCCAGTAAGGCTCTGTTGACCTAGTAACCAGATTTGGAAAAGGAGAAATGCTGCCGCCATGTGGCCGATTCCCGCAAGAGCAGCTTTTAACCCACAGCTAATGGTCACTTACCATTCACAAGGACTCAGGGCTGTAAAGGACACCTGCCCTCAAAATTGTGCTGAGGTAGGGAATGGATAAAAAAAATTCAAAACAGGCAAAATTTTCAAGAAGATAGTATGAAGAGGTAAGTTTTACTCACTCTCTTTTTAAAGAAAGGAAAATGGATAAAAGCTCAGCCTCAGGAAGTATTAGACTCATGCAATCTAATCTACAAAAAGTCTTCAACTCACACCAGTCGACTGACCATTGGCAAAAAGTCTACAAACAATAAATGCGGAAGAGGTTTTAGAGAACTGTGTACCCTCTAGCTGCTGGTGAGATGTAAAAGGGTTAAACGCTAATAATGAGAACAGGAAAGAGCTGCGTTTAAAAGGAAAAATTGAGGTACCAGTCAATCCAGCAGGCGCACCAATGGGCCTCTCACCTGAGAAGACCAGAATGAAGAAGACCCGGGCTGCAAAAGCTGCACTGCAGCCTTATTCACAATAGACAAGACAGTGAAGCAACCAAAATGTCCATCTACAGATGAAAGGAAAAAGAAGAAGTGGTCCATGTACACAATGAATACTAGCCATGGAAAACAATGAAACACTGCTCTTTGAGGCCCCATAGATGATCTTGGAGATAATCACAGAACATGAGGTAAGTCGGAAAGCAAAAGTCCTATATCCTATGATATCACTTATAGGCGTTATCTAATAACTGACACAAATGAACATATTTCCACACAGAAAGTCAATCACAGACTTATTAAAAAAGAACTATGCTTATCTAAAAGTAAAGGTGGGGGGAATGGATAAATGAAGATTAGCGTTACCATATGTATACAAATACATATTATATACATATATCAAAAAGACCGACCATATAGCAAGGAAGGATTACGGATCACTGTAATAATTTACAAGGGAAGAGGATCTCTACATAAATAGGTATGTAGAATATGTAGTTGAACCAGAGTGTGTACACCTTGGACAAGCAACATTCTAACCATTACCCCAATTGAAAAAATTAAAACAACGAACTAGGAGTAATGAGACATAGACTTATGGGGGGTTTTCCTGGCACATTCCATTCAAATTTACAACCTAGACAAACGACTTCCAGAATGGCTCTGCTGCCCTAGTACCCAGATTTGGGAATGGAGAAATGCTGCATCCTTGTGCCGTTTCCCACAACAGCAGCTTTAAACCCACTGCAAAAGGTCACTAAATATTCACCAATTGCAGTTCTGTAAATGACACCTGCCCTCCAAAAAACAGTGAGGTCGAAAATCGACCAAAAAATTCTAGAGTGCAACCTTCCAAAAAGAAAATTTGAAAAGGTATATTATACTCACACTTTTTTGCTTTTTTCTTTTAATAGAAAAGAAAAAGCCATGGAAAAATGATGAATTGTATCAATTTTTACAGACATGTAAACCCAAATTACAAAAACCTATCAGCTCACACCAGTCATAATGGCCATCAAAAAAAATTCTGCCAACAATAAATGCTGACGTGATTGTGGAGAAATGCGTACCCTTGATTCTAAGGGGGACGTGGTAAGAGCCACTAATGAAAGCACAATGGAGTTGCCTTGAAAAGGTAAACGTTGAGCTACCGTACCAGTCAATCAATCATACCCACTGCTGGGTCTATCACCTGAGAAAATGAAAATCAAAAATCACAGGCTGGCAATCCTGCACTGCAGCAATATTTACCATAGGCAACACTTGGAAGCAACGAAAATGTCCATCGACAGAGGAATGCACCAAGAAGAAGTGGTCCATGTACACAATGGAATATTAGCCATGGAAAACATTGAAGCACTGCTCTTTGAGGCACCATACTTGAGCCTGGAGATAATCACAAAACATGAAGTAGGTCGGAAAGCAAAACACCTATATCCTATATTATCACTTATGGCATTATCTAATAACTGACACAGATGAACATATTTCCAAAGAGAAAGACACTCACAGGCTTAGAAAACAAACTATGCTCATCTGAAAGGAAAGGAGGGGGGAAATTGAGAAATGAACATTAGTGTTACCATGCATATACCAATACATATTATATACATGTATCAAAAACACCGAACATATAGCAAGGGAGGTCGACGGAACACTGTAGTATTTTACATGGGAAGAGGATCTGTACATTAATAGACATACATAATGTACAAATGAACCAGATTGTGTACACCTAGGACAAACAATATTCTAAACTTTACCCAGATTAAAAAAATTTTAAAAACCCAGAAGAAGTAATGAGACATAAACTTATGGGGATTCCTCCTGGCAATTTCCATTCTAATTTACAACCTAGGACAATGACTTCCAGAAAGGCTCTGCTGCCCTAGTACCCAGATTGGGGAATGGAGAAATGCTACCTCCTTGTGGCCGTTTCCCACAACAGCAGCTTTGAACCCACTGCAAAAGGTCACTAAATTTTCACCAACTTGCAGTTCTGTAAATGATACCTGCCCTCCAGAAAATTTCTGGGGTCTAAAATCGACCAAAAAATTCAAAAGAGGGCAAGCTTCGAAGAAGACAAGTTCAAGAGCTATATTGTACTCACGGGTTTTTCTTTTAAGAGAAAAGAAAAAGGGGTAGGAATATGACGAATTTAAAAAATTTTAATGACATGCATACCCATATTACAAAAACCTATCAGCTCACAGCAGTCAGAATGGCCATTAGGAAAAATGCTGCAAAAAATAAACCGTGAAGGGAGTGTGGAGAAATGCGTACCTTCGGTTGTAAGGGGGGGCATGTAAAGAGCCACTAATGAAAACACAGTGTAGGTGCTTTGAAAAGGGAAACATTGAGCTACCAGTCAATCAATCACAACCACTGCTTGGCCTATCACCTGAGAAAATGAGGATCAAAAAGTCACAGGCTGGCAAACCTGTACGCCAGCAAGATTTACCATAGCCAGCACTTGGAAGCAATGAAAATGTCCATCAACCGAGGAATGCACCAAGAAGAAGTGGTCCACGTACACAATGGAATGTTACTCTAATAATAAATATAAACTCAATTTAAAAACAAACAAAAGCAAGGAGACATCAACATTTGTGGGTTTATCCGGGCACATTGCACTCTAATTTATAACCGAAGAACACCACTGGCCGGTAGGTCTGTTTCCCTAGTACCAGCATGGGAAACGTAGAAAGGCTGCCGCTCTCTGGCCGTTACCTGCAAAAGCAGGTTTAAAGCCTGAGCTAATGGTCACTTCATATGAACAAGTACTGCAGGGCTGTAAATGAAACCTGCCCTCAAAATGTCTTGAGGGAGATAATGGCCAAAATATTTCAAATGGTGACACATACTTTAAGAAAACACTGTGAAGAAATAAGCTCTAATCACAGCTGGAAAAATAAAAAGATCATGTCTTAAAGCTCAATTTCAACGCATTATGAGACACATGCAAATTCAACCACAAAGAGGTATCAGCTCACACCACTCAGAATAATCATCAGCAAAAACTACAAAGAATAAATCCTGAAGGTGCTGGGAAGAAATACATGCCCTCCACTTTAAGTGGGACGTAACCTGGAAAGAGCCACTAAGGAGAACAGAACAGAGGTGCCTTTAAAAAGTAAACATTGAGCTACCATATGATCCAGCAGACCTATTCCTGGACCTATAAACTAAGAAGACAGAATTGGAAGGACACAGCCACGCAAATCTGCATTGCACACTATTACAATAGCCAAGATATGGAAGTAACCAAAAAGTCCACCGACAGATGGGTGGACAAAGAAGAACTGCTACCTGTACAGATGGAATATGAGCTAGTGAAAAAATGAAACAATGCCATTTGCAGCACCGTAGATGAGTCTAGAAGTAATCACGCAACTTGGAGTAAGTGAGAAAGCGAAAGACACATATCCTATCATATCATATATAGGGGTTACCTAAAAAATGGTACAAACAAAGATATTTCCACAGAGAAACACTATCATAGAATCAATATAAAAACGTATGGTTCACCAAATAGAAAGGTGTGAGGAATGGATACATTACCGTATTGAGGTTAACAGAGAGATACAAACACCTGTGAAATATGTAATCACCAAAGACCTACGCAATACCAAGAGAAGACTACTCAACATTGTGTCATAACCTACATGGGAAAAGGCTCCGAAGAAGAATAGATATATGTATATGTGTGAAAGAACCACATCTTGCACACCTAGAACAAACAAAACATTGTAATCAAGTTTGCTGTGATAAAAAATAAAAATTAAGTTAAAAATACCAACAAGAAGTAATGAGACATACATTAAAGGGCGTTTTCCTCTCACATGCCATTCTAATTTACAACCTAGAACACCACTTCCAGTAAGGCTCGGTTGACCTAGTAACCAGATTTGGAAAAGGAGAAATGCTGCCGCCATGTGGCCGATTCCCGCAAGAGCAGCTTTTAACCCACAGCTAATGGTCACTTACCATTCACAAGGACTCAGGGCTGTAAAGGACACCTGCCCTCAAAATTGTGCTGAGGTAGGGAATGGATAAAAAAAATTCAAAACAGGCAAAATTTTCAAGAAGATAGTATGAAGAGGTAAGTTTTACTCACTCTCTTTTTAAAGAAAGGAAAATGGATAAAAGCTCAGCCTCAGGAAGTATTAGACTCATGCAATCTAATCTACAAAAAGTCTTCAACTCACACCAGTCGACTGACCATTGGCAAAAAGTCTACAAACAATAAATGCGGAAGAGGTTTTAGAGAACTGTGTACCCTCTAGCTGCTGGTGAGATGTAAAAGGGTTAAACGCTAATAATGAGAACAGGAAAGAGCTGCGTTTAAAAGGAAAAATTGAGGTACCAGTCAATCCAGCAGGCGCACCAATGGGCCTCTCACCTGAGAAGACCAGAATGAAGAAGACCCGGGCTGCAAAAGCTGCACTGCAGCCTTATTCACAATAGACAAGACAGTGAAGCAACCAAAATGTCCATCTACAGATGAAAGGAAAAAGAAGAAGTGGTCCATGTACACAATGAATACTAGCCATGGAAAACAATGAAACACTGCTCTTTGAGGCCCCATAGATGATCTTGGAGATAATCACAGAACATGAGGTAAGTCGGAAAGCAAAAGTCCTATATCCTATGATATCACTTATAGGCGTTATCTAATAACTGACACAAATGAACATATTTCCACACAGAAAGTCAATCACAGACTTATTAAAAAAGAACTATGCTTATCTAAAAGTAAAGGTGGGGGGAATGGATAAATGAAGATTAGCGTTACCATATGTATACAAATACATATTATATACATATATCAAAAAGACCGACCATATAGCAAGGAAGGATTACGGATCACTGTAATAATTTACAAGGGAAGAGGATCTCTACATAAATAGGTATGTAGAATATGTAGTTGAACCAGAGTGTGTACACCTTGGACAAGCAACAGTCTAACCATTACCCCAATTGAAAAAAATAAAACAACGAACTAGGAGTAATGAGACATAGACTTATGGGGGGTTTTCCTGGCACATTCCATTCAAATTTACAACCTAGACAAACGACTTCCAGAATGGCTCTGCTGCCCTAGTACCCAGATTTGGGAATGGAGAAATGCTGCATCCTTGTGCCGTTTCCCACAACAGCAGCTTTAAACCCACTGCAAAAGGTCACTAAATATTCACCAATTGCAGTTCTGTAAATGACACCTGCCCTCCAAAAAATACTGAGGTCGAAAATCGACCAAAAAATTCTAGAGTGCAACCTTCCAAAAAGAAAATTTGAAGAGGTATATTATACTCACACTTTTTTGCTTTTTTCTTTTAATAGAAAAGAAAAAGCCATGGAAAAATGATGAATTGTAGGAATTTTTACAGACATGTAAACCCAAATTACAAAAACCTATCAGCTCACACCAGTCATAATGGCCATCAAAAAAAATTCTGCCAACAATAAATGCTGACGTGATTGTGGAGAAATGCGTACCCTTGATTCTAAGGGGGACGTGGTAAGAGCCACTAATGAAAGCACAATGGAGTTGCCTTGAAAAGGTAAACGTTGAGCTACCGTACCAGTCAATCAATCATACCCACTGCTGGGTCTATCACCTGAGAAAATGAAAATCAAAAATCACAGGCTGGCAATCCTGCACTGCAGCAATATGTACCATAGGCAACACTTGGAAGCAACGAAAATGTCCATCGACAGAGGAATGCACCAAGAAGAAGTGGTCCATGTACACAATGGAATATTAGCCATGGAAAACATTGAAGCACTGCTCTTTGAGGCACCATACTTGAGCCTGGAGATAATCACAAAACATGAAGTAGGTCGGAAAGCAAAACACCTATATCCTATATTATCACTTATGGCATTATCTAATAACTGACACAGATGAACATATTTCCAAAGAGAAAGACACTCACAGGCTTAGAAAACAAACTATGCTCATCTGAAAGGAAAGGAGGGGGAAAATTGAGAAATGAACATTAGTGTTACCATACATATACCAATACATATTATATACATGTATCAAAAACACCGAACATATAGCAAGGGAGGTCGACGGAACACTGTAATATTTTACATGGGAAGAGGATCTGTACATTAATAGACATACATAATGTACAAATGAACCAGATTGTGTACACCTAGGACAAACAATATTCTAAACTTTACCCAGATTAAAAAAATTTTAAAAACCCAGAAGAAGTAATGAGACATAAACTTATGGGGATTCCTCCTGGCAATTTCCATTCTAATTTACAACCTAGGACAATGACTTCCAGAAAGGCTCTGCTGCCCTAGTACCCAGATTGGGGAATGGAGAAATGCTACCTCCTTGTGGCCGTTTCCCACAACAGCAGCTTTGAACCCACTGCAAAAGGTCACTAAATTTTCACCAACTTGCAGTTCTGTAAATGATACCTGCCCTCCAGAAAATTTCTGGGGTCTAAAATCGACCAAAAAATTCAAAAGAGGGCAAGCTTCGAAGAAGACAAGTTCAAGAGCTATATTGTACTCACGGGTTTTTCTTTTAAGAGAAAAGAAAAAGGGGTAGGAATATGACGAATTTAAAAAATTTTAATGACATGCATACCCATATTACAAAAACCTATCAGCTCACAGCAGTCAGAATGGCCATTAGGAAAAATGCTGCAAAAAATAAACCGTGAAGGGAGTGTGGAGAAATGCGTACCTTCGGTTGTAAGGGGGGGCATGTAAAGAGCCACTAATGAAAACACAGTGTAGGTGCTTTGAAAAGGGAAACATTGAGCTACCAGTCAATCAATCACAACCACTGCTTGGCCTATCACCTGAGAAAATGAGGATCAAAAAGTCACAGGCTGGCAAACCTGTACACCAGCAAGATTTACCATAGCCAGCACTTGGAAGCAATGAAAATGTCCATCAACCGAGGAATGCACCAAGAAGAAGTGGTCCACGTACACAATGGAATGTTACTCTAATAATAAATATAAACTCAATTTAAAAACAAACCAAAGCAAGGAGACATCAACATTTGTGGGTTTATCCGGGCACATTGCACTCTAATTTATAACCGAAGAACACCACTGGCCGGTAGGTCTGTTTCCCTAGTACCAGCATGGGAAACGTAGAAAGGCTGCCGCTCTCTGGCCGTTACCTGCAAAAGCAGGTTTAAAGCCTGAGCTAATGGTCACTTCATATGAACAAGTACTGCAGGGCTGTAAATGAAACCTGCCCTCAAAATGTCTTGAGGGAGATAATGGCCAAAATATTTCAAATGGTGACACATACTTTAAGAAAACACTGTGAAGAAATAAGCTCTAATCACAGCTGGAAAAATAAAAAGATCATGTCTTAAAGCTCAATTTCAACGCATTATGAGACACATGCAAATTCAACCACAAAGAGGTATCAGCTCACACCACTCAGAATAATCATCAGCAAAAACTACAAAGAATAAATCCTGAAGGTGCTGGGAAGAAATACATGCCCTCCACTTTAAGTGGGACGTAACCTGGAAAGAGCCACTAAGGAGAACAGAACAGAGGTGCCTTTAAAAAGTAAACATTGAGCTACCATATGATCCAGCAGACCTATTCCTGGACCTATAAACTAAGAAGACAGAATTGGAAGGACACAGCCACGCAAATCTGCATTGCACACTATTACAATAGCCAAGATATGGAAGTAACCAAAAAGTCCACCGACAGATGGGTGGACAAAGAAGAACTGCTACCTGTACAGATGGAATATGAGCTAGTGAAAAAATGAAAGAATGCCATTTGCAGCACCGTAGATGAGTCTAGAAGTAATCACGCAACTTGGAGTAAGTGAGAAAGCGAAAGACACATATCCTATCATATCATATATAGGGGTTACCTAAAAAATGATACAAACAAAGATATTTCCACAGAGAAACACTATCATAGAATCAATATAAAAACGTATGGTTCACCAAATAGAAAGGTGTGAGGAATGGATACATTACCGTATTGAGGTTAACAGAGAGATACAAACACCTGTGAAATATGTAATCACCAAAGACCTACGCAATACCAAGAGAAGACTACTCAACATTGTGTCATAAGCTACATGGGAAAAGGCTCCGAAGAAGAATAGATATATGTATATGTGTGAAAGAACCACATCTTGCACACCTAGAACAAACAAAACATTGTAATCAAGTTTGCTGTGATAAAAAATAAAAATTAAGTTAAAAATACCAACAAGAAGTAATGAGACATACATTAAAGGGCGTTTTCCTCTCACATGCCATTCTAATTTACAACCTAGAACACCACTTCCAGTAAGGCTCTGTTGACCTAGTAACCAGATTTGGAAAAGGAGAAATGCTGCCGCCATGTGGCCGATTCCCGCAAGAGCAGCTTTTAACCCACAGCTAATGGTCACTTACCATTCACAAGGACTCAGGGCTGTAAAGGACACCTGCCCTCAAAATTGTGCTGAGGTAGGGAATGGATAAAAAAAATTCAAAACAGGCAAAATTTTCAAGAAGATAGTATGAAGAGGTAAGTTTTACTCACTCTCTTTTTAAAGAAAGGAAAATGGATAAAAGCTCAGCCTCAGGAAGTATTAGACTCATGCAATCTAATCTACAAAAAGTCTTCAACTCACACCAGTCGACTGACCATTGGCAAAAAGTCTACAAACAATAAATGCGGAAGAGGTTTTAGAGAACTGTGTACCCTCTAGCTGCTGGTGAGATGTAAAAGGGTTAAACGCTAATAATGAGAACAGGAAAGAGCTGCGTTTAAAAGGAAAAATTGAGGTACCAGTCAATCCAGCAGGCGCACCAATGGGCCTCTCACCTGAGAAGACCAGAATGAAGAAGACCCGGGCTGCAAAAGCTGCACTGCAGCCTTATTCACAATAGACAAGACAGTGAAGCAACCAAAATGTCCATCTACAGATGAAAGGAAAAAGAAGAAGTGGTCCATGTACACAATGAATACTAGCCATGGAAAACAATGAAACACTGCTCTTTGAGGCCCCATAGATGATCTTGGAGATAATCACAGAACATGAGGTAAGTCGGAAAGCAAAAGTCCTATATCCTATGATATCACTTATAGGCGTTATCTAATAACTGACACAAATGAACATATTTCCACACAGAAAGTCAATCACAGACTTATTAAAAAAGAACTATGCTTATCTAAAAGTAAAGGTGGGGGGAATGGATAAATGAAGATTAGCGTTACCATATGTATACAAATACATATTATATACATATATCAAAAAGACCGACCATATAGCAAGGAAGGATTACGGATCACTGTAATAATTTACAAGGGAAGAGGATCTCTACATAAATAGGTATGTAGAATATGTAGTTGAACCAGAATGTGTACACCTTGGACAAGCAACATTCTAACCATTACCCCAATTGAAAAAATTAAAACAACGAACTAGGAGTAATGAGACATAGACTTATGGGGGGTTTTCCTGGCACATTCCATTCAAATTTACAACCTAGACAAACGACTTCCAGAATGGCTCTTCTGCCCTAGTACCCAGATTTGGGAATGGAGAAATGCTGCATCCTTGTGCCGTTTCCCACAACAGCAGCTTTAAACCCACTGCAAAAGGTCACTAAATATTCACCAATTGCAGTTCTGTAAATGACACCTGCCCTCCAAAAAACAGTGAGGTCGAAAATCGACCAAAAAATTCTAGAGTGCAACCTTCCAAAAAGAAAATTTGAAGAGGTATATTATACTCACACTTTTTTGCTTTTTTCTTTTAATAGAAAAGAAAAAGCCATGGAAAAATGATGAATTGTAGGAATTTTTACAGACATGTAAACCCAAATTACAAAAACCTATCAGCTCACACCAGTCATAATGGCCATCAAAAAAAATTCTGCCAACAATAAATGCTGACGTGATTGTGGAGAAATGCGTACCCTTGATTCTAAGGAGGACATGGTAAGAGCCACTAATGAAAGCACAATGGAGTTGCCTTGAAAAGGTAAACGTTGAGCTACCGTACCAGTCAATCAATCATACCCACTGCTGGGTCTATCACCTGAGAAAATGAAAATCAAAAATCACAGGCTGGCAATCCTGCACTCCAGCAATATTTACCATAGGCAACACTTGGAAGCAACGAAAATGTCCATCGACAGAGGAATGCACCAAGAAGAAGTGGTCCATGTACACAATGGAATATTAGCCATGGAAAACATTGAAGCACTGCTCTTTGAGGCACCATACTTGAGCCTGGAGATAATCACAAAACATGAAGTAGGTCGGAAAGCAAAACACCTATATCCTATATTATCACTTATGGCATTATCTAATAACTGACACAGATGAACATATTTCCAAAGAGAAAGACACTCACAGGCTTAGAAAACAAACTATGCTCATCTGAAAGGAAAGGAGGGGGGAAATTGAGAAATGAACATTAGTGTTACCATACATATACCAATACATATTATATACATGTATCAAAAACACCGAACATATAGCAAGGGAGGTCGACGGAACACTGTAATATTTTACATGGGAAGAGGATCTGTACATTAATAGACATACATAATGTACAAATGAACCAGATTGTGTACACCTAGGACAAACAATATTCTAAACTTTACCCAGATTAAAAAAATTTTAAAAACCCAGAAGAAGTAATGAGACATAAACTTATGGGGATTCCTCCTGGCAATTTCCATTCTAATTTACAACCTAGGACAATGACTTCCAGAAAGGCTCTGCTGCCCTAGTACCCAGATTGGGGAATGGAGAAATGCTACCTCCTTGTGGCCGTTTCCCACAACAGCAGCTTTGAACCCACTGCAAAAGGTCACTAAATTTTCACCAACTTGCAGTTCTGTAAATGATACCTGCCCTCCAGAAAATTTCTGGGGTCTAAAATCGACCAAAAAATTCAAAAGAGGGCAAGCTTCGAAGAAGACAAGTTCAAGAGCTATATTGTACTCACGGGTTTTTCTTTTAAGAGAAAAGAAAAAGGGGTAGGAATATGACGAATTTAAAAAATTTTAATGACATGCATACCCATATTACAAAAACCTATCAGCTCACAGCAGTCAGAATGGCCATTAGGAAAAATGCTGCAAAAAATAAACCGTGAAGGGAGTGTGGAGAAATGCGTACCTTCGGTTGTAAGGGGGGGCATGTAAAGAGCCACTAATGAAAACACAGTGTAGGTGCTTTGAAAAGGGAAACATTGAGCTACCAGTCAATCAATCACAACCACTGCTTGGCCTATCACCTGAGAAAATGAGGATCAAAAAGTCACAGGCTGGCAAACCTGTACGCCAGCAAGATTTACCATAGCCAGCACTTGGAAGCAATGAAAATGTCCATCAACCGAGGAATGCACCAAGAAGAAGTGGTCCACGTACACAATGGAATGTTACTCTAATAATAAATATAAACTCAATTTAAAAACAAACAAAAGCAAGGAGACATCAACATTTGTGGGTTTATCCGGGCACATTGCACTCTAATTTATAACCGAAGAACACCACTGGCCGGTAGGTCTGTTTCCCTAGTACCAGCATGGGAAACGTAGAAAGGCTGCCGCTCTCTGGCCGTTACCTGCAAAAGCAGGTTTAAAGCCTGAGCTAATGGTCACTTCATATGAACAAGTACTGCAGGGCTGTAAATGAAACCTGCCCTCAAAATGTCTTGAGGGAGATAATGGCCAAAATATTTCAAATGGTGACACATACTTTAAGAAAACACTGTGAAGAAATAAGCTCTAATCACAGCTGGAAAAATAAAAAGATCATGTCTTAAAGCTCAATTTCAACGCATTATGAGACACATGCAAATTCAACCACAAAGAGGTATCAGCTCACACCACTCAGAATAATCATCAGCAAAAACTACAAAGAATAAATCCTGAAGGTGCTGGGAAGAAATACATGCCCTCCACTTTAAGTGGGACGTAACCTGGAAAGAGCCACTAAGGAGAACAGAACAGAGGTGCCTTTAAAAAGTAAACATTGAGCTACCATATGATCCAGCAGACCTATTCCTGGACCTATAAACTAAGAAGACAGAATTGGAAGGACACAGCCACGCAAATCTGCATTGCACACTATTACAATAGCCAAGATATGGAAGTAACCAAAAAGTCCACCGACAGATGGGTGGACAAAGAAGAACTGCTACCTGTACAGATGGAATATGAGCTAGTGAAAAAATGAAACAATGCCATTTGCAGCACCGTAGATGAGTCTAGAAGTAATCACGCAACTTGGAGTAAGTGAGAAAGCGAAAGACACATATCCTATCATATCATATATAGGGGTTACCTAAAAAATGGTACAAACAAAGATATTTCCACAGAGAAACACTATCATAGAATCAATATAAAAACGTATGGTTCACCAAATAGAAAGGTGTGAGGAATGGATACATTACCGTATTGAGGTTAACAGAGAGATACAAACACCTGTGAAATATGTAATCACCAAAGACCTACGCAATACCAAGAGAAGACTACTCAACATTGTGTCATAACCTACATGGGAAAAGGCTCCGAAGAAGAATAGATATATGTATATGTGTGAAAGAACCACATCTTGCACACCTAGAACAAACAAAACATTGTAATCAAGTTTGCTGTGATAAAAAATAAAAATTAAGTTAAAAATACCAACAAGAAGTAATGAGACATACATTAAAGGGCGTTTTCCTCTCACATGCCATTCTAATTTACAACCTAGAACACCACTTCCAGTAAGGCTCGGTTGACCTAGTAACCAGATTTGGAAAAGGAGAAATGCTGCCGCCATGTGGCCGATTCCCGCAAGAGCAGCTTTTAACCCACAGCTAATGGTCACTTACCATTCACAAGGACTCAGGGCTGTAAAGGACACCTGCCCTCAAAATTGTGCTGAGGTAGGGAATGGATAAAAAAAATTCAAAACAGGCAAAATTTTCAAGAAGATAGTATGAAGAGGTAAGTTTTACTCACTCTCTTTTTAAAGAAAGGAAAATGGATAAAAGCTCAGCCTCAGGAAGTATTAGACTCATGCAATCTAATCTACAAAAAGTCTTCAACTCACACCAGTCGACTGACCATTGGCAAAAAGTCTACAAACAATAAATGCGGAAGAGGTTTTAGAGAACTGTGTACCCTCTAGCTGCTGGTGAGATGTAAAAGGGTTAAACGCTAATAATGAGAACAGGAAAGAGCTGCGTTTAAAAGGAAAAATTGAGGTACCAGTCAATCCAGCAGGCGCACCAATGGGCCTCTCACCTGAGAAGACCAGAATGAAGAAGACCCGGGCTGCAAAAGCTGCACTGCAGCCTTATTCACAATAGACAAGACAGTGAAGCAACCAAAATGTCCATCTACAGATGAAAGGAAAAAGAAGAAGTGGTCCATGTACACAATGAATACTAGCCATGGAAAACAATGAAACACTGCTCTTTGAGGCCCCATAGATGATCTTGGAGATAATCACAGAACATGAGGTAAGTCGGAAAGCAAAAGTCCTATATCCTATGATATCACTTATAGGCGTTATCTAATAACTGACACAAATGAACATATTTCCACACAGAAAGTCAATCACAGACTTATTAAAAAAGAACTATGCTTATCTAAAAGTAAAGGTGGGGGGAATGGATAAATGAAGATTAGCGTTACCATATGTATACAAATACATATTATATACATATATCAAAAAGACCGACCATATAGCAAGGAAGGATTACGGATCACTGTAATAATTTACAAGGGAAGAGGATCTCTACATAAATAGGTATGTAGAATATGTAGTTGAACCAGAGTGTGTACACCTTGGACAAGCAACAGTCTAACCATTACCCCAATTGAAAAAAATAAAACAACGAACTAGGAGTAATGAGACATAGACTTATGGGGGGTTTTCCTGGCACATTCCATTCAAATTTACAACCTAGACAAACGACTTCCAGAATGGCTCTGCTGCCCTAGTACCCAGATTTGGGAATGGAGAAATGCTGCATCCTTGTGCCGTTTCCCACAACAGCAGCTTTAAACCCACTGCAAAAGGTCACTAAATATTCACCAATTGCAGTTCTGTAAATGACACCTGCCCTCCAAAAAATACTGAGGTCGAAAATCGACCAAAAAATTCTAGAGTGCAACCTTCCAAAAAGAAAATTTGAAGAGGTATATTATACTCACACTTTTTTGCTTTTTTCTTTTAATAGAAAAGAAAAAGCCATGGAAAAATGATGAATTGTAGGAATTTTTACAGACATGTAAACCCAAATTACAAAAACCTATCAGCTCACACCAGTCATAATGGCCATCAAAAAAAATTCTGCCAACAATAAATGCTGACGTGATTGTGGAGAAATGCGTACCCTTGATTCTAAGGGGGACGTGGTAAGAGCCACTAATGAAAGCACAATGGAGTTGCCTTGAAAAGGTAAACGTTGAGCTACCGTACCAGTCAATCAATCATACCCACTGCTGGGTCTATCACCTGAGAAAATGAAAATCAAAAATCACAGGCTGGCAATCCTGCACTGCAGCAATATGTACCATAGGCAACACTTGGAAGCAACGAAAATGTCCATCGACAGAGGAATGCACCAAGAAGAAGTGGTCCATGTACGCAATGGAATATTAGCCATGGAAAACATTGAAGCACTGCTCTTTGAGGCACCATACTTGAGCCTGGAGATAATCACAAAACATGAAGTAGGTCGGAAAGCAAAACACCTATATCCTATATTATCACTTATGGCATTATCTAATAACTGACACAGATGAACATATTTCCAAAGAGAAAGACACTCACAGGCTTAGAAAACAAACTATGCTCATCTGAAAGGAAAGGAGGGGGAAAATTGAGAAATGAACATTAGTGTTACCATACATATACCAATACATATTATATACATGTATCAAAAACACCGAACATATAGCAAGGGAGGTCGACGGAACACTGTAATATTTTACATGGGAAGAGGATCTGTACATTAATAGACATACATAATGTACAAATGAACCAGATTGTGTACACCTAGGACAAACAATATTCTAAACTTTACCCAGATTAAAAAAATTTTAAAAACCCAGAAGAAGTAATGAGACATAAACTTATGGGGATTCCTCCTGGCAATTTCCATTCTAATTTACAACCTAGGACAATGACTTCCAGAAAGGCTCTGCTGCCCTAGTACCCAGATTGGGGAATGGAGAAATGCTACCTCCTTGTGGCCGTTTCCCACAACAGCAGCTTTGAACCCACTGCAAAAGGTCACTAAATTTTCACCAACTTGCAGTTCTGTAAATGATACCTGCCCTCCAGAAAATTTCTGGGGTCTAAAATCGACCAAAAAATTCAAAAGAGGGCAAGCTTCGAAGAAGACAAGTTCAAGAGCTATATTGTACTCACGGGTTTTTCTTTTAAGAGAAAAGAAAAAGGGGTAGGAATATGACGAATTTAAAAAATTTTAATGACATGCATACCCATATTACAAAAACCTATCAGCTCACAGCAGTCAGAATGGCCATTAGGAAAAATGCTGCAAAAAATAAACCGTGAAGGGAGTGTGGAGAAATGCGTACCTTCGGTTGTAAGGGGGGGCATGTAAAGAGCCACTAATGAAAACACAGTGTAGGTGCTTTGAAAAGGGAAACATTGAGCTACCAGTCAATCAATCACAACCACTGCTTGGCCTATCACCTGAGAAAATGAGGATCAAAAAGTCACAGGCTGGCAAACCTGTACACCAGCAAGATTTACCATAGCCAGCACTTGGAAGCAATGAAAATGTCCATCAACCGAGGAATGCACCAAGAAGAAGTGGTCCACGTACACAATGGAATGTTACTCTAATAATAAATATAAACTCAATTTAAAAACAAACAAAAGCAAGGAGACATCAACATTTGTGGGTTTATCCGGGCACATTGCACTCTAATTTATAACCGAAGAACACCACTGGCCGGTAGGTCTGTTTCCCTAGTACCAGCATGGGAAACGTAGAAAGGCTGCCGCTCTCTGGCCGTTACCTGCAAAAGCAGGTTTAAAGCCTGAGCTAATGGTCACTTCATATGAACAAGTACTGCAGGGCTGTAAATGAAACCTGCCCTCAAAATGTCTTGAGGGAGATAATGGCCAAAATATTTCAAATGGTGACACATACTTTAAGAAAACACTGTGAAGAAATAAGCTCTAATCACAGCTGGAAAAATAAAAAGATCATGTCTTAAAGCTCAATTTCAACGCATTATGAGACACATGCAAATTCAACCACAAAGAGGTATCAGCTCACACCACTCAGAATAATCATCAGCAAAAACTACAAAGAATAAATCCTGAAGGTGCTGGGAAGAAATACATGCCCTCCACTTTAAGTGGGACGTAACCTGGAAAGAGCCACTAAGGAGAACAGAACAGAGGTGCCTTTAAAAAGTAAACATTGAGCTACCATATGATCCAGCAGACCTATTCCTGGACCTATAAACTAAGAAGACAGAATTGGAAGGACACAGCCACGCAAATCTGCATTGCACACTATTACAATAGCCAAGATATGGAAGTAACCAAAAAGTCCACCGACAGATGGGTGGACAAAGAAGAACTGCTACCTGTACAGATGGAATATGAGCTAGTGAAAAAATGAAAGAATGCCATTTGCAGCACCGTAGATGAGTCTAGAAGTAATCACGCAACTTGGAGTAAGTGAGAAAGCGAAAGACACATATCCTATCATATCATATATAGGGGTTACCTAAAAAATGATACAAACAAAGATATTTCCACAGAGAAACACTATCATAGAATCAATATAAAAACGTATGGTTCACCAAATAGAAAGGTGTGAGGAATGGATACATTACCGTATTGAGGTTAACAGAGAGATACAAACACCTGTGAAATATGTAATCACCAAAGACCTACGCAATACCAAGAGAAGACTACTCAACATTGTGTCATAAGCTACATGGGAAAAGGCTCCGAAGAAGAATAGATATATGTATATGTGTGAAAGAACCACATCTTGCACACCTAGAACAAACAAAACATTGTAATCAAGTTTGCTGTGATAAAAAATAAAAATTAAGTTAAAAATACCAACAAGAAGTAATGAGACATACATTAAAGGGCGTTTTCCTCTCACATGCCATTCTAATTTACAACCTAGAACACCACTTCCAGTAAGGCTCTGTTGACCTAGTAACCAGATTTGGAAAAGGAGAAATGCTGCCGCCATGTGGCCGATTCCCGCAAGAGCAGCTTTTAACCCACAGCTAATGGTCACTTACCATTCACAAGGACTCAGGGCTGTAAAGGACACCTGCCCTCAAAATTGTGCTGAGGTAGGGAATGGATAAAAAAAATTCAAAACAGGCAAAATTTTCAAGAAGATAGTATGAAGAGGTAAGTTTTACTCACTCTCTTTTTAAAGAAAGGAAAATGGATAAAAGCTCAGCCTCAGGAAGTATTAGACTCATGCAATCTAATCTACAAAAAGTCTTCAACTCACACCAGTCGACTGACCATTGGCAAAAAGTCTACAAACAATAAATGCGGAAGAGGTTTTAGAGAACTGTGTACCCTCTAGCTGCTGGTGAGATGTAAAAGGGTTAAACGCTAATAATGAGAACAGGAAAGAGCTGCGTTTAAAAGGAAAAATTGAGGTACCAGTCAATCCAGCAGGCGCACCAATGGGCCTCTCACCTGAGAAGACCAGAATGAAGAAGACCCGGGCTGCAAAAGCTGCACTGCAGCCTTATTCACAATAGACAAGACAGTGAAGCAACCAAAATGTCCATCTACAGATGAAAGGAAAAAGAAGAAGTGGTCCATGTACACAATGAATACTAGCCATGGAAAACAATGAAACACTGCTCTTTGAGGCCCCATAGATGATCTTGGAGATAATCACAGAACATGAGGTAAGTCGGAAAGCAAAAGTCCTATATCCTATGATATCACTTATAGGCGTTATCTAATAACTGACACAAATGAACATATTTCCACACAGAAAGTCAATCACAGACTTATTAAAAAAGAACTATGCTTATCTAAAAGTAAAGGTGGGGGGAATGGATAAATGAAGATTAGCGTTACCATATGTATACAAATACATATTATATACATATATCAAAAAGACCGACCATATAGCAAGGAAGGATTACGGATCACTGTAATAATTTACAAGGGAAGAGGATCTCTACATAAATAGGTATGTAGAATATGTAGTTGAACCAGAATGTGTACACCTTGGACAAGCAACATTCTAACCATTACCCCAATTGAAAAAATTAAAACAACGAACTAGGAGTAATGAGACATAGACTTATGGGGGGTTTTCCTGGCACATTCCATTCAAATTTACAACCTAGACAAACGACTTCCAGAATGGCTCTTCTGCCCTAGTACCCAGATTTGGGAATGGAGAAATGCTGCATCCTTGTGCCGTTTCCCACAACAGCAGCTTTAAACCCACTGCAAAAGGTCACTAAATATTCACCAATTGCAGTTCTGTAAATGACACCTGCCCTCCAAAAAACAGTGAGGTCGAAAATCGACCAAAAAATTCTAGAGTGCAACCTTCCAAAAAGAAAATTTGAAGAGGTATATTATACTCACACTTTTTTGCTTTTTTCTTTTAATAGAAAAGAAAAAGCCATGGAAAAATGATGAATTGTAGGAATTTTTACAGACATGTAAACCCAAATTACAAAAACCTATCAGCTCACACCAGTCATAATGGCCATCAAAAAAAATTCTGCCAACAATAAATGCTGACGTGATTGTGGAGAAATGCGTACCCTTGATTCTAAGGAGGACATGGTAAGAGCCACTAATGAAAGCACAATGGAGTTGCCTTGAAAAGGTAAACGTTGAGCTACCGTACCAGTCAATCAATCATACCCACTGCTGGGTCTATCACCTGAGAAAATGAAAATCAAAAATCACAGGCTGGCAATCCTGCACTCCAGCAATATTTACCATAGGCAACACTTGGAAGCAACGAAAATGTCCATCGACAGAGGAATGCACCAAGAAGAAGTGGTCCATGTACACAATGGAATATTAGCCATGGAAAACATTGAAGCACTGCTCTTTGAGGCACCATACTTGAGCCTGGAGATAATCACAAAACATGAAGTAGGTCGGAAAGCAAAACACCTATATCCTATATTATCACTTATGGCATTATCTAATAACTGACACAGATGAACATATTTCCAAAGAGAAAGACACTCACAGGCTTAGAAAACAAACTATGCTCATCTGAAAGGAAAGGAGGGGGGAAATTGAGAAATGAACATTAGTGTTACCATACATATACCAATACATATTATATACATGTATCAAAAACACCGAACATATAGCAAGGGAGGTCGACGGAACACTGTAATATTTTACATGGGAAGAGGATCTGTACATTAATAGACATACATAATGTACAAATGAACCAGATTGTGTACACCTAGGACAAACAATATTCTAAACTTTACCCAGATTAAAAAAATTTTAAAAACCCAGAAGAAGTAATGAGACATAAACTTATGGGGATTCCTCCTGGCAATTTCCATTCTAATTTACAACCTAGGACAATGACTTCCAGAAAGGCTCTGCTGCCCTAGTACCCAGATTGGGGAATGGAGAAATGCTACCTCCTTGTGGCCGTTTCCCACAACAGCAGCTTTGAACCCACTGCAAAAGGTCACTAAATTTTCACCAACTTGCAGTTCTGTAAATGATACCTGCCCTCCAGAAAATTTCTGGGGTCTAAAATCGACCAAAAAATTCAAAAGAGGGCAAGCTTCGAAGAAGACAAGTTCAAGAGCTATATTGTACTCACGGGTTTTTCTTTTAAGAGAAAAGAAAAAGGGGTAGGAATATGACGAATTTAAAAAATTTTAATGACATGCATACCCATATTACAAAAACCTATCAGCTCACAGCAGTCAGAATGGCCATTAGGAAAAATGCTGCAAAAAATAAACCGTGAAGGGAGTGTGGAGAAATGCGTACCTTCGGTTGTAAGGGGGGGCATGTAAAGAGCCACTAATGAAAACACAGTGTAGGTGCTTTGAAAAGGGAAACATTGAGCTACCAGTCAATCAATCACAACCACTGCTTGGCCTATCACCTGAGAAAATGAGAATCAAAAAGTCACAGGCTGGCAAACCTGTACGCCAGCAAGATTTACCATAGCCAGCACTTGGAAGCAATGAAAATGTCCATCAACCGAGGAATGCACCAAGAAGAAGTGGTCCACGTACACAATGGAATGTTACTCTAATAATAAATATAAACTCAATTTAAAAACAAACAAAAGCAAGGAGACATCAACATTTGTGGGTTTATCCGGGCACATTGCACTCTAATTTATAACCGAAGAACACCACTGGCCGGTAGGTCTGTTTCCCTAGTACCAGCATGGGTAACGTAGAAAGGCTGCCGCTCTCTGGCCGTTACCTGCAAAAGCAGGTTTAAAGCCTGAGCTAATGGTCACTTCATATGAACAAGTACTGCAGGGCTGTAAATGAAACCTGCCCTCAAAATGTCTTGAGGGAGATAATGGCCAAAATATTTCAAATGGTGACACATACTTTAAGAAAACACTGTGAAGAAATAAGCTCTAATCACAGCTGGAAAAATAAAAAGATCATGTCTTAAAGCTCAATTTCAACGCATTATGAGACACATGCAAATTCAACCACAAAGAGGTATCAGCTCACACCACTCAGAATAATCATCAGCAAAAACTACAAAGAATAAATCCTGAAGGTGCTGGGAAGAAATACATGCCCTCCACTTTAAGTGGGACGTAACCTGGAAAGAGCCACTAAGGAGAACAGAACAGAGGTGCCTTTAAAAAGTAAACATTGAGCTACCACATGATCCAGCAGACCTATTCCTGGACCTATAAACTAAGAAGACAGAATTGGAAGGACACAGCCACGCAAATCTGCATTGCACACTATTACAATAGCCAAGATATGGAAGTAACCAAAAAGTCCACCGACAGATGGGTGGACAAAGAAGAACTGCTACCTGTACAGATGGAATATGAGCTAGTGAAAAAATGAAACAATGCCATTTGCAGCACCGTAGATGAGTCTAGAAGTAATCACGCAACTTGGAGTAAGTGAGAAAGCGAAAGACACATATCCTATCATATCATATATAGGGGTTACCTAAAAAATGATACAAACAAAGATATTTCCACAGAGAAACACTATCATAGAATCAATATAAAAACGTATGGTTCACCAAATAGAAAGGTGTGAGGAATGGATACATTACCGTATTGAGGTTAACAGAGAGATACAAACACCTGTGAAATATGTAATCACCAAAGACCTACGCAATACCAAGAGAAGACTACTCAACATTGTGTCATAACCTACATGGGAAAAGGCTCCGAAGAAGAATAGATATATGTATATGTGTGAAAGAACCACATCTTGCACACCTAGAACAAACAAAACATTGTAATCAAGTTTGCTGTGATAAAAAATAAAAATTAAGTTAAAAATACCAACAAGAAGTAATGAGACATACATTAAAGGGCGTTTTCCTCTCACATGCCATTCTAATTTACAACCTAGAACACCACTTCCAGTAAGGCTCTGTTGACCTAGTAACCAGATTTGGAAAAGGAGAAATGCTGCCGCCATGTGGCCGATTCCCGCAAGAGCAGCTTTTAACCCACAGCTAATGGTCACTTACCATTCACAAGGACTCAGGGCTGTAAAGGACACCTGCCCTCAAAATTGTGCTGAGGTAGGGAATGGATAAAAAAAATTCAAAACAGGCAAAATTTTCAAGAAGATAGTATGAAGAGGTAAGTTTTACTCACTCTCTTTTTAAAGAAAGGAAAATGGATAAAAGCTCAGCCTCAGGAAGTATTAGACTCATGCAATCTAATCTACAAAAAGTCTTCAACTCACACCAGTCGACTGACCATTGGCAAAAAGTCTACAAACAATAAATGCTGAAGAGGTTTTAGAGAACTGTGTACCCTCTAGCTGCTGGTGAGATGTAAAAGGGTTAAACGCTAATAATGAGAACAGGAAAGAGCTGCGTTTAAAAGGAAAAATTGAGGTACCAGTCAATCCAGCAGGCGCACCAATGGGCCTCTCACCTGAGAAGACCAGAATGAAGAAGACCCGGGCTGCAAAAGCTGCACTGCAGCCTTATTCACAATAGACAAGACAGTGAAGCAACCAAAATGTCCATCTACAGATGAAAGGAAAAAGAAGAAGTGGTCCATGTACACAATGAATACTAGCCATGGAAAACAATGAAACACTGCTCTTTGAGGCCCCATAGATGATCTTGGAGATAATCACAGAACATGAGGTAAGTCGGAAAGCAAAAGTCCTATATCCTATGATATCACTTATAGGCGTTATCTAATAACTGACACAAATGAACATATTTCCACACAGAAAGTCAATCACAGACTTATTAAAAAAGAACTATGCTTATCTAAAATAAAGGTGGGGGGAATGGATAAATGAAGATTAGCGTTACCATATGTATACAAATACATATTATATACATATATCAAAAAGACCGACCATATAGCAAGGAAGGATTACGGAACACTGTAATAATTTACAAGGGAAGAGGATCTCTACATAAATAGGTATGTAGAATATGTAGATGAACCAGAGTGTGTACACCTTGGACAAGCAACATTCTAACCATTACCCCAATTGAAAAAATTAAAACAACGAACTAGGAGTAATGAGACATAGACTTATGGGGGGTTTTCCTGGCACATTCCATTCAAATTTACAACCTAGACAAACGACTTCTAGAATGGCTCTGCTGCCCTAGTACCCAGATTTGGGAATGGAGAAATGCTGCATCCTTGTGGCCGTTTCCCACAACAGCAGCTTTAAACCCACTGCAAAAGGTCACTAAATATTCACCAATTGCAGTTCTGTAAATGACACCTGCCCTCCAAAAAATACTGAGGTCGAAAATCGACCAAAAAATTCTAGAGTGCAACCTTCCAAAAAGAAAATTTGAAGAGGTATATTATACTCACACTTTTTTGCTTTTTTCTTTTAACAGAAAAGAAAAAGCCGTGGAAAAATGATGATTTGTAGGAATTTTTACAGACATGTAAACCCAAATTACAAAAACCTATCAGCTCACACCAGTCATAATGGCCATCAAAAAAAATTCTGCCAACAATAAATGCTGACGTGATTGTGGAGAAATGCGTACCCTTGATTCTAAGGGGGACGTGGTAAGAGCCACTAATGAAAGCACAATGGAGTTGCCTTGAAAAGGTAAGCGTTGAGCTACCGTACCAGTCAATCAATCATACCCACTGCTGGGTCTATCACCTGAGAAAATGAAAATCAAAAATCACAGGCTGGCAATCCTGCACTGCAGCAATATGTACCATAGGCAACACTTGGAAGCAACGAAAATGTCCATCGACAGAGGAATGCACCAAGAAGAAGTGGTCCATGTACACAATGGAATATTAGCCATGGAAAACATTGAAGCACTGCTCTTTGAGGCACCATACTTGAGCCTGGAGATAATCACAAAACATGAAGTAGGTCGGAAAGCAAAACACCTATATCCTATATTATCACTTATGGCATTATCTAATAACTGACACAGATGAACATATTTCCAAAGAGAAAGACACTCACAGGCTTAGAAAACAAACTATGCTCATCTGAAAGGAAAGGAGGGGGAAAATTGAGAAATGAACATTAGTGTTACCATACATATACCAATACATATTATATACATGTATCAAAAACACCGAACATATAGCAAGGGAGGTCGACGGAACACTGTAATATTTTACATGGGAAGAGGATCTGTACATTAATAGACATACATAATGTACAAATGAACCAGATTGTGTACACCTAGGACAAACAATATTCTAAACTTTACCCAGATTAAAAAAATTTTAAAAACCCAGAAGAAGTAATGAGACATAAACTTATGGGGATTCCTCCTGGCAATTTCCATTCTAATTTACAACCTAGGACAATGACTTCCAGAAAGGCTCTGCTGCCCTAGTACCCAGATTGGGGAATGGAGAAATGCTACCTCCTTGTGGCCGTTTCCCACAACAGCAGCTTTGAACCCACTGCAAAAGGTCACTAAATTTTCACCAACTTGCAGTTCTGTAAATGATACCTGCCCTCCAGAAAATTTCTGGGGTCTAAAATCGACCAAAAAATTCAAAAGAGGGCAAGCTTCGAAGAAGACAAGTTCAAGAGCTATATTGTACTCACGGGTTTTTCTTTTAAGAGAAAAGAAAAAGGGGTAGGAATATGACGAATTTAAAAAATTTTAATGACATGCATACCCATATTACAAAAACCTATCAGCTCACAGCAGTCAGAATGGCCATTAGGAAAAATGCTGCAAAAAATAAACCGTGAAGGGAGTGTGGAGAAATGCGTACCTTCGGTTGTAAGGGGGGGCATGTAAAGAGCCACTAATGAAAACACAGTGTAGGTGCTTTGAAAAGGGAAACATTGAGCTACCAGTCAATCAATCACAACCACTGCTTGGCCTATCACCTGAGAAAATGAGAATCAAAAAGTCACAGGCTGGCAAACCTGTACGCCAGCAAGATTTACCATAGCCAGCACTTGGAAGCAATGAAAATGTCCATCAACCGAGGAATGCACCAAGAAGAAGTGGTCCACGTACACAATGGAATGTTACTCTAATAATAAATATAAACTCAATTTAAAAACAAACAAAAGCAAGGAGACATCAACATTTGTGGGTTTATCCGGGCACATTGCACTCTAATTTATAACCGAAGAACACCACTGGCCGGTAGGTCTGTTTCACTAGTACCAGCATGGGAAACGTAGAAAGGCTGCCGCTCTCTGGCCGTTACCTGCAAAAGCAGGTTTAAAGCCTGAGCTAATGGTCACTTCATATGAACAAGTACTGCAGGGCTGTAAATGAAACCTGCCCTCATAATGTCTTGAGGGTGATAATGGCCAAAATATTTCAAATGGTGACACATACTTTAAGAAAACACTGTGAAGAAATAAGCTCTAATCACAGCTGGAAAAATAAAAAGATCATGTCTTAAAGCTCAATTTCAACGCATTATGAGACACATGCAAATTCAACCACAAAGAGGTATCAGCTCACACCACTCAGAATAATCATCAGCAAAAACTACAAAGAATAAATCCTGAAGGTGCTGGGAAGAAATACATGCCCTCCACTTTAAGTGGAACGTAACCTGGAAAGAGCCACTAAGGAGAACAGAACAGAGGTGCCTTTAAAAAGTAAACATTGAGCTACCATATGATCCAGCAGACCTATTCCTGGACCTATAAACTAAGAAGACAGAATTGGAAGGACACAGCCACGCAAATCTGCATTGCACACTATTACAATAGCCAAGATATGGAAGTAACCAAAAAGTCCACCGACAGATGGGTGGACAAAGAAGAACTGCTACCTGTACAGATGGAATATGAGCTAGTGAAAAAATGAAACAATGCCATTTGCAGCACCGTAGATGAGTCTAGAAGTAATCACGCAACTTGGAGTAAGTGAGAAAGCGAAAGACACATATCCTATCATATCATATATAGGGGTTACCTAAAAAATGATACAAACAAAGATATTTCCACAGAGAAACACTATCATAGAATCAATATAAAAACGTATGGTTCACCAAATAGAAAGGTGTGAGGAATGGATACATTACCGTATTGAGGTTAACAGAGAGATACAAACACCTGTGAAATATGTAATCACCAAAGACCTACGCAATACCAAGAGAAGACTACTCAACATTGTGTCATAACCTACATGGGAAAAGGCTCCGAAGAAGAATAGATATATGTATATGTGTGAAAGAACCACATCTTGCACACCTAGAACAAACAAAACATTGTAATCAAGTTTGCTGTGATAAAAAATAAAAATTAAGTTAAAAATACCAACAAGAAGTAATGAGACATACATTAAAGGGCGTTTTCCTCTCACATGCCATTCTAATTTACAACCTAGAACACCACTTCCAGTAAGGCTCTGTTGACCTAGTAACCAGATTTGGAAAAGGAGAAATGCTGCCGCCATGTGGCCGATTCCCGCAAGAGCAGCTTTTAACCCACAGCTAATGGTCACTTACCATTCACAAGGACTCAGGGCTGTAAAGGACACCTGCCCTCAAAATTGTGCTGAGGTAGGGAATGGATAAAAAAAATTCAAAACAGGCAAAATTTTCAAGAAGATAGTATGAAGAGGTAAGTTTTACTCACTCTCTTTTTAAAGAAAGGAAAATGGATAAAAGCTCAGCCTCAGGAAGTATTAGACTCATGCAATCTAATCTACAAAAAGTCTTCAACTCACACCAGTCGACTGACCATTGGCAAAAAGTCTACAAACAATAAATGCGGAAGAGGTTTTAGAGAACTGTGTACCCTCTAGCTGCTGGTGAGATGTAAAAGGGTTAAACGCTAATAATGAGAACAGGAAAGAGCTGCGTTTAAAAGGAAAAATTGAGGTACCAGTCAATCCAGCAGGCGCACCAATGGGCCTCTCACCTGAGAAGACCAGAATGAAGAAGACCCGGGCTGCAAAAGCTGCACTGCAGCCTTATTCACAATAGACAAGACAGTGAAGCAACCAAAATGTCCATCTACAGATGAAAGGAAAAAGAAGAAGTGGTCCATGTACACAATGAATACTAGCCATGGAAAACAATGAAACACTGCTCTTTGAGGCCCCATAGATGATCTTGGAGATAATCACAGAACATGAGGTAAGTCGGAAAGCAAAAGTCCTATATCCTATGATATCACTTATAGGCGTTATCTAATAACTGACACAAATGAACATATTTCCACACAGAAAGTCAATCACAGACTTATTAAAAAAGAACTATGCTTATCTAAAAGTAAAGGTGGGGGGAATGGATAAATGAAGATTAGCGTTACCATATGTATACAAATACATATTATATACATATATCAAAAAGACCGACCATATAGCAAGGAAGGATTACGGATCACTGTAATAATTTACAAGGGAAGAAGATCTCTACATAAATAGGTATGTAGAATATGTAGTTGAACCAGAGTGTGTACACCTTGGACAAGCAACATTCTAACCATTACCCCAATTGAAAAAAATAAAACAACGAACTAGGAGTAATGAGACATAGACTTATGGGGGGTTTTCCTGGCACATTCCATTCAAATTTACAACCTAGACAAACGACTTCCAGAATGGCTCTGCTGCCCTAGTACCCAGATTTGGGAATGGAGAAATGCTGCATCCTTGTGCCGTTTCCCACAACAGCAGCTTTAAACCCACTGCAAAAGGTCACTAAATATTCACCAATTGCAGTTCTCTAAATGACACCTGCCCTCCAAAAAATACTGAGGTCGAAAATCGACCAAAAAATTCTAGAGTGCAACCTTCCAAAAAGAATATTTGAAGAGGTATATTATACTCACACTTTTTTGCTTTTTTCTTTTAACAGAAAAGAAAAAGCCGTGGAAAAATGATGAATTGTAGGAATTTTTACAGACATGTAAACCCAAATTACAAAAACCTATCAGCTCACACCAGTCATAATGGCCTTCAAAAAAAATTCTGCCAACAATAAATGCTGACGTGATTGTGGAGAAATGCGTACCCTTGATTCTAAGGGGGACGTGGTAAGAGCCACTAATGAAAGCACAATGGAGTTGCCTTGAAAAGGTAAACGTTGAGCTACCGTACCAGTCAATGAATCATACCCACTGCTGGGTCTATCACCTGAGAAAATGAAAATCAAAAATCACAGGCTGGCAATCCTGCACTCCAGCAATATTTACCATAGGCAACACTTGGAAGCAACGAAAATGTCCATCGACAGAGGAATGCACCATGAAGAAGTGGTCCATGTACACAATGGAATATTAGCCATGGAAAACATTGAAGCACTGCTCTTTCAGGCACCATACTTGAGCCTGGAGATAATCACAAAACATGAAGTAGGTCGGAAAGCAAAACACCTATATCCTATATTATCACTTATGGCATTATCTAATAACTGACACAGATGAACATATTTCCAAAGAGAAAGACAGTCACAGGCTTAGAAAACAAACTATGCTCATCTGAAAGGAAAGGAGGGGGGAAATTGAGAAATGAACATTAGTGTTACCATACATATACAAATACATATTATATACATGTATCAAAAACACCGAACATATAGCAAGGGAGGTCGACGGAACACTGTAATATTTTACATGGGAAGAGGATCTGTACATTAATAGACATACATAATGTACAAATGAACCAGATTGTGTACACCTAGGACAAACAATATTCTAAACTTTACCCAGATTAAAAAAATTTTAAAAACCAAGAAGAAGTAATGAGACATAAACTTATGGGGATTTCTCCTGGCAATTTCCATTCTAATTTACAACCTAGGACAATGACTTCCAGAAAGGCTCTGCTGCCCTAGTACCCAGATTGGGGAATGGAGAAATGCTACCTCCTTGTGGCCGTTTCCCACAACAGCAGCTTTGAACCCACTGCAAAAGGTCACTAAATTTTCACCAACTTGCAGTTCTGTAAATGATACCTGCCCTCCAGAAAATTTCTGGGGTCAAAAATCGACCAAAAAATTCAAAAGAGGGCAAGCTTCGAAGAAGACAAGTTCAAGAGCTATATTGTACTCACGGGTTTTTCTTTTAAGAGAAAAGAAAAAGGGGTAGGAATATGACGAATTTAAAAAATTTTAATGACATGCATACCCATATTACAAAAACCTATCAGCTCACAGCAGTCAGAATGGCCATTAGGAAAAATGCTGCAAAAAATAAACCGTGAAGGGAGTGTGGAGAAATGCGTACCTTCGGTTGTAAGGGGGGGCATGTAAAGAGCCACTAATGAAAACACAGTGTAGGTGCTTTGAAAAGGGAAACATTGAGCTACCAGTCAATCAATCACAACCACTGCTTGGCCTATCACCTGAGAAAATGAGAATCAAAAAGTCACAGGCTGGCAAACCTGTACGCCAGCAAGATTTACCATAGCCAGCACTTGGAAGCAATGAAAATGTCCATCAACCGAGGAATGCACCAAG
Organism: Balaenoptera physalus; assembly: GCF_965194825.1. Taxonomy (NCBI): domain Eukaryota; kingdom Metazoa; phylum Chordata; class Mammalia; order Artiodactyla; family Balaenopteridae; genus Balaenoptera; species Balaenoptera physalus. Next base: position 143,401 of record NW_028126013.1, read on the forward strand.
AAGAAGTGGTCCACGTACACAATGGAATATTACTCTAATAATAAATATAAACTCAATTTAAAAACAAACCAAAGCAAGGAGACATCAACATTTGTGGGTTTATCCGGGCACATTGCACTCTAATTTATAACCGAAGAACACCACTGGCCGGTAGGTCTGTTTCCCTAGTACCAGCATGGGAAACGTAGAAAGGCTGCCGCTCTCTGGCCGTTACCTGCAAAAGCAGGTTTAAAGCCTGAGCTAATGGTCACTTCATATGAACAAGTACTGCAGGGCTGTAAATGAAACCTGCCCTCAAAATGTCTTGAGGGAGATAATGGCCAAAATATTACAAATGGTGACACATACTTTAAGAAAACACTGTGAAGAAATAAGCTCTAATCACAGCTGGAGAAATAAAAAGATCATGTCTTAAAGCTCAATTTCAACGCATTATGAGACACATGCAAATTCAACCACAAAGAGGTATCAGCTCACACCACTCAGAATAATCATCAGCAAAACTACAAAGAATAAATCCTGAAGGTGCTGGGAAGAAATACATGCCCTCCACTTTAAGTGGGATGTAACCTGGAAAGAGCCACTAAGGAGAACAGAACAGAGGTGCCTTTAAAAAGTAAACATTGAGCTACCATATGATCCAGCAGACCTATTCCTGGACCTATAAACTAAGAAGACAGAATTGGAAGGACACAGCCACGCAAATCTGCATTGCACACTATTACAATAGCCAAGATATGGAAGTAACCAAAAAGTCCACCGACAGATGGGTGGACAAAGAAGAACTGCTACCTGTACAGATGGAATATGAGCTAGTGAAAAAATGAAACAATGCCATTTGCAGCACCTTAGATGAGTCTAGAAGTAATCACGCAACTTTTAGTAAGTGAGAAAGCGAAAGACACATATCCTATCATATCATATATAGGGGTTACCTAAAAAATGATACAAAGATATTTCCACAGAGAAACACTATCATAGAATCAATATAAAAACGTATGGTTCACCAAATAGAAAGGTGTGAGGAATGGATACATTACCGTATTGAGGTTAACAGAGAGATACAAACACCTGTGAAATATGTAATCAGGAAAGACCTACGCAATACCAAGAGAAGACTACTCAACATTGTGTCATAACCTACATGGGAAAAGGCTCCGAAGAAGAATAGATATATGTATATGTGTGAAAGAACCACATCTTGCACACCTAGAACAAACAAAACATTGTAATCAAGTTTGCTGTGATAAAAAATAAAAATTAAGTTAAAAATACCAACAAGAAGTAATGAGACATAAATTAAAGGGCGTTTTCCTCTCCCATGCCATTCTAATTTACAACCTAGAACACCACTTCCAGTAAGGCTCTGTTGACCTAGTAACCAGATTTGGTAAAGGAGAAATGCTGCCGCCATGTGGCCGATTCCCGCAAGAGCAGCTTTTAACCCACAGCTAATGGTCACTTACCATTCACAAGGACTCAGGGCTGTAAAGGACACCTGCCCTCAAAATTGTGCTGAGGTAGGGAATGGATAAAAAAAATTCAAAACAGGCAAAATTTTCAAGAAGATAGTATGAAGAGGTAAGTTTTACTCACTCTCTTTTTAAAGAAAGGAAAATGGATAAAAGCTCAGCCTCAGGAAGTATTAGACTCATGCAATCTAATCTACAAAAAGTCTTCAACTCACACCAGTCGACTGACCATTGGCAAAAAGTCTACAAACAATAAATGCGGAAGAGGTTTTAGAGAACTGTGTACCCTCTAGCTGCTGGTGAGATGTAAAAGGGTTAAACGCTAATAATGAGAACAGGAAAGAGCTGCGTTTAAAAGGAAAAATTGAGGTACCAGTCAATCCAGCAGGCGCACCAATGGGCCTCTCACCTGAGAAGACCAGAATGAAGAAGACCCGGGCTGCAAAAGCTGCACTGCAGCCTTATTCCCAATAGACAAGACAGTGAAGCAACCAAAATGTCCATCTACAGATGAAAGGATAAAGAAGAAGTGGTCCATGTACACAATGAATACTAGCCATGGAAAACAATGAAACACTGCTCTTTGAGGCCCCATAGATGATCTTGGAGATAATCACAGAACATGAGGTAAGTCGGAAAGCAAAAGTCCTATATCCTATGATATCACTTATAGGCGTTATCTAATAACTGACACAAATGAACATATTTCCACACAGAAAGTCAATCACAGACTTATTAAAAAAGAACTATGCTTATCTAAAAGTAAAGGTGGGGGGAATGGATAAATGAAGATTAGCGTTACCATATGTATACAAATACATATTATATACATATATCAAAAAGACCGACCATATAGCAAGGAAGGATTACGGATCACTGTAATAATTTACAAGGGAAGAGGATCTCTACATAAATAGGTATGTAGAATATGTAGATGAACCAGAGTGTGTACACCTTGGACAAGCAACATTCTAACCATTACCCCAATTGAAAAAATTAAAACAACGAACTAGGAGTAATGAGACATAGACTTATGGGGGGTTTTCCTGGCACATTCCATTCAAATTTACAACCTAGACAAACGACTTCCAGAATGGCTCTGCTGCCCTAGTACCCAGATTTGGGAATGGAGAAATGCTGCATCCTTGTGCCGTTTCCCACAACAGCAGCTTTAAACCCACTGCAAAAGGTCACTAAATATTCACCAATTGCAGTTCTGTAAATGACACCTGCCCTCCAAAAAATACTGAGGTCGAAAATCGACCAAAAAATTCTAGAGTGCAACCTTACAGAAAGAAAATTTGAAGAGGTATATTATACTCACACTTTTTTGCTTTTTTCTTTTAATAGAAAAGAAAAAGCCATGGAAAAATGATGAATTGTAGGAATTTTTACAGACATGTAAACCCAAATTACAAAAACCTATCAGCTCACACCAGTCATAATGGCCATCAAAAAAAATTCTGCCAACAATAAATGCTGACGTGATTGTGGAGAAATGCGTACCCTTGATTCTAAGGGGGACGTGGTAAGAGCCACTAATGAAAGCACAATGGAGTTGCCTTGAAAAGGTAAACGTTGAGCTACCGTACCAGTCAATCAATCATACCCACTGCTGGGTCTATCACCTGAGAAAATGAAAATCAAAAATCACAGGCTGGCAATCCTGCACTCCAGCAATATTTATCATAGGCAACACTTGGAAGCAACGAAAATGTCCATCGACAGAGGAATGCACCAAGAAGAAGTGGTCCATGTACACAATGGAATATTAGCCATGGAAAACATTGAAGCACTGCTCTTTGAGGCACCATACTTGAGCCTGGAGATAATCACAAAACATGAAGTAGGTCGGAAAGCAAAACACCTATATCCTATATTATCACTTATGGCATTATCTAATAACTGACACAGATGAACATATTTCCAAAGAGAAAGACACTCACAGGCTTAGAAAACAAACTATGCTCATCTGAAAGGAAAGGAGGGGGGAAATTGCGAAATGAACATTAGTGTTACTATACATATACAAATACATATTATATACATGTATCAAAAACACCGAACATATAGCAAGGGAGGTCGACGGAACACTGTAATATTTTACATGGGAAGAGGATCTGTACATTAATAGACATACATAATGTACAAATGAACCAGATTGTGTACACCTAGGACAAACAATATTCTAAACTTTACCCAGATTAAAAAAATTTTAAAAACCAAGAAGAAGTAATGAGACATAAACTTATGGGGATTTCTCCTGGCAATTTCCATGCTAATTTACAACCTAGGACAATGACTTCCAGAAAGGCTCTGCTGCCCTAGTACCCAGATTGGGGAATGGAGAAATGCTACCTCCTTGTGGCCGTTTCCCACAACAGCAGCTTTGAACCCACTGCAAAAGGTCACTAAATTTTCACCAACTTGCAGTTCTGTAAATGATACCTGCCCTCCAGAAAATTTCTGGGGTCAAAAATCGACCAAAAAATTCAAAAGAGGGCAAGCTTCGAAGAAGACAAGTTCAAGAGCTATATTGTACTCACGGGTTTTTCTTTTAAGAGAAAAGAAAAAGGGGTAGGAATATGACGAATTTAAAGAATTTTAATGACATGCATACCCATATTACAAAAACCTATCAGCTCACAGCAGTCAGAATGGCCATTAGGAAAAATGCTGCAAAAAATAAACCGTGAAGGGAGTGTGGAGAAATGCGTACCTTCGGTTGTAAGGGGGGGCATGTAAAGAGCCACTAAGGAAAACACAGTGTAGGTGCTTTGAAAAGGGAAACATTGAGCTACCAGTCAATCAATCACAACCACTGCTTGGCCTATCACCTGAGAAAATGAGAATCAAAAAGTCACAGGCTGGCAAACCTGTACGCCAGCAAGATTTACCATAGCCAGCACTTGGAAGCAATGAAAATGTCCATCAACCGAGGAATGCACCAAGAAGAAGTGGTCCACGTACACAATGGAATATTACTCTAATAATAAATATAAATTCAATTTAAAAACAAACCAAAGCAAGGAGACATCAACATTTGTGGGTTTATCCGGGCACATTGCACTCTAATTTATAACCGAAGAACACCACTGGCCGGTAGGTCTGTTTCCCTAGTACCAGCATGGGAAACGTAGAAAGGCTGCCGCTCTCTGGCCGTTACCTGCAAAAGCAGGTTTAAAGCCTGAGCTAATGGTCACTTCATATGAACAATTACTGCAGGGCTGTAAATGAAACCTGCCCTCAAAATGTCTTGAGGGAGATAATGGCCAAAATATTTCAAATGGTGACACATACTTTAAGAAAACACTGTGAAGAAATAAGCTCTAGTCACAGCTGGAAAAATAAAAAGATCATGTCTTAAAGCTCAATTTCAACGCATTATGAGACACATGCAAATTCAACCACAAAGAGGTATCAGCTCACACCACTCAGAATAATCATCAGCAAAAACTACAAAGAATAAATCCTGAAGGTGCTGGGAAGAAATACATGCCCTCCACTTTAAGTGGGACATAACCTGGAAAGAGCCACTAAGGAGAACAGAACAGAGGTGCCTTTAAAAAGTAAACATTGAGCTACCATATGATCCAGCAGACCTATTCCTGGACCTATAAACTAAGAAGACAGAATTGGAAGGACACAGCCACGCAAATCTGCATTGCACACTATTACAATAGCCAAGATATGGAAGTAACCAAAAAGTCCACTGACAGATGGGTGGACAAAGAAGAACTGCTACCTGTACAGATGGAATATGAGCTAGTGAAAAAATGAAACAATGCCATTTGCAGCACCGTAGATGAGTCTAGAAGTAATCACGCAACTTGGAGTAAATGAGAAAGCGAAAGACACATATCCTATCATATCATATATAGGGGTTACCTAAAAAATGATACAAACAAAGATATTTCCACAGAGAAACACTATCATAGAATCAATAAAAAAACTTATGCTTCACCAATTAGAAAGGTATGAGGAATGGATACATTACCTTATTGAGGTTAACAGAGAGATACAAACACCTGTGAAATATATAATCACCAAAGACCTACGCAATACCAAGAGAAGACTACACAACATTGTGTCATAACCTACATGGGAAAAGGCTCCGAAGAAGAATAGATATATGTATATGTGTGAAAGAATCACATCTTGCACACCTAGAACAAACAAAATATTGTAATCAAGTTTGCTGTGATAAAAAATAAAAATTAAGTTAAAAATACCAACATGAAGTAATGAGACATAAATTAAAGGGCGTTTTCCTCTCACATGCCATTCTAATTTACAACCTAGAACACCACTTCCAGTAAGGCTCTGTTGACCTAGTAACCAGATTTGGTAAAGGAGAAATGCTGCCGCCATGTGGCCGATTCCCGCAAGAGCAGCTTTTAACCCACAGCTAATGGTCACTTACCATTCACAAGGACTCAGGGCTGTAAAGGACACCTGCCCTCAAAATTGTGCTGAGGTAGGGAATGGATAAAAAAAATTCAAAACAGGCAAAATTTTCAAGAAGATAGTATGAAGAGGTAAGTTTTACTCACTCTCTTTTTAAAGAAAGGAAAATGGATAAAAGCTCAGCCTCAGGAAGTATTAGACTCATGCAATCTAATCTACAAAAAGTCTTCAACTCACACCAGTCGACTGACCATTGGCAAAAAGTCTACAAACAATAAATGCGGAAGAGGTTTTAGAGAACTGTGTACCCTCTAGCTGCTGGTGAGATGTAAAAGGGTTAAACGCTAATAATGAGAACAGGAAAGAGCTGCGTTTAAAAGGAAAAATTGAGGTACCAGTCAATCCAGCAGGCGCACCAATGGGCCTCTCACCTGAGAAGACCAGAATGAAGAAGACCCGGGCTGCAAAAGCTGCACTGCAGCCTTATTCACAATAGACAAGATAGTGAAGCAACCAAAATGTCCATCTACAGATGAAAGGAAAAAGAAGAAGTGGTCCATGTACACAATGAATACTAGCCATGGAAAACAATGAAACACTGCTCTTTGAGGCCCCATAGATGATCTTGGAGATAATCACAGAACATGAGGTAAGTCGGAAAGCAAAAGTCCTATATCCTATGATATCACTTATAGGCGTTATCTAATAACTGACACAAATGAACATATTTCCACACAGAAAGTCAATCACAGACTTATTAAAAAAGAACTATGCTTATCTAAAAGTAATGGTGGGGGGAATGGATAAATGAAGATTAGCGTTACCATATTTATACAAATACATATTATATACATATATCAAAAAGACCGACCATATAGCAAGGAAGGATTACGGAACACTCTGTAATAATTTACACGGGAAGAGGATCTCTACATAAATAGGTATATAGAATATGTAGATGAACCAGAGTGTGTACACTTTGGACAAGCAACATTCTAACCATTACCCCAATTGAAAAACTTAAAACAACGAACTAGGAGTAATGAGACATAAACTTATGGGGGGTTTTCCTGGCACATTCCATCCAAATTTAAAACCTAGGCAAACAACTTCCAGAACGGCTCTGCTGCCCTAGTACCCAGAGTTGGGAATGGAGAAATGCTGCATCCTTGTGGCCGTTTCCCACAACAGCAGCTTTAAACCCACTGCAAAAGTTCACTAAATATTCACCAATTGTAGGTCTGTAAATGACACCGGCCCTCCAAAAAATACTGAGGTCGAAAATCGACCAAAAAATTCCAGAGTGCAACCTTCCAAAAAGAAAATTTGAAGAGGTATATTATACTCACACTTTTTTTCTTTTTTCTTTTAACAGAAAATAAAAAGCCGTGGAAAAATGATGAATTGTAGGAATTTTTACAGACATGTAAACCCAAATTACAAAAACCTATCAGCTCACACCAGTCAGAATGGCCATCAACAAAAATGATGCAAACAATAAATGCTGACGTGATTGTGGAGAAATGCGTACCCTCGATTCTAAGGGGGACGTGGTAAGATCCACTAATGAGAGCACAATTGAGGTGCCTTGAAAAGGTAAACGTTGAGCTACCATACCAGTCAATCAATCATACCCACTGCTGGGTCTATCACCTGAGAAAATGAAAATCAAAAATCACAGGCTGGCAATCCTGCACTCCAGCAATATTTACCTTAGGCAACGCTTGGAAGCAACGAAAATTTCCTTCAACAGAGGAATGTACCAAGAAGAAGTGGTCCATATACACAATGGAATATTAGCCTTGGAAAACATTGAAACACTGCTCTTTGAGGCACCATAGATGAGCTTGGAGATAATCACAAAACATGAAGTAGGTCGGAAAGCAAAAGACCTATATCCTATATTATCACTTATGGCACTATCTAATAACTGACACAGATGAACATATTTCCAAAGAGAAAGACACTCACAGGCTTAGAAAACAAACTATGCTCATCTAAAAGGAAAGGAGGGAGGAAATTGAGAAATGAAGATTAGTGTTACTATACATATACAAATACATATTATATACATATATCAAAAAGACCGAACATATAGCAAGGGAGGTCGACGGAACAGTGTAATATTTTACATGGGAAGAGGATCTGTACATTAATAGACATATATAATGTACAAATGAACCAGATTGTGTCCACCTAGGACAAACAATATTGTAAACTTTACCCAGATTAAAAAAAATTTAAAAACCTAGAAGAAGTAATGAGACATAAACTTATGGGGATTTCTCCTGGCAAATTTCATTCTAATTTGCAACCTAGGACAATGACTTCCAGAAAGGCTATGCTGCCCTAGTACCCAGATTGGGGAATGGAGAAATTCTACCTCCTTGTGGCCGTTTCCCACAACAGCAGCTTTGAACCCACTGCAAAAGGTCACTAAATTTTCACCAACTTCCAGTTCTGTAAATGGCAGTTGCCCTCCAGAAAATTTCTGGGGTATAAAATCGACCAAAAAATTCAGAAGAGGGCAACCTTGGAAGAAGACAAGTTCAAGAGCTGTATTGTACTCACGGTTTTTTCTTTTAAGAGAAAAGAAAAAGGCGTAGGAATATGATGAATTTAAAAAATTTTAATGACATGCATACCCATATTACAAAAACCTATCAGCTCACAGCAGTCAGAATGGCCATTAGGAAAAATGCTGCAAAAAATAAATGGTGAATGGAGTGTGGAGAAATGTGTAACCTCGGTTGTAAGGGGGGGCATGTAAAAAGCCACTAATGAAAACACAATGTAGGTGCTTTGAAAAGGGAAACATTGAGTTACCAGTCAATCAATCACAGCAAATGCTTGGCCTTTCACCTGAGAAAATGAGAATCAAAAAGTCACAGGCTGGCAAACCTGTACGCCAGCATGATTTACCATAGCCAGCACTTGGAAGCAATGAAAATGTCCATCAACCGAGGAATGCACCATGAAGAAGTGCTCCATATACACAATGGAATATAAGCCATGGAAAACAATGAAGCACTGCTCTTTGAGGCACCATAGTTGAGCCTGGAGATAGTCACAAACATGAGGTATGTCGGAAAGCAAAAGACCTATACCCTATGATATCACTTATGGGGTTATCTAATAACTGACAGAAATGAACATATTTCCAAAGAGAAAGACACTCACGTGCTTAGAAATCAAACTCTGCTCATGTATAAGGAAAGGTGGGGGCAATGGATAAATGAATGTTAGTGTTACTGTACATATATAAATACATAGTATATACATATATCAAAAAGCCAGACCATATATTAAGGGGGTACTACGGAACACTCTGTAATATTTTACATGGGAAGAGGATCTGTACATGAATAGACGTACATAATGTATAAATGAACCTGACTCTGTACACTTAGGACAAACAATATTCTAATCTTAACCCCGATTTAAAAAATTTAAAAAAACAAGAAGAAGTAATGAGACTTAAACATATGGGGCTATCTCCTGGCACATTCAATTCTAATTTACAACCTAGGAACACGACTTCCAGAAAGGCTCTTGCCCTAGTACCCAGATTTGGGAATGTAGAAATGCTACCTCTTTTTAGCCGTTTCCCACAACAGAAGCTTTAAACCCATTGCATAAGGTCACTAAGTATTCAGATAAACGCAGGCCTGTAAATGGCACCTACCCTCCAAAACAATCCTTGGCTTGAAAATTGACCAAAAAATTCATACGAGGGCAACGTTCCAAGAAGACACTTTAAAGGGGTATATTGTACTCACACTTTTTTCTTTTTTTTTTAAACAGAAAATAAAAGGTGTGGAAAACTGATGAATTTAAAAATTTTAATGACATGAATACCCATATTACAAAAACCTATCAGCTCACAGCAGTCAGAATGGCCATTAGGAAAAATGCTGCAAAAAATAAATGCTGAAGGGAATGTGGAGAAATGCGTACCCTCGGTTGTAAGGGGGGGCATGTAAAGAGCCACTAATGAAAACACAATGTAGGTGCTTTGAAAAGGGAAACATTGAGATACCAGTCACTCAGTCACAACCACTGCTGGGCCTATCATCTGAGAAAATGAAAATGATAAAGTCACAGGCTGGCAGTCCCGCACTCCAGCACTATTTACCATAGCCAACACTTGGAAGCAACAAAAATGTCCATCAACCGAGGAATGCACCAAGACGAAGTGGTCCATGTACACAATGGAATATTACTCCAATAATAAATATAAATTAAATCTAAAAAACAAAACAAAAGTAAGGAGACATCAGCATTTGTGGCTTCATTCCGGCATATTGCACTCTAATTTATAACCGAGGGTCACCAGTGGCCGGAAGGTGTGTTTCCCTAGTTACCAGAGTGTGGAACATAGAAAGGCTGCCGCCTTCTGGCCGTTACCTGCAAAAGCAGCTTTAAAGCCTGTGCTAATGGTCACTTCATATGAACAAGTACTGCAGGGCTGTAAATGAAACCTGCCCTCAAAATGTCTTGAGGGAGGTAATGGCCAAAAAATTTCAAAATGTGACACATACTTTAAGTAAACACTTTGAAGAACTAAGCTGTAATCACAGTTTGATAAATAAAAAGGACATGCTTTAAAGCTCAATTTCAACAGATTATGGGACACATGCAAGTTCAACCACAAAGAGGTCTCAGCTCGTACCTGTCAGAATAACCATCAGCATTAAAACTACAAACAATAAATACTGAAGGTGTTTTGGAGAAATGCATACCCTCAACTTTAAGTTGGACGTAACCTGGAAACAGCCACTAATGAGAACTGAATGGTGGTGCCTTTAAAACGTACACACTGAGCTACCATATGATACAGCAAGCCCACTCCTTGGCCTATAACATAGGAAGATAGATCTGGAACGACACAGGCAAGCAAATGTGCATTGCAGCAGTATTACAGTAGCCAAGACATGGATGCAACCAAAAATCCATCAAGAGTTGCGTGGCCAAAGAAGAACTGGTTCATGTACAGATGGAATATTAGCCAGGGAAAAAAATGAAACAATGCCATTTGCAGCACCATGTATGATTCTTGAGGTAATCAGGCAAATTGTACTAAGTCAGAAAACAAAAGACACATATCCTATAATATCACTTATAGGTCTTAGCTAAAAATTAATACCAATGAAGATATTTCCACAGAGAAATGCAATCACAGATTCATTAAAGAAACTTATGTTTCACCAAATGGAAAGGTGTGAGGATTGGATACATTAGGATATTGGGGTTAACATAGATATAGAAACATATGTGAAACATGTAATCACCAAAGACCTACGTAATACCAAGAGAAGATTACTCAACATTGTGTCATAACCTTCATGGGAAAATGATCCAAAGAAGAATAGATATATGTATATGTTTAAAAGAACCACATCTTGCACACCTAGAAGAAACAAAACATTTTAATCAAATTTGCTCTGACAAAAAATAAAAATTAAATTAAAAAAAGAACAAGAAGTAATGAGACATAAACTTAAGGGGCTTTTTGCTGGCACATTGCATTCTACTTTACAACCAGAACATGACTTCCATTAAGGCTCTGTCATCACTAATAAAGCAGCTTTATAAGCAATGTTGAAGATAGCTTAAAAGAAGTCTCACTAATTATTGATAGTAGCAAGAAAACAAAGTAAAGTAAAAATCTCACTGCAAAAAGTATACATAGAGTGAGGATAGTAGATCAAACACTTATTACATTTCTGTAAAGAATAAAAGACAACAATAGTATGTTTTTTTTTAAAAAGAAAGGGCCCAAATAAATCTGAAACGAAAGAGATGATGTTACAACAGACACCACAGAAATACAAAGTATCCTAAGATACACACAGGGTAACTCAGGGCTCAGACTGGACAGAGCCCACTCTCCAGTCCCCTTTACATGACTTACAGGAGCCTCAGGAACTGAGGAGGGGATCCCTGAGGAGAGGCTCAAGATAGAATATGGTAGGCATTAACATGGCTCCATTCATCTTAAACATGCCTGAACTACATTCACATGAGATGATTTTGTCCTGTATGTACATCGGCACCTCTAGTTGGAACTGCAGATCTTTGGCTTCATCACCTCTACTGACAGCAATAGCTTCACCTGCTGTGGACCGTCTCCTATAGGATTTCTAGAACCACAAAACATCGAAGCTTCACAGGACCCAGAGTCTGTGCGACTCCACGCAGAGTCTCAGAGTCTCAACTCCACTCAGATACTCCACTCTTGGAGGGCACACACAAAGTAGTGTGCACATCAGGGCCCAGGGGAAGGAGCAGTGACCCCGTTGGAGAATGACCAGAACTACCTGATAGTTTTAGAGAGTCTCCTGCAGAGGCAGGTGGTGGCTGTGGCTGTGGCTCACCGTGAGGACAACGACACTGGTAGCAGAAGTTCTGGGAAATACTCCTTGGTGTGAGCCCTCCCAGAGCCCGCCATTAGCCCCACCAAGAGCAAGGTAGGCTCCAGTGCTGGGTTGCCTCAGGCCAAACAACCAACAGGGAGGGAACCCAGCCCCATGGATCAGCAGACAAGCGGATTAAACTTTTTATTAAAGTTTTATTTAATCCGCAGACAAGCGGATTAAAGCTCTGCCCACCAAAGCAACACCCAGCTCTACCCACCACCAGTCCCTCCCATCAGGAAGCTTGCACAAGCCTCTAAGACAGACTCATCCACTGGAGAGCAGAGAGCAGAAGGAAGAAGAACTACAATTCTGAAGCCTGTGGAAGGAAAACCACATTCACAGAAAGATAGACAAAATGAAAAGGCAGAGGACTTTATACCAGATCAAGGAACAAGATAAAACCCCAGAAAAAAAACGAAATGAGGTGGAGATAGGGAACCTTCCAGAAAAAGAATCAGAATAAAGATAGTGAAGATGATCCTAGACCTTGGCAAAAGAATGGAGGCAAAAACAAAAAGAATAAAATATCTAGGAATAAACCTACCTAAGGAGACAAAAGACCTGTATGCAGAAAATTATAGGACACTGATGAAAGAAATTAAAGATGATACAAATAGATGGAGAGAGATACCATGTTCTTGGATTGGAAGAATCAACATTGTGAAAATGACTCTACTACCAAAAGTAATCTACAGATTCAATGCAATCCCTATCAAATTACCACTGGCATTTTTCACAGCACTAGAACAAAAAATTTCACAATTTGTATGGAGACACAAAAGACCCCGAATAGCCAAAGCAATCTTGAGAATGAAAAATGGAGCTGGAGGAACCAGGCTCCCTGACTTCAGACTATATTACAAAGCTACAGTAATCAAGAGAGTTTGGTACTGGCACAAAAACAGAAATATAGATCAATGGAACGGGATAGAAAGCACAGAGATAAACCCACGCACATATGGTCACCTTATCTTTGATAAAGGAGGCAAGCATATACAGTGGAGAAAAGACAGCCTCTTCAATAAGTGGTGCTGGGAATATTGGAGAGGTACATGTAAAAGTATGAAATTAGAACACTCCCTGACACCATACACAAAAATAAACTCAAAATGGACTAAAGACCTAAGTGTAAAGCCAGACACTATCAAACTCTTAGAGGAAAACATAGGCAGAAAACTCTATGACATACATCACAGCAAGATCCTTTTTGACCCAGCTCCTAGACAAATGGAAATAAAAACACAAATAAACAAATGGGACCTAATGAAACTTAAAAGCTTTTGCACAGCAAAGGAAACCATAAACAAGACCAAAAGCCAACCCTCATAATGGGAGAAAATATTTGCAAATGAAGCAAATGACAAAGGATTAATCTCCAAGATTTACAAGCAGCTCATGCAGCTCAATAACAAAAAAACAAACAACCCAATCCAAAAATGGGCAGAAGACCTAAATAGACATTTCTCCAAAGAAGATATACAGATGGCCAACAGACACATGAAAGAATGCTCAACATCATTAATCATTAGAGAAATGCAAATCAAAACTACAATGAGGTATCATCTCACACCAGTCAGAATGGCCATCATCAAAAAATCTAGAAACAATAAATGCTGGAGAGGGTGTGGAGAAAAGGGAACCCTCTTGCACTGTTGGTGGGAATGTAAATTGATACAGCCACTATGGAGAACAGTATGGAGGTTCCTTAAAAAACTAAAACTAGAACTACCATACGACCCAGCAATCCCACTACTGGGCATATACCCTGAGAAAACCATAATTCAAAACGAGTCATGTACCAAAATGTTCATTGCAGCTCTATTTACAATAGCCAGGACATGGAAGCAACCTAAGTGTCCATCATCGGATGAATGGATAAAGAAGATGTGTCACATATATACAATGGAATATTACTCAGCCATAAAAAGAAATGAAATGGAGGTATTTGTAATGAAGTGGATGGAGTTAGAGTCTGTCATACAGAGTGAAGTAAGTCAGAAAGAGAAAAACAAATACAGTATGCTAACACATATATATGGAATATAAGGGAAAAAAAAGGTCATGAAGAACCTAGTGGCAAGATGGGAATAAAGACATAGACCTACTAAAGAATGGACTTGAGGATATGGGGAGGGGGAGGGGTGAGATGTGACAGGGTGACAGAGTGTCATGGACATATATACACTACCAAATGTTAAATAGATGGCTAGTGGGAAGCAGCCGCATAGCACAGGGAGATCACCTCTGTGCTTTGTGACCGCCTGGGGGGTTGGGATGGGGACGGTGGGAGGGAGGGAGATGCGGGAGGGAGGAGATATGGCAACGTGTGTATATGTGTAGCTGATTCACTTTGTTATAAAGCAGAAACTAACACACCATTGTGAAGCAATTATACTTCAATAAGGATGTTTTAAAAAAAAAACGTAAAAAAAAATAAAAATAAAAAAGAATGGAGGCAAAGATCGAGAAGATGCAAGAAATGCTTAACAAAGACCTAGAAGAATTAAGGAACAAACACCTAGAAGAATTAAAGAACAAACAAACAGAGGTGAATAATATAATAACTGAAATGAAAAATACACTAGAAGGAATCAGTAGCAGAATAACTGTGGCAGAAGAACGGATAAGTGACCTGGAAGACAGAAAGGTGGAAATCACTGCCATGGAACAGAATAAAGAAAAAGAATGAAAATAAATGAAGACACCCTAAGAGTCCTCTGGGACAACATTAAATGCAACAACATTCACAATATAGGGGTCCCAGAAGGAGAAGAGAGAGAGAAAGGTCGCAAGAATATATTTGAAGAGATTATAGTCAAAAACGTCCCTAGCATGGGAAAAGAAATAGCCACCCAAGTCCAGGAAGCGCAGAGAGTCCCAGTCAGGATAAATCAAAGGAGAAAAATGCCAAGACACATAGTAACCAAATTGACAAAAATTAAAGACAAAGAAAAATTATTGAAAGCAGCAAGGGAAAAATGATAAATAACATAAAAGGGAACTCCCATAACAGCTGATTTCTCTGCAGAAAATCTACAAGCCAGAAGGGAGTGGCATGATAAATTTAAAGTGATGAAAGGGAAGAACCGACAACCAAGAGTACTCCACCCAACAAGGATCTCTTTCAGATTTCACAGAGAAATCAAAAGTCCTACAGACAAGCAAAAGCTAAGAGAATTCAGCACCATGAAACCAGCTCTACACCAAATGCTAAAGGAAATTCTCTAAGTGGGAAACACAAGAGAAGAAAAGGACCCAACAAGACAAACCCGTAACAATTAAGAAAATAGTAATATACATATCAATAATTACCTTAAACATGAATGGACTAAATGTTCCAACCAAAAGACACAGCCTCTCTGAATGGATACAAAAACAAGACCTATATATATGCTGTCTACAAGAGACCCATTTCAGACCTAGGGACACATACAGACTGAAAGTGAGGCGATGGAAAAATATATTCTATGCAAATGAAAATCAAAAGAAAGCTGGAGTAGCAATACTCATATCAGAGAAAATAGACTTTAAAATAAAGAATGTTACAAGAGACAAGGAAAGATACTACATAACGGTCAAGGGATCAATCCAAGAAGAAGATACAACAATTATAAATATATATGTACCCAACATAGGAGCACCTCAATATATAAGGCAACTGCTAACAGCTATAAAAGAGGAACTTGACAGTAACACAATAATAGTGGGGGACTTTAACAGCTCACTTACACCAGTGGAGATCATCCAGAAAGAAAATTAATAAGGAAACACAAGCTTTAAATGACACAATAGACCAGATAGAGTTAACTGATATTTATAGGACATTCCATCCAAAAAGAGCAGATTACACGTTCTTCTCAACTGCACACGGAACATTCTCCAGGATAGATCACATCTTGGGTCACAAAAAAGCCTCAGTAAATTAAAGAAAACTGAAATCATATCAAGCAGCTGTTCCGACCACAATGCTATGAGATTAGAAATCAATTACAGGGAAAAATCCGTAAAAAACAAAAAACATGGAGGCTAAACAATACGTTACTAAATAACCAAGAGATCACTGAAGAAATAAAAGAGGAAATCAAAAACTACCTAGAGACAAATGACAACAAAAACACGATGATCCAAAACCTATGGGATGCGGCAAAAGCAGTTCAAGAGGGAAGTTTAGAGCAATACAAGCCTACCTCAAGAAACAAGAAAAATCTCAAATAAACAATCTAACCTTACACCTAGAGGAACTAGAGAAAGAAGAACAAAACCCAAAGTTAGTAGAAGGAAAGGAATCATAAAGATCAGAGCAGAAATAAATGGAATAGAAACAAAGAAAATGAAAGCAAAGATCAATAAAACTAAAAGCTGGTTCTTTGAGAAGATAAACAAAAATGATAAGCCTTTAGCCAGACCCAAGAAAAAGAGGGAGAGGACTCAAATCAAAAAAAAATTAGAAGTGAAAAAGGAGAAGTTACAACAGACACCACAGGAATACAAAGCATCCTAAGAGACTACTACAAGCAACTCTATGCCAATAAAATGGACAACCTGGAAGAAATGGACAAATTCTTAGAAAGGGATAACTTTCCAAGACTGAATCAGGAAAAAATAGAGAATATGAACAAACCTATCACAAGCAATGAAATTGAAACTGTGATTAAAAATCTTCCAACAAACAAAAGTCCAGAACCAGATGGCATCACAGGTGAATTCTATCTAATATTTAGAGAAGAGCTAGCACCCAACCTTCTCAAATTCTTCAAAACAATTGCAGGGGAAGGAACACTCCCAAACTCATTCTATGAGACCACCATCACCCTGATACCAAAACCAGACAAAGATACTACAAGGAAAGTAAATTATAGACCAATATCACTGATGAATATAGATGTAAAAATCCTCAACAAAATACTAGCAAACAGAATCGAACAACACGTTAGAAGGATCATACACCATGACCAAGTGGGGTTTATCCCAGGGATGCAAGGATTCTTCAATATACACAAATCAATGTGATACACCATATTAACAAATTTTAGAATAAAACCATATGATCATCTCAATAGATGCAGGAAAAGATTTTGAGAAAATTCAACATCCATTTATGATAAAAACTCTGCAGAGTGTGGGCATAGAGGGAAACTACCTCAACCTTATAAAGGCCATATATGACAAACCCACAGCAAACAGCATTCTCAATGGTGAAAAACTGAAAGTGTTTCCTCTAAGATCAGGAACAAGACGAGGATGTCCACTCTCACCACTACTATTCAACATAGTTTTGGAAGTCCTAGCCATGGCAATCAGAGAAGAAAAAAAATAAAAGGAATACAAAAAGGAAAAGAAGAAGTAAAATTGTTACTGTTTGCAGATGACATCATATCATAGGTAGAGAATCCTAAAGATGCCACCAGAAAACCACTGGAGCTAATCAATGAATTTGGTAAAGTTGCAGGATACAAAATTAATGCACAGAAATTGCTTTCATTCCTATACACTAACAATGAAAGAACAGAAAGAGAAATTAAGGAAACAATCCCATTACCACTGCAACAAAAAGAATAAACTACCTAGGAATAAACCTACCTAAGGAAGTAAAAGACCTGTACTCAGAAAACTATAAGACACTGATGAAAGAAATCAAAGATGATATAAACAGATGGAGACATATACCATGTTCTTGGATTAGAAGAATCAATATTGTGAAAATGACTATACTACCCAAAGCAATCTACAGATTCAATGCAATCCCTATCAAAATACCAATGGCATTTTCTACAGAACTAGAAAAAAAATCGTAAAATTTGTAGGGAGACACAAAAGACCCCGGATAGCCAAAGCAGCCTTGAGGGGAAAAAAAAAGAGCTGGAGGAATCAGACTTCCAGACTTCAGACTATATTACAAAGCTACAGTAATCAAGATGATATGGTACTGACACAAAAACAGAAATATAGATCAATAGAACAGGATAGAAAGCACAGAGATAAACCCACGTACCTATGGTTAACTAATCTATGACAAAGGAGGCAAGGGTATACAATGGAGAAAAGACAGTGTCTTCAGTCAGTGGTGCTGGGAAAACTGGACAGCTACATGTAAAAGAATGAAATTAGAACTCTCCCTAACACCATACACAAAAATAAACTCAAAATGGATTAGAGACCTAAATGTAAGACCAGCCACTATAAAACTCTTAGAGGAAAACATAAGCAGAACAGTCTATGACATAAATCACAGCAAGATCCTTTTTGACCCACCTCCTAGGGAAATGGAAATAAAAACAAAAATTAAAAAAATGGTACCTAATGAAACTTAAAATCTTTTGCACAGCAAAGGAAAACATAAGCAAGATGAAAAGACAACCATCAGAATGGGAGAAAATATTTTCAAATGAAGCAAATGGCAAAGG
This sequence comes from Balaenoptera physalus, assembly GCF_965194825.1. Lineage (NCBI taxonomy): Eukaryota > Metazoa > Chordata > Mammalia > Artiodactyla > Balaenopteridae > Balaenoptera > Balaenoptera physalus. The sequence goes on from NW_028126013.1 coordinate 162,103, forward strand.
ATTAATCTCCAAAAAGCAGCTCATGTAGCTCAATATCACAAAACCAAACAACCCAATCCAAAAATGGGCAGAAGACCTAAATAGACATTTCTACAAAGAAGATATACAGTTTGCCAACAAACACATGAAAGGATGCTGAACATCACTAATCATTAGAGAAATGCAAATCAAAACTACAGTGAGATATCACCTCACACCAGTCAGAATGGCCATCATCAAAAAATCTACAAACAGTAAATGCTGGAGAGGCATTTATTGGAAAAAAGGGAACCCTCTTGCACTGTTGGTAGGAATGTAAATTGATATAGCTACTAGGGAGAACGGTATGGGGGTTCCTTAAAAACTAAAAATAGAACAACCGTACAACCCAGCAATCCCACTACTGGACATTTACCCTGAGAAAACCATAATTTAAAAAGAGTCATGTACCACAATGTTCATTGTAGCTCTATTTACAATAGCCAGGACATGGAAGCAACCTAAGTGTCCATCAACACATAACTGCATAAAGAAGATGTGGCACATATATACAATGGAACATTATTCAGCCATAAAAAGAAACGAAATTGAGTTATTTGTAGTGAGGTGGATGGATCTAGAGTCTGTCCTACAGAGTGAAGTAAGTCAGAAAGAGAAAAACAAATACCGTATGCTAACACATATATATGGAATCTAAAAGAAAAAAGTTTATGAAGAACCTAGGGGCAGGAAAGGATTAAGGACACAGACGTAGAGAAAGGACTTGAGGACACGGGGAGGGGGAAGGGTAAGCTGGGACAAAGTGAGAGAGTGGTATGGACATATATACACTACCAAATGTAAAATTGATAGCTACTGGGAAGCAGCCACATAGCACAGGGAGATCAGCTCGGTGCTTTGTGACCAGCTAAAGGGGTGGGATAAGGGAGTGAGAGGGAAGTGCAAGAGGGAGGGGATATGGTGTTATATGTATACGTATAGCTGATTCACTTTTTCATACAGCAGAAACTAACACACAATTGTAAAGCAATTATACTCCAATAAAGATGTAAAAGAAAATAAAAAGAAATCCCAGAGACAAACCTACACACCTATGGTCCACTAATCTATGACAAAGGAGGCAAGGATATACAATGGAGAAAAGACAGTCTCTTCAATAAGTGGTGCTGGGAAAAATGGACAACTACACGTAAAAGAATGAAATTAGAACACTCCCTAACACCATACACAAAAAATAAACTCAAAATGGATTAGAGACCGAAATGTTAGACCGGACACTATAAAACTCTTAGAGGAAAACATAGGAAGAATACTCTTTGACATAAATCACAGCAAGATCTTTTTTGATCCACCTCCTAGAGTAATGGAATAAAAAACAAAAATAAACAAATGGGAGCAAATGAAACCTAAAAGCTTTTGGAAAGCAAAGGAAACTACAAAGACGACAAAAAGACAACCCTCAGAATGGGAGAAAATATTTGCAAACGAATCAATGGACAAAGGATTAATCTCCAATATATATAAACAGCTAATGCAGCTCAACAGTAAAAAAACAAACAACCAAATCCAAAAATGGGCAGATGACGTAAATAGACATTTGTCCCAAGAAGACATACAGATGGCCAAGAAGCACATGAAAAGCTGCTCAACATCACTAATTATTAGAGAAATATAAACCAAAACTACAATGAGGAATTACCTCACACAAGTTAGAATGGGCATCATCAGAAAATCTACAAACAACAAATGCTGCAGAGGGTGTGGAGAAAAGGGAACCCTCTTACACTATTTGTGGGAATGTAAATTGATACAGTCACTATGGAGAACAGTATGGAGGTTCCTTAAAAAACTAAAAATAGAATTACCATATGACCCAGCAATCCCACTACTGGGCGTATACCCAGAGAAAACCATAATTCAAAAAGACACATTCACCACAATGTTCATTGCAGCACTATTTACAATAGCCAGGTCATGGAAGCAACCTAAATGCCCATAGATAGACAAATGGAAAATATGTGGTACATATATAAAATGGAATATTACTCAGCCATAAAAAGGAATGAAATTGGGTCATTTGTAGAGACGTGGAAAGATCTAGAGACTGTCATACAGAGTGAAGTAAGTCAGAAAAAGAAAAACAAATATCGTATATTAACGCATACATGTGGAACCTAGAAAAATGGTACAGATGAACCGGTTTGCAAGGCAGAAATAGAGACACAGATGTAGAGAACAAATGTATGGTCACCAAGGGGGGAAAGTGGCAGGGTGGTGGTGGTGGGATGAATTGCGAGTCTGGGATTGACATATATACACTTATATGTATAAAATAGATAACCAATAAGAACTTGCTGTATAAAACAATGAATAAAATAAAATTTAAAAATTAAAAAATATTTAAAAACATAAAACAGAAAAAAAAGTTCTGTCCTTCCCATAGACGTATTTATATGAATGAATTATTCCCATGCTTATATCTATAAATACAAAAAGAGGAATAAAACCTACCTTGAACCAAAAAAGAAAAAAAAAAAAAACAGAACCCACTGGTCATACAGAGGAAAACACTATCAGGGCACTTGCTCCAGTGGTAAACAATTCTGAAGTTGGTCAGAGGTGGGGAATCGTCTCCCATGCAGCCAGCAGCTCCCCTGCAAGGAGCGTCCTCATTGCAAAGCTGGGGGACCGTGAGGAGGTGTCTCTGAGTAAACGTGAGCTGAGCCTCAGGCCAGCTGCTGCTGAACTTTTCCCACCCTTCCCAGGTAAAACACCTGAATGTGTGCAAAGACTTTAAAGCCTAGAGGAAAGGGCTTGGAGTCACACCAGCGACAGCACGCAGGCCGACTTGGTGCCTGCAGGCCAGCCTGGATGGTCCTGGCCCCGGGCGCTCTTCTGGAAGCTTTTCATTTCCCTGACTGAGGTACCCCTCCTGTCCCGGTCCCCACTGCTTTTTTCCTTCCTCACCTCTGCCCGGGGAGAAATTCCAGCAGCAGGTATGGGTGACACATCGTCTTCTTTAGCAGGTGGCAGCCCGGCAAATCCTGCAGAAAGTCCAGCAGAGCCCCACTCACACGCGGCCACTCATAGAGCCCTGGGCCCTACTCCCTCCCACCAGCACAACCCCGAGACTGCTGACGGGGCAGAGAATATGGCGTCAGGCACAGCTGCAGAGGCTTTTGCTGCCTGGAGGGGTATTTACATTGACCTCAACCCAGGCACACCTGGGAAGGGCTGGCCGGCCAGGTCAGGCTGCCCAGGTCAGCCAATCCTCGCCCCTCAGGGGCTCAGAGTTGCAGATAATGGGCCTTGCTGCACCGGCCAGATCCAAGGAACAGGTGTAGGGTCCCGAGAGTCAGGATAGACAAGGGGCAGCAGCCCTGGCTTGTTTTCTAATCATTTTATCTGGTCCATGAGTGGAAGACAACTTCAAGAAGACCCTCTCCTAATGAGAGGAACCCAGGAGTCAGGGAGAGGAGGGTTGGTGGGTGGAGACAGAGGCCTGGTGCCCCGGCTGCAGTGGAAGCCCCTGGAAGACCAGGTGGAGGGAGGCCGCACAGAGTGAAGCCTAGGGTCACAGACATGTCGGAGCTGCTGTTTGTTAGTTCAAGCCCTGCTCTGAGGTGCTCTGTGTCAGCTCTGAGCGACAGGTGTGCTGGGGGTGCTCTGCAATGAGGGCTATGTGCACGGTTCCTGTGTGCCCAGCTCTGCCGGGGTACCTGTCCACGGGAGCTCCATATCCAGGGAGGGGCCTGCCCACGAGAGCCCCGTGAGCTGCTGGGTACCTGCCCAGGTGAGCTCCATATCCTGGGAGGGGCCTGCCCTCGAGAGCCCCGTGAGCTGCTGGGTACCTGCCCAGGTGAGCTCCATATCCTGGGAGGGGCCTGACCACGAGAGCCCTGTGGGCTGCTGGGTACCTGCCCAGGTGAGCTCCATATCCTGGGAGGGGCCTGACCACGAGAGCCCACTGGGCTGCTGGCTACCTGCCCAGGTGAGCTCCATATCCTGGGAGGGGCCTGACAATGAGAGCCCCGTGGGCTGCTGGGGACCTGGTAAAGGACGCCAGGACAGTCAGTGAAGCCACAGAGGATATACATCCAGTAGTTCCTAATTCCTACACCCTGCTGGCCATTCTACCATCCACCAGGACATGGTATTCTGTATTAGACTTCAATGATGCCTTCTTCTGTATTCCATTAGTCCCAGAGTCACAAGAAATTTTGGCTGTGAGTGGCAGGACTCAACATACAACAAAAACAATACTGCTTGGCCGTCCTGCCCCAGGGGTTCAAAAATTCCCACACCATCTTTGGGGAAACGTTAGCTAAAACCCTAAAAGATCTACCTCTGGAGAAGTGAACCCTCCTTCAATATGCAGAGGACATCCTGGGCTTCCCTGGTGGCGCAGTGGTTGAGAATCTGCCTGCCAATGCAGGGGACACAGGTTCGAGCCCTGGTCTGAGAAGATCCCATATGCCGCGGAGCAAATAGGCCCGTGAGCCACAATTACTGAGCCTGCGCGTCTGGAGCCTTGCTCCACAATAAGAGAGGCTGCGATAGTGAGAGGCCCGCACACCGCGATGAAGAGTGGCCCCCGCTTGCCGCAACTAGAGAAAGCCCTCACACAGAAACGAAGACACAACACAGCCATAAATAATAAATAAATAAATTTTAAAAAAATATGCTGACGACATTCTGATCGCCAGCCCTACTAAGGAGGCCTCTGGACTACCTAGCCAATAAAAGATAGAAGGTGTCCAAGAAAAAGGCTCAAATATCACAGACGAAGGTGACCTGCCTGGGCTTCATTCTCACAGAAGATCGGAGAAGCCCATCCCAGGAAAGGGAAGAAGCCATTTGCAGCCTCACCCTTCCTAAAACTAGAAGACAGCTTAGGGGTTCCTGGGGAGACTGGGGTTTGCTGCATCTGGATCCCTAACTACAGTCTAATACCTGGGCCTCTATATGAAACACTGAAAGGAAAAGATGATGATCCTTTTGAATAGAATCCAGAAGCGGCCTTTCAAGAATGGAAAGAGCAGTCAATTCAGACCCTTGCCCTGGACCTCCCTAATTTAGCTAAACCCTTTGACCTTTACATTCCTAGTCGAAGGCGAATCGCCCTTGGAGTTTTAGTGCCAAAACTGGGACCACTTGAAATGGAACAACGCAAGAATGCCCTCCAGGCATTGGCCAGCCACCCCATCCGACCAGGATACTGGGGGTATCTAAAAACCTGGAAATGAACAGCCCGCAAGGCCAGCTCCCTCCTAAGGGTAAATGACGCCACTTGGTGATCCTAAACACCCACCATGCCCTGAAGTTGCAGGGATCGCTCCGTGGGCACAATGACCTCGAGTGAGGAGGCCCTCCAACTCCAACCTCCAGAGAGACAACCTGGGACAAAAGGCCCCCATGACGACTCGTGTGACCATCACTTGACCTGGAGCTTCTCTCAGAAAACCACAAGAGTGTGCCCCAAAAGAACAGACTATTGCTTGCAGGACTTACTGCACCCAGAGCGGACCTAATAAACCTGGCAGGGGACCCGTAAATAATGCTGCCACCATAGAAAAGCCTACAGACACCACGGTGATGGCGGCCAATGAGACCAGATGTACTCCTGGTTACTTCAAAAGGGCGGTGACTGAGTGGCCGTCATGGTCCTGGATCACCACCGGCCCTGGACTGTCTGGGAGTTGAGCAGGCAGGGCTCTGACACCTGGTGCTGTTTGTACGTTAATTCAGTGGCCTAACTGAAGAAAGCACAGACTACTGGTCAGAGCATCTAGGCTGGCAGAAACCGTCAGCCTAAGGGGTCCGAACCAATGTGGAGCAGGGTAAAACCGGCCCCCCCAGCGTCCCTGCGCATCTCTTTCCTGGACCCTTAAAGGTCATTAAAATCTATAAAACTTCCAACGCTGGTGCTCAGGCAGACAAGCAGTGAGGGAGGAGGCCTCGGGACAATCAACCTCACCTGGAGGCTGCTGGGGAGAAGTCCTGCCCCTCCCCCGGGTATGAAGACACCCAACTCAGCACGAAGCATTTACAGAAGAGGTGTCTGCACCCTCAGCGCCCCAAGAATGTGGAATGGGACAAGAGGCAGAGGAGGGGTTTGTCACCGGCAAAGCCCATTAAAAATTCCTGGGAGATAAAAATAGAATCTGGGCAATAAAATAAACTATAACCTTTTTTTCCTTTGTGCTTTTTCTAATTTCACTTGCTCCTAGGTTTCCACAGGCAGAGGTCCCACACCTGGCACTTCAGACCCGATTTCCTAGTGCAAAATGGCTGGGCCGACACCTCAGCTCTCGGGGCCCTGTGCAGACTCCGCCACATAGAGCCTGAGCTCCAGCCAACCCAGCCCTCGAGAGCTCCGCCCCGTCCCTCCTGCTGACGCTGACGGGATCCCTACACAGCAGCCCGGCCCACAGCCCGCGGGGGAGCGCACGCTCTCACCTCTTCATTCTCTGATCAAAATATAAAGTTTTCCTTTGCTTCTGAACCAAACTCAGTCTCGATCTGTTGGCTCCAATGACACTGGGCAGGGGGACCCTTGTTGGGGCCGACTCTGCAGGATCAGTAACAGAATTTGAGAACATTGTAACTTCAATGAACAGATGTGTGAGCCAAATATTGTAACTTCAATGAACAGATGTGTGAGCCAAACTGTAGTTAACATAGAGCAGTGTATAAGGCTCGTGTAAACTAAGGTATTTCTAACACTTCCATTTGATATTTCCATCACTTTATTATAAGCAAGTTCAGTGGAGGGGTTTGTCATATTTGTCAGGTCAACATTAGAGAAATGCAGTGATTTCTTTCCAAGGATGTGGATCTACTAATCTTGGCTGAAGTTTCAATCATGTTTTGAATGATTTTCCATTGAAAATGATACCTCTCTTTCAGCTCCTAGATTTCTGAGAAGTATAAAATCTTGTATTTTTTTATTACCAAAGGGGAAAGGTGGGAGGAGGGATAAATTAACAGTTTCGGATTAACATATACACACTGCTATGTATAAAATATATCATCAACAAGGAACTGCTGTATAGCACAGGGAACTATACTCAATATTTTGTAATAACCCCTATGGGGAAATAATCTGAAAAACAATAGATATATATATCGACATCATCTATCAACTACAGATAAAATGGAAACTAAAGGAGGCCGATGGTGAGCGTTTCTGACCATTAAGACTTCAATCCTCTAAAGTTCGGACTCTGCCTACAGCCCAGTCCCTTAATGAACAAACAGGTACCAGTAGCTTAAAAATTCCCCAGATTGGGGTTCGGGGAGACACTGATTTGAAAAAATCCCTGGTGTTCTCCTTACATACATGGGACCTTTCCTACAGCTAAAACATGCCTGTGACACCCAGAAGATGGTACACGGTGGGATCAGGAAGATTTTGGGAAAGGCACCTCATCTCCTAATCCCCTGGTTGTCGGGTTAACCCCTCCAGCCTCTTTCCTAACATTCTCCACACTTGAGGATGTCAGCATCTTCAACATCCTGCTGCACAGACTTTGGAATTTGTCCAGAGAATGAAGGGGAAGGAGGAGAAACAATGAGAGACAAGACCTAGATGTTCAGACAGGCACAGGTCACTCTAATTTAAAATCAAAAAGAAGAATTAACCACAGGCTCAGCCTGCCCCACGGAACCAGTATAAGGCCTAAAGGAATCCTGCGGTTTTGCAGCCAGCTCACAAAAAAGCGAGTTGCAAAATGGAGCTAAGGGGCACTGCAATTCACAAACATGCAGAATTATAAATGGTCACTCTCGTCTAAAAATATATTGAGGGAAGGCAACAAAGACGATATGAAAGCAAGGCCGAATTGCAGGAAACAAATTTCAGGAGGTAGATTCGAATCGCCTTTAAAGCACAGGAAAAGCGGCAAAACCTCGACAATGATGCCCTTGGCCAAAAAGGGCGTATGCGTTTTTTCCTGAATATATTCAGGAAAAAACGCATACGCCCTTTTTGGCCAACCAAGCAACCTGGAAAGGCAAATCAGCGCTACAAAGAAGTCTCGCTTCCCATGGGTCAAAAGGGCCATGATGAATAAAGTGTCAAAACCAGAAATGCAGGACAGTCCATGGAGAAATGGGAGCCTGACTACGCTGATGGGCGGGATGTAAATTGCCAACAGCCACTCTGGAGAAGTGTACGGTGTGTCCTGAAACATCTAAAAAACTCAGCTTAGAGAGCACAGGGCACTTCCACTCATGGGCGTATAAATTGGGAAAACTAAAAATCAGCAAGACACAGGCACCCCAAAGTTTAGGGCTGCTCTGTTGACAAGAACCTCCACTTCGTTACACCTTAAATATCCCAGGAAAGAGAAAAATGGATAAAGAAGTTGTGGTCCTTATGTACAATGGAATATCACTCAGCCATGAAATCAACGTCATAAGGCTAGTAGCAGCATGATGAGTGGATTTAGGTACGACGATTCTAAGTGAAATAAGTCACACAGAAAAAGACACTTATCATAAGATATCACTTATAGAGGGAATGTAAAAACCGCTACCCTTGAACTGAATTAGAAAACAGAACAGAGTCCCACGTTTAGAAAACACACTAGGGCTGCTTAAGGGGAAAGGTGAGGTGGGGTGATGCATAAAACAAGGGTTTCAAATTAGCTCAGATACCGTTCCAAAAACCCAATATGTAATAGACAAGACCTACTCCTTGCTCAGTGATTTGGACTCAACACCCCCTATTCACCGCCCAAGAATATATCTGACTAGTAAGAATCTTAAAACATATGTATTGATATCTCTCTGTAAGTGAGTCAAGTCGGTGTAAAGCGGCAGAAACACAGCAGTAAAAAGCAGCTAAACCCCATTATAAAAATCAATTACTTTTAAAAACCCGTGAAACAAAGACAGTGAAAGAGAGAGAAATTCTTACAAAATTCGTTCAGGGGCTGTGATGCCACCTGGATTGACCATATCTAGACCCACAGCTGATGGAGACATAAGGGTGGACACTCTTGGGGCTGAGAGGTTTGGTGAGGTTGGGTGAGGAAACGCAGACCCTTTCAAGTAATACTGCGTGGTACCCATCACATGGGTCCCAAATGTCCAGGTTCAAGGGCATCTTCCTACATCGAAAACATGCATGAGAAACCCAGAAGATGGTACACCGTGTGATCGGGAAAGGTTTCCAAAACGCACCTCATTTCTCATCTCCTTGTGCTCGGGTTCGCCATTCCAGCCGCTTTACTAGCAATCTCCCTCCTTGGAGAATCAGCACCTTTAACCTCCTGTTCCGTACAGGTTGCAATTTGTCCTGAGGATGAACGGGAAGAGTGGGAACCAATGAGAGACTAACTCTAGGTGCTGGGACAGGCACAGGTCACTCTACTTCCCCATCAGGAAGAAGAATTAACCACAGGCTCAGCCTGCTGCCCGGGACCAGAATAGGGCCTGAAGCAATCCTGCGCTTTTGCGGCCAGCTCCCAAGAAAGCGAGTTGAAAAATGGAGCTCAGGGGCACTGCCATTCACAAACCTGCAGACTTATAAATGATAACTCTCGTCCACAAATATATTGAGGGAAGGCAACGAAGGGGATTGGAAAGCAAGGCAGAATGGCAGGAAACAGATTTCAGGAGGGAGATTCGAATCGCCTTTAAAGCACAGGAAAAGGGGCAAAACCTCGACAATGATGCCCTTGGCCAAAAAGAGCGTATGCGTTTTTTCCTGAATATATTCAGGAAAAAACGCATACGCACTTTTTGGCCAACCAAGCAACCTGGAAAGGCAAATCAGCGCTACAAAGAAGTCTCGCTTCCCATCGGTCAAAAGGGCCATGCTGAATAAAGTGTCAAAACCAGAAATGCAGGACAGGCAACGGAGAAACGGGAGCCTGGCTACGCTGATGGGCGAGATGTAAATTGCCAACAGCCACTCTGGAGAAGTGTACGGTGTGTCCTGAAACATCTAAACAACTCAGCTTAGAGAGCATAGGGCACTTCCACTCATGGGCGTATATACTGGGAAAACCAAAAATCAGCAAGACACAGGCACCCCAAAGTTTAGGGCTGCTATGTTGACAAGAACCTCCACTTCGTTACACCTTAAATATCCCAGGAAAGAGAAAAATGGATAAAGAAGTTGTGGTCCTTATGTACAATGGAATATCACTCAGCCATGAAATCAACGTCATAAGGCTAGTAGCAGCATGATGAGTGGATTTAGGTACGACGATTCTAAGTGAAATAAGTCACACTGAAAAAGACACTTATCATAAGATATAACTTACAGAGGGAATGTAAAAACCGCTACCCTTGAACTGAATTGCAAAACAGAAAAGAGTCACACGTTTAGAAAACACACTATGGCTGCTTAACGGGAAAGGTGAGGTGGGGTGATGCATAAAACAAGGGTTTCAAATTAGCTCAGATACCGTTCCATAAACCCAATATGTAATAGACAAGACCTACTCCTTGCTCAGTGAATTGGACTCAACATCCCCTATTCACCGCCGAAGAATATATCTGACTAGTAAGTATCTTAAAACCTATGTATTGATATCTCTCTGTAAGTGAGTCAAGTGGGTGTAAAGCGGCAGAAACACAGCAGTGAAAAGCAGCTAAACCCCATTATAAAAATCAATTACTTTTAATAACCCGTGAAACAAAGACAGTGAAAGAGAGAGAAATTCTTACAAAATTCTTTCAGGGGCTGTGATGCCACCTGGATTGACCATATCTAGACCCACAGCTGATGGAGACATAAGGGTGGACACTCTTGGGGCTGAGAGGTTTGGTGAGGTTGGGTGAGGAAACGCAGACCCTTTAAAGTAATACTGCGTGGTACCCATCCCATGGGTCCCAAATCTCCAGGTTCAAGGGCATCTTCCTACATCGAAAACATGCATGAGAAACCCAGAAGATGGTACACCGTGTGATCGGGAAAGGTTTCCAAAACGCACCTCATTTCTCATCTCCTTGTGCTCGGGTTCGCCATTCCAGCCGCTTTAGTAGCAATCTCCCTCCTTGGAGAATCAGCACCTTTAACCTCCTGTTCCGTACAGGTTGCAATTTGTCCTGAGGATGAACGGGAAGAGTGGGAACCAATGAGAGACTAGCTCTAGGTGTTGGGACAGGCACAGGTCACTCTACTTCCCCATCAGGAAGAAGAATTAACCACAGGCTCAGCCTGCCGCCCGGGACCAGAATAGGGCCTGAAGCAATCCTGCGCTTTTGCGGCCAGCTCCCAAGAAAGCGAGTTGAAAAATGGAGCTCAGGGGCACTGCCATTCACAAACCTGCAGACTTATAAATGATAACTCTCGTCCACAAATATATTGAGGGAAGGCAACGAAGAGGATTGGAAAGCAAGGCAGAATTGCAGGAAACAGATTTCAGGAGGGAGATTCGAATCGCCTTTAAAGCACAGGAAAAGCGGCAAAACCTCGACAATGATGCCCTTGGCCAAAAAGGGCGTATGCGTTTTTTCCTGAATATATTCAGGAAAAAACGCATACGCTCTTTTTGGCCAACCAAGCAACCTGGAAAGGCAAATCAGCGCTACAAAGAAGTCTCGCTTCCCATCGGTCAAAAGGGCCATGCTGAATAAAGTGTCAAAACCAGAAATGCAGGACAGGCCATGGAGAAACGGGAGCCTGGCTACGCTGATGGGAGGGATGTAAATTGCCAACAGCCACTCTGGAGAAGTGTACGGTGTGTCCTGAAACATCTAGAAAACTCAGCTAAGAGAGCACAGGGCACTTCCACTCATGGGCGTATAAATTGGGAAAACTAAAAATCAGCAAGACACAGGCACCCCAAAGTTTAGGGCTGCTCTGTTGACAAGAACCTCCACTTCGTTACACCTTAAATATCCCAGGAAAGAGAAAAATGGATAAAGAAGTTGTGGTCCTTATGTACAATGGAATATCACTCAGCCATGAAATCAACGTCATAAGGCTAGTAGCAGCATGATGAGTGGATTTAGGTACGACGATTCTAAGTGAAATAAGTCACACAGAATAAGACACTTATCATAAGATATCACTTATAGAGGGAATGTAAAAACCGCTACCCTTGAACTGAATTACAAAACAGAACAGAGTCCCACGTTTAGAAAACACACTATGGCTGCTTAAGGGGAAAGGTGAGGTGGGGTGATGCATAAAACAAGGGTTTCAAATTACGTCAGATACCGATCCATAAATCCAATATGTAATAGACAAGACCTACTCCATGATCAGTGAATTGGACTCAACACCCCCTATTCACCACCCAAGAATATATCTGACTAGTAAGAATCTTAAAACCTATGTTTTGATATCTCTCTGTAAGTGAGTCAAGTGGGTGTAAAGCGGCAGAAACACAGCAGTGAAAAGCAGCTAAACCCCATTATAAAAATCAATTACTTTTAAAAACCCGTGAAACAAAGACAGTGAAAGAGAGGGAAATTCTTACAAAATTCGTTCAGGGGCTGTGATGCCACCTGGATTGACGATATCTAGACCCACAGCTGATGGAGACATAAGGGTGGACACTCTTGGGGCTGAGAGTTTTGGTGAGGTTGGGTGAGGAAACGCAGACCCTTTAAAGTAATACTGCGTGGTTCCCATCCCATGGGTCCCAAATCTCCAGATTCAAGGGCATCTTCCTACATCGAAAACATGCATGAGAAACCCAGAAGATGGTACACCGTGTGATCGGGAAAGGTTTCCAAAACGCACCTCATTTCTCATCTCCTTATGCTCGGGTTCGCCATTCCAGCCACTTTAGTAGCAATCTCCCTCCTTGGAGAATCAGCACCTTTAACCTCCTGTTCCGTACAGGTTGCAATTTGTCCTGAGGATGAACGGGAAGAGTGGGAACCAATGAGAGACTAGCTCTAGGTGTTGGGACAGGCACAGGTCACTCTACTTCCCCATCAGGAAGAAGAATTAACCACAGGCTCAGCCTGCCGCCCGGGATCCAGAATAGGGCCTGAAGCAATCCTGCGCTTTTGCGGCCAGCTCCCAAGAAAGCGAGTTGAAAAATGGAGCTCAGGGGCACTGCAATTCACAAACCTGCAGACTTATAAATGATAACTCTCGTCCACAAATATATTGAGGGAAGGCAACGAAGAGGATTGGAAAGCAAGGCAGAATTGCAGGAAACAGATTTCAGGAGGGAGATTCGAATCGCCTTTAAAGCACAGGAAAAGCGGCAAAACCTCGACAATGATGCCCTTGGCCAAAAAGGGCGTATGCGTTTTTTCCTGAATATATTCAGGAAAAAACGCATACGCCCTTTTTGGCCAACCAAGCAACCTGGAAAGGCAAATCAGCGCTACAAAGAAGTCTCGCTTCCCATCGGTCAAAAGGGCCATGCTGAATAAAGTGTCAAAACCAGAAATGCAGGACAGGCCATGGAGAAACGGGAGCCTGGCTACGCTGATGGGAGGGATGTAAATTGCCAACAGCCACTCTGGAGAAGTGTACGGTGTGTCCTGAAACATCTAAAAAACTCAGCTTAGAGAGCACAGGGCACTTCCACTCATGGGCGTATAAATTGGGAAAACTAAAAATCAGCAAGACACAGGCACCCCAAAGTTTAGGGCTGCTCTGTTGACAAGAACCTCCACTTCGTTACACCTTAAATATCCCAGGAAAGAGAAAAATGGATAAAGAAGTTGTGGTCCTTATGTACAATGGAATATCACTCAGCCATGAAATCAACGTCATAAGGCTAGTAGCAGCATGATGAGTGGATTTAGGTACGACGATTCTAAGTGAAATAAGTCACACAGAAAAAGACACTTATCATAAGATATCACTTATAGAGGGAATGTAAAAACCGCTACCCTTGAACTGAATTACAAAACAGAACAGAGTCCCACGTTTAGAAAACACACTATGGCTGCTTAACGGGAAAGTTGAGGTGGGGTGATGCATAAAACAAGGGTTTCAAATTAGGTCAGATACCGTTCCATAAACCCAATATGTACTAGACAAGACCTACTCCTTGATCAGTGAATTGGACTCAACACCCCCTATTCACCGCCCAAGAATATATCTGACTAGTAAGAATTGTAAAACCTACGTTTTGATATCTCTCTGTAAGTGAGTCAAGTGGGTGTAAAGCGGCAGAAACACAGCAGTGAAAAGCAGCTAAACCCCATTATAAAAATCAATTACTTTTAAAAACCCGTGAAACAAAGACAGGGAAAGAGAGGGAAATTCTTACAAAATTCGTTCAGGGGCTGTGATGCCACCTGGATTGACCATATCTAGACCCACAGCTGATGGAGACATAAGGGTGGACACTCTTGGGGCTGAGAGGTTTGGTGAGGTTGGGTGAGGAAACGCAGACCCTTTAAAGTAATACTGCGTGGTTCCCATCCCATGGGTCCCAAATCTCCAGGTTCAAGGGCATCTTCCTACATCGAAAACATGCATGAGAAACCCAGAAGATGGTACACCGTGTGATCGGGAAAGGTTTCCAAAACGCACCTCATTTCTCATCTCCTTATGCTCGGGTTCACCATTCCAGCCCCTTTAGTAGCAATCTCCCTCCTTGGAGAATCAGCACCTTTAACCTCCTGTTCCGTACAGGTTGCAATTTGTCCTGAGGATGAACGGGAAGAGTGGGAACCAATGAGAGACTAGCTCTAGGTGTTGGGACAGGCACAGGTCACTCTACTTCCCCATCAGGAAGAAGAATTAACCACAGGCTCAGCCTGCCGCCCGGGACCAGAATAGGGCCTGAAGCAATCCTGCGCTTTTGCGGCCAGCTCCCAAGAAAGCGAGTTGAAAAATGGAGCTCAGGGGCACTGCAATTCACAAACCTGCAGACTTATAAATGATAACTCTCGTCCACAAATATATTGAGGGAAGGCAACGAAGAGGACTGGAAAGCAAGGCAGAATTGCAGGAAACAGATTTCAGGAGGGAGATTCGAATCGCCTTTAAAGCACAGGAAAAGCGGCAAAACCTCGACAATGATGCCCTTGGCCAAAAAGGGCGTATGCGTTTTTTCCTGAATATATTCAGGTAAAAACGCATACGCCCTTTTTGGCCAACCAAGCAACCTGGAAAGGCAAATCAGCGCTACAAAGAAGTCTCGCTTCCCATCGGTCAAAAGGGCCATGCTGAATAAAGTGTCAAAACCAGAAATGCAGGACAGGCCATGGAGAAACGGGAGCCTGGCTACGCTGATGGGAGGGATGTAAATTGCCAACAGCCACTCTGGAGAAGTGTACGGTGTGTCCTGAAACATCTAAAAAACTCAGCTTAGAGAGCACAGGGCACTTCTACTCATGGGCGTATAAATTGGGAAAACTAAAAATCAGCAAGACACAGGCACCCCAAAGTTTAGGGCTGCTCTGTTGACAAGAACCTCCACTTCGTTACACCTTACATATCCCAGGAAAGAGAAAAATGGATAAAGAAGTTGTGGTCCTTATGTACAATGGAATATCACTCAGCCATGAAATCAACGTCATAAGGCTAGTAGCAGCATGATGAGTGGATTTAGGTACGACGATTCTAAGTGAAATAAGTCACACAGAAAAAGACACTTATCATAAGATATCACTTATAGAGGGAATGTAAAAACCGCTACCCTTGAACTGAATTACAAAACAGAACAGAGTCCCACGTTTAGAAAACACACTATGGCTGCTTAACGGGAAAGGTGAGGTGGGGTGATGCATAAAACAAGGGTTTCAAATTAGGTCAGATACCGTTCCATAAACCCAATATGTACTAGACAAGACCTACTCCTTGATCAGTGAATTGGACTCAACACCCCCTATTCACCGCCCAAGAATATATCTGACTAGTAAGAATCGTAAAACCTACGTTTTGATATCTCTCTGTAAGTGAGTCAAGTGGGTGTAAAGCGGCAGAAACACAGCAGTGAAAAGCAGCTAAACCCCATTATAAAAATCAATTACTTTTAAAAACCCGTGAAACAAAGACAGTGAAAGAGAGGGAAATTCTTACAAAATTCGTTCAGGGGCGGTGATGCCACCTGGATTGACCATATCTAGACCCACAGAAGATGGAGACATAAGGGTGGACACTCTTGGGCCTGAGAGGTTTGGTGAGGTTGGGTGAGGAAACGCAGACCCTTTAAAGTAATACTGCGTGGTTCCCATCCCATGGGTCCCAAAACTCCAGGTTCAAGGGCATCTTCCTACATCGAAAACATGCATGAGAAACCCAGAAGATGGTACACCGTGTGATCGGGAAAGGTTTCCAAAACGCACCTCATTTCTCATCTCCTTATGCTCGGGTTCGCCATTCCAGCCACTTTAGTAGCAATCTCCCTCCTTGGAGAATCAGCACCTTTAACCTCCTGTTCCGTACAGGTTGCAATTTGTCCTGAGGATGAACGGGAAGAGTGGGAACCAATGAGAGACTAGCTCTAGGTGTTGGGACAGGCACAGGTCACTCTACTTTCCCATCAGGAAGAAGAATTAACCACAGGCTCAGCCTGCCGCCCGGGACCAGAATAGGGCCTGAAGCAATCCTGCGCTTTTGCGGCCAGCTCCCAAGAAAGCGAGTTGAAAAATGGAGCTCAGGGGCACTGCAATTCACAAACCTGCAGACTTATAAATGATAACTCTCGTCCACAAATATATTGAGGGAAGGCAACGAAGAGGATTGGAAAGCAAGGCAGAATTGCAGGAAACAGATTTCAGGAGGGAGATTCGAATCGCCTTTAAAGCACAGGAAAAGCGGCAAAACCTCGACAATGATGCCCTTGGCCAAAAAGGGCGTATGCGTTTTTTCCTGAATATATTCAGGAAAAAACGCATACGCCCTTTTTGGCCAACCAAGCAACCTGGAAAGGCAAATCAGCGCTACAAAGAAGTCTCGCTTCCCATCGGTCAAAAGGGCCATGCTGAATAAAGTGTCAAAACCAGAAATGCAGGACAGGCCATGGAGAAACGGGAGCCTGGCTACGCTGATGGGAGGGATGTAAATTGCCAACAGCCACTCTGGAGAAGTGTACGGTGTGTCCTGAAACATCTAAAAAACTCAGCTTAGAGAGCACAGGGCACTTCCACTCATGGGCGTATAAATTGGGAAAACTAAAAATCAGCAAGACACAGGCACCCCAAAGTTTAGGGCTGCTCTGTTGACAAGAACCTCCACTTCGTTACACCTTAAATATCCCAGGAAAGAGAAAAATGGATAAAGAAGTTGTGGTCCTTATGTACAATGGAATATCACTCAGCCATGAAATCAACGTCATAAGGCTAGTAGCAGCATGATGAGTGGATTTAGGTACGACGATTCTAAGTGAAATAAGTCACACAGAAAAAGACACTTATCATAAGATATCACTTATAGAGGGAATGTAAAAACCGCTACCCTTGAACTGAATTACAAAACAGAACAGAGTCCCACGTTTAGAAAACACACTATGGCTGCTTAACGGGAAAGGTGAGGTGGGGTGATGCATAAAACAAAGGTTTCAAATTAGGTCAGATACCGTTCCATAAACCCAATATGTACTAGACAAGACCTACTCCTTGATCAGTGAATTGGACTCAACACCCCCTATTCACCGCCCAAGAATATATCTGACTAGTAAGAATCGTAAAACCTACGTTTTGATATCTCTCTGTAAGTGAGTCAAGTGGGTGTAAAGCGGCAGAAACACAGCAGTGAAAAGCAGCTAAACCCCATTATAAAAATCAATTACTTTTAAAAACCCGTGAAACAAAGACAGTGAAAGAGAGGGAAATTCTTACAAAATTCGTTCAGGGGCTGTGATGCCACCTGGATTGACCATATCTAGACCCACAGCTGATGGACACATAAGGGTGGACACTCTTGGGGCTGAGAGGTTTGGTGAGGTTGGGTGAGGAAACGCAGACCCTTTAAAGTAATACTGCGTGGTTCCCATCCCATGGGTCCCAAATCTCCAGGTTCAAGGGCATCTTCCTACATCGAAAACATGCATGAGAAACCCAGAAGATGGTACACCGTGTGATCGGGAAAGGTTTCCAAAACGCACCTCATTTCTCATCTCCTTATGCTCGGGTTCGCCATTCCAGCCCCTTTAGTAGCAATCTCCCTCCTTGGAGAATCAGCACCTTTAACCTCCTGTTCCGTACAGGTTGCAATTTGTCCTGAGGATGAACGGGAAGAGTGGGAACCAATGAGAGACTAGCTCTAGGTGTTGGGACAGGCACAGGTCACTCTACTTCCCCATCAGGAAGAAGAATTAACCACAGGCTCAGCCTGCCGCCCGGGACCAGAATAGGGCCTGAAGCAATCCTGCGCTTTTGCGGCCAGCTCCCAAGAAAGCGAGTTGAAAAATGGAGCTCAGGGACACTGCAATTCACAAACCTGCAGACTTATAAATGATAACTCTCGTCCACAAATATATTGAGGGAAGGCAACGAAGAGGACTGGAAAGCAAGGCAGAATTGCAGGAAACAGATTTCAGGAGGGAGATTCGAATCGCCTTTAAAGCACAGGAAAAGCGGCAAAACCTCGACAATGATGCCCTTGGCCAAAAAGGGCGTATGCGTTTTTTCCTGAATATATTCAGGAAAAAACGCATACGCCCTTTTTGGCCAACCAAGCAACCTGGAAAGGCAAATCAGCGCTACAAAGAAGTCTCGCTTCCCATCGGTCAAAAGGGCCATGCTGAATAAAGTGTCAAAACCAGAAATGCAGGACAGGCCATGGAGAAACGGGAGCCTGGCTACGCTGATGGGAGGGATGTAAATTGCCAACAGCCACTCTGGAGAAGTGTACGGTGTGTCCTGAAACATCTAAAAAACTCAGCTTAGAGAGCACAGGGCACTTCTACTCATGGGCGTATAAATTGGGAAAACTAAAAATCAGGAAGACACAGGCACCCCAAAGTTTAGGGCTGCTCTGTTGACAAGAACCTCCACTTCGTTACACCTTACATATCCCAGGAAAGAGAAAAATGGATAAAGAAGTTGTGGTCCTTATGTACAATGGAATATCACTCAGCCATGAAATCAATGTCATAAGGCTAGTAGCAGCATGATGAGTGGATTTAGGTACGACGATTCTAAGTGAAATAAGTCACACAGAAAAAGACACTTATCATAAGATATCACTTATAGAGGGAATGTAAAAACCGCTACCCTTGAACTGAATTACAAAACAGAACAGAGTCCCACGTTTAGAAAACACACTATGGCTGCTTAACGGGAAAGTTGAGGTGGGGTGATGCATAAAACAAGGGTTTCAAATTAGGTCAGATACCGTTCCATAAACCCAATATGTAATAGACAAGACCTACTCCTTGATCAGTGAATTGGACTCAACACCCCCTATTCACCGCCCAAGAATATATCTGACTAGTAAGAATCGTAAAACCTATGTTTTGATATCTCTCTGTAAGTGAGTCAAGTGGGTGTAAAGCGGCAGAAACACAGCAGTGAAAAGCAGCTAAACCCCATTATAAAAATCAATTACTTTTAAAAACCCGTGAAACAAAGACACTGAAAGAGAGGGAAATTCTTACAAAATTCGTTCAGGGGCGGTGATGCCACCTGGATTGACCATATCTAGACCCACAGAAGATGGAGACATAAGGGTGGACACTCTTGGGCCTGAGAGGTTTGGTGAGGTTGGGTGAGGAAACGCAGAGCCTTTAAAGTAATACTGCGTGGTTCCCATCCCATGGGTCCCAAATCTCCAGGTTCAAGGGCATCTTCCTACATCGAAAACATGCATGAGAAACCCAGAAGATGGTACACCGTGTGATCGGGAAAGGTTTCCAAAACGCACCTCATTTCTCATCTCCTTATGCTCGGGTTCGCCATTCCAGCCGCTTTAGTAGCAATCTCCCTCCTTGGAGAATCAGCACCTTTAACCTCCTGTTCCGTACAGGTTGCAATTTGTCCTGAGGATGAACGGGAAGAGTGGGAACCAATGAGAGACTAGCTCTAGGTGTTGGGACAGGCACAGGTCACTCTACTTTCCCATCAGGAAGAAGAATTAACCACAGGCTCAGCCTGCCGCCCGGGACCAGAATAGGGCCTGAAGCAATCCTGCGCTTTTGCGGCCAGCTCCCAAGAAAGCGAGTTGAAAAATGGAGCTAAGGGGCACTGCAATTCACAAACCTGCAGACTTATAAATGATAACTCTCGTCCACAAATATATTGAGGGAAGGCAACGAAGAGGATTGGAAAGCAAGGCAGAATTGCAGGAAACAGATTTCAGGAGGGAGATTCGAATCGCCTTTAAAGCACAGGAAAAGCGGCAAAACCTCGACAATGATGCCCTTGGCCAAAAAGGGCGTATGCGTTTTTTCCTGAATATATTCAGGAAAAAACGCATACGCCCTTTTTGGCCAACCAAGCAACCTGGAAAGGCAAATCAGCGCTACAAAGAAGTCTCGCTTCCCATCGGTCAAAAGGGCCATGCTGAATAAAGTGTCAAAACCAGAAATGCAGGACAGGCCATGGAGAAACGGGAGCCTGGCTACGCTGATGGGAGGGATGTAAATTGCCAACAGCCACTCTGGAGAAGTGTACGGTGTGTCCTGAAACATCTAAAAAACTCAGCTTAGAGAGCACAGGGCACTTCTACTCATGGGCGTATAAATTGGGAAAACTAAAAATCAGCAAGACACAGGCACCCCAAAGTTTAGGGCTGCTCTGTTGACAAGAACCTCCACTTCGTTACACCTTACATATCCCAGGAAAGAGAAAAATGGATAAAGAAGATGTGGTCCTTATGTACAATGGAATATCACTCAGCCATGAAATCAACGTCATAAGGCTAGTAGCAGCATGATGAGTGGATTTAGGTACGACGATTCTAAGTGAAATAAGTCACACAGAAAAAGACACTTATCATAAGATATCACTTATAGAGGGAATGTAAAAACCGCTACCCTTGAACTGAATTACAAAACAGAACAGAGTCCCACGTTTAGAAAACACACTATGGCTGCTTAACGGGAATGTTGAGGTGGGGTGATGCATAAAACAAGGGTTTCAAATTAGGTCAGATACCGTTCCATAAACCCAATATGTACTAGACAAGACCTACTCCTTGATCAGTGAATTGGACTCAACACCCCCTATTAACCGCCCAAGAATATATCTGACTAGTAAGAATCGTAAAACCTACGTTTTGATATCTCTCTGTAAGTGAGTCAAGTGGGTGTAAAGCGGCAGAAACACAGCAGTGAAAAGCAGCTAAACCCCATTATAAAAATCAATTACTTTTAAAAACCCGTGAAACAAAGACAGTGAAAGAGAGGGACATTCTTACAAAATTCGTTCAGGGACGGTGATGCCACCTGGATTGACCATATCTAGACCCACAGAAGATGGAGACATAAGGGTGGACACTCTTGGGCCTGAGAGGTTTGGTGAGGTTGGGTGAGGAAACGCAGACCCTTTAAAGTAATACTGCGTGGTTCCCGTCCCATGGGTCCCAAATCTCCAGGTTCAAGGGCATCTTCCTACATCGAAAACATGCATGAGAAACCCAGAAGATGGTACACCGTGTGATCGGGAAAGGTTTCCAAAACGCACCTCATTTCTCATCTCCTTATGCTCGGGTTCACCATTCCAGACCCTTTAGTAGCAATCTCCCTCCTTGGAGAATCAGCACCTTTAACCTCCTGTTCCGTACAGGTTGCAATTTGTCCTGAGGATGAACGGGAAGAGTGGGAACCAATGAGAGACTAGCTCTAGGTGTTGGGACAGGCACAGGTCACTCTACTTCCCCATCAGGAAGAAGAATTAACCACAGGCTCAGCCTGCCGCCCGGGACCAGAATAGGGCCTGAAGCAATCCTGCGCTTTTGCGGCCAGCTCCCAAGAAAGCGAGTTGAAAAATGGAGCTCAGGGGCACTGCAATTCACAAACCTGCAGACTTATAAATGATAACTCTCGTCCACAAATATATTGAGGGAAGGCAACGAAGAGGACTGGAAAGCAAGGCAGAATTGCAGGAAACAGATTTCAGGAGGGAGATTCGAATCGCCTTTAAAGCACAGGAAAAGCGGCAAAACCTCGACAATGATGCCCTTGGCCAAAAAGGGCGTATGCGTTTTTTCCTGAATATATTCAGGAAAAAACGCATACGCCCTTTTTGGCCAACCAAGCAACCTGGAAAGGCAAATCAGCGCTACAAAGAAGTCTCGCTTCCCATCGGTCAAAAGGGCCATGCTGAATAAAGTGTCAAAACCAGAAATGCAGGAGAGGCCATGGAGAAACGGGAGCCTGGCTACGCTGATGGGAGGGATGTAAATTGCCAACAGCCACTCTGGAGAAGTGTACGGTGTGTCCTGAAACATCTAAAAAACTCAGCTTAGAGAGCACAGGGCACTTCTACTCATGGGCGTATAAATTGGGAAAACTAAAAATCAGCAAGACACAGGCACCCCAAAGTTTAGGGCTGCTCTGTTGACAAGAACCTCCACTTCGTTACACCTTACATATCCCAGGAAAGAGAAAAATGGATAAAGAAGTTGTGGTCCTTATGTACAATGGAATATCACTCAGCCATGAAATCAACGTCATAAGGCTAGTAGCAGCATGATGAGTGGATTTAGGTACGACGATTCTAAGTGAAATAAGTCACACAGAAAAAGACACTTATCATAAGATATCACTTATAGAGGGAATGTAAAAACCGCTACCCTTGAACTGAATTACAAAACAGAACAGAGTCCCACGTTTAGAAAACACACTATGGCTGCTTAACGGGAAAGGTGAGGTGGGGTGATGCATAAAACAAGGGTTTCAAATTAGGTCAGATACCGTTCCATAAACCCAATATGTAATAGACAAGACCTACTCCTTGATCAGTGAATTGGACTCAACACCCCATATTCACCGCCCAAGAATATATCTGACTAGTAAGAATCGTAAAACCTATGTTTTGATATCTCTCTGTAAGTGAGTCAAGTGGGTGTAAAGCGGCAGAAACACAGCAGTGAAAAGCAGCTAAACCCCATTATAAAAATCAATTACTTTTAAAAACCCGTGAAACAAAGACACTGAAAGAGAGGGAAATTCTTACAAAATTCGTTCAGGGCCGGTGATGCCACCTGGATTGACCATATCTAGACCCACAGAAGATGGAGACATAAGGGTGGACACTCTTGGGCCTGAGAGGTTTGGTGAGGTTGGGTGAGGAAACGCAGACCCTTTAAAGTAATACTGCGTGGTTCCCATCCCATGGGTCCCAAATCTCCAGGTTCAAGGGCATCTTCCTACATCGAAAACATGCATGAGAAACCCAGAAGATGGTACACCGTGTGATAGGGAAAGGTTTCCAAAACGCACCTCATTTCTCATCTCCTTATGCTCGGGTTCGCCATTCCAGCCGCTTTAGTAGCAATCTCCCTCCTTGGAGAATCAGCACCTTTAACCTCCTGTTCCGTACAGGTTGCAATTTGTCCTGAGGATGAACGGGAAGAGTGGGAACCAATGAGAGACTAGCTCTAGGTGTTGGGACAGGCACAGGTCACTCTACTTTCCCATCAGGAAGAAGAATTAACCACAGGCTCAGCCTGCCGCCCGGGACCAGAATAGGGCCTGAAGCAATCCTGCGCTTTTGCGGCCAGCTCCCAAGAAAGTGAGTTGAAAAATGGAGCTCAGGGGCACTGCAATTCACAAACCTGCAGACTTATAAATGATAACTCTCGTCCACAAATATATTGAGGGAAGGCAACGAAGAGGATTGGAAAGCAAGGCAGAATTGCAGGAAACAGATTTCAGGAGGGAGATTCGAATCGCCTTTAAAGCACAGGAAAAGCGGCAAAACCTCGACAATGATGCCCTTGGCCAAAAAGGGCGTATGCGTTTTTTCCTGAATATATTCAGGAAAAAACGCATACGCCCTTTTTGGCCAACCAAGCAACCTGGAAAGGCAAATCAGCGCTACAAAGAAGTCTCGCTTCCCATCGGTCAAAAGGGCCATGCTGAATAAAGTGTCAAAACCAGAAATGCAGGACAGGCCATGGAGAAACGGGAGCCTGGCTACGCTGATGGGAGGGATGTAAATTGCCAACAGCCACTCTGGAGAAGTGTACGGTGTGTCCTGAAACATCTAAAAAACTCAGCTTAGAGAGCACAGGGCACTTCCACTCATGGGCGTATAAATTGGGAAAACTAAAAATCAGCAAGACACAGGCACCCCAAAGTTTAGGGCTGCTCTGTTGACAAGAACCTCCACTTCGTTACACCTTAAATATCCCAGGAAACAGAAAAATGGATAAAGAAGTTGTGGTCCTTATGTACAATGGAATATCACTCAGCCATGAAATCAACGTCATAAGGCTAGTAGCAACATGATGAGTGGATTTAGGTACGACGATTCTAAGTGAAATAAGTCACACAGAAAAAGACACTTATCATAAGATATCACTTATAGAGGGAATGTAAAAACCGCTACCCTTGAACTGAATTACAAAACAGAACAGAGTCCCACGTTTAGAAAACACACTATGGCTGCTTAACGGGAAAGGTGAGGTGGGGTGATGCATAAAACAAGGGTTTCAAATTAGGTCAGATACCGTTCCATAAACCCAATATGTACTAGACAAGACCTACTCCTTGATCAGTGAATTGGACTCAACACCCCCTATTCACCGCCCAAGAATATATCTGACTAGTAAGAATCGTAAAACCTACGTTTTGATATCTCTCTGTAAGTGAGTCAAGTGGGTGTAAAGCGGCAGAAACACAGCAGTGAAAAGCAGCTAAACCCCATTATAAAAATCAATTACTTTTAAAAACCCGTGAAACAAAGACACTGAAAGAGAGGGAAATTCTTACAAAATTCGTTCAGGGGCTGTGATGCCACCTGGATTGACCATATCTAGACCCACAGCTGATGGAGACATAAGGGTGGACACTCTTGGGGCTGAGAGGTTTGGTGAGGTTGGGTGAGGAAACGCAGACCCTTTAAAGTAATACTGCGTGGTTCCCATCCCATGGGTCCCAAATCTCCAGGTTCAAGGGCATCTTCCTACATCGAAAACATGCATGAGAAACCCAGAAGATGGTACACCGTGTGATCGGGAAAGGTTTCCAAAACGCACCTCATTTCTCATCTCCTTATGCTCGGGTTCGCCATTCCAGCCCCTTTAGTAGCAATCTCCCTCCTTGGAGAATCAGCACCTTTAACCTCCTGTTCCGTACAGGTTGCAATTTGTCCTGAGGATGAACGGGAAGAGTGGGAACCAATGAGAGACTAGCTCTAGGTGTTGGGACAGGCACAGGTCACTCTACTTTTCCATCAGGAAGAAGAATTAACCACAGGCTCAGCCTGCCGCCCGGGACCAGAATAGGGCCTGAAGCAATCCTGCGCTTTTGCGGCCAGCTCCCAAGAAAGCGAGTTGAAAAATGGAGCTCGGGGCACTGCAATTCACAAACCTGCAGACTTATAAATGATAACTCTCGTCCACAAATATATTGAGGGAAGGCAACGAAGAGGATTGGAAAGCAAGGCAGAATTGCAGGAAACAGATTTCAAGAGGGAGATTCGAATCGCCTTTAAAGCACAGGAAAAGCGGCAAAACCTCGACAATGATGCCCTTGGCCAAAAAGGGCGTATGCGTTTTTTCCTGAATATATTCAGGAAAAAACGCATACGCCCTTTTTGGCCAACCAAGCAACCTGGAAAGGCAAATCAGCGCTACAAAGAAGTCTCGCTTCCCATCGGTCAAAAGGGCCATGCTGAATAAAGTGTCAAAACCAGAAATGCAGGACAGGCCATGGAGAAACGGGAGCCTGGCTACGCTGATGGGAGGGATGTAAATTGCCAACAGCCACTCTGGAGAAGTGTACGGTGTGTCCTGAAACATCTAAAAAACTCAGCTTAGAGAGCACAGGGCACTTCCACTCATGGGCGTATAAATTGGGAAAACTAAAAATCAGCAAGACACAGGCACCCCAAAGTTTAGGGCTGCTCTGTTGACAAGAACCTCCACTTCGTTACACCTTAAATATCCCAGGAAAGAGAAAAATGGATAAAGAAGTTGTGGTCCTTATGTACAATGGAATATCACTCAGCCATGAAATCAACGTCATAAGGCTAGTAGCAGCATGATGAGTGGATTTAGGTACGACGATTCTAAGTGAAATAAGTCACACAGAAAAAGACACTTATCATAAGATATCACTTATAGAGGGAATGTAAAAACCGCTACCCTTGAACTGAATTACAAAACAGAACAGAGTCTCACGTTTAGAAAACACACTATGGCTGCTTAACGGGAAAGGTGAGGTGGGGTGATGCATAAAACAAGGGTTTCAAATTAGGTCAGATACCGTTCCATAAACCCAATATGTACTAGACAAGACCTACTCCTTGATCAGTGAACTGGACTCAACACCCCCTATTCACCACCCAAGAATATATCTGACTAGTAAGAATCGTAAAACCTACGTTTTGATATCTCTCTGTAAGTGAGTCAAGTGGGTGTAAAGCGGCAGAAACACAGCAGTGAAAAGCAGCTAAACCCCATTATAAAAATCAATTACTTTTAAAAACCTGTGAAACAAAGACAGTGTAAGAGAGGGAAATTCTTACAAAATTCGTTCAGGGGCTGTGATGCCACCTGGATTGACCATATCTAGACCCACAGCTGATGGAGACATAAGGGTGGACACTCTTGGGGCTGAGAGGTTTGGTGAGGTTGGGTGAGGAAACGCAGACCCTTTAAAGTAATACTGCGTGGTTCCCATCCCATGGGTCCCAAATCTCCAGGTTCAAGGGCATCTTCCTACATCGAAAACATGCATGAGAAACCCAGAAGATGGTACACCGTGTGATCGGGAAAGGTTTCCAAAACGCACCTCATTTCTCATCTCCTTATGCTCGGGTTCGCCATTCCAGCCCCTTTAGTAGCAATCTCCCTCCTTGGAGAATCAGCACCTTTAACCTCCTGTTCCGTACAGGTTGCAATTTGTCCTGAGGATGAACGGGAAGAGTGGGAACCAATGAGAGACTAGCTCTAGGTGTTGGGACAGGCACAGGTCACTCTACTTCCCCATCAGGAAGAAGAATTAACCACAGGCTCAGCCTGCCGCCCGGGACCAGAATAGGGCCTGAAGCAATCCTGCGCTTTTGCGGCCAGCTCCCAAGAAAGCGAGTTGAAAAATGGAGCTCAGGGGCACTGCAATTCACAAACCTGCAGACTTATAAATGATAACTCTCGTCCACAAATATATTGAGGGAAGGCAACGAAGAGGACTGGAAAGCAAGGCAGAATTGCAGGAAACAGATTTCAGGAGGGAGATTCGAATCGCCTTTAAAGCACAGGAAAAGCGGCAAAACCTCGACAATGATGCCCTTGGCCAAAAAGGGCGTATGCGTTTTTTCCTGAATATATTCAGGAAAAAACGCATACGCCCTTTTTGGCCAACCAAGCAACCTGGAAAGGCAAATCAGCGCTACAAAGAAGTCTCGCTTCCCATCGGTCAAAAGGGCCATGCTGAATAAAGTGTCAAAACCAGAAATGCAGGACAGGCCATGGAGAAACGGGAGCCTGGCTACGCTGATGGGAGGGATGTAAATTGCCAACAGCCACTCTGGAGAAGTGTACGGTGTGTCCTGAAACATCTAAAAAACTCAGCTTAGAGAGCACAGGGCACTTCCACTCATGGGCGTATAAATTGGGAAAACTAAAAATCAGCAAGACACAGGCACCCCAAAGTTTAGGGCTGCTCTGTTGACAAGAACCTCCACTTCGTTACACCTTAAATATCCCAGGAAAGAGAAAAATGGATAAAGAAGTTGTGGTCCTTATGTACAATGGAATATCACTCAGCCATGAAATCAACGTCATAAGGCTAGTAGCAGCATGATGAGTGGATTTAGGTACGACGATTCTAAGTGAAATAAGTCACACAGAAAAAGACACTTATCATAAGATATCACTTATAGAGGGAATGTAAAAACCGCTACCCTTGAACTGAATTACAAAACAGAACAGAGTCTCACGTTTAGAAAACACACTATGGCTGCTTAACGGGAAAGGTGAGGTGGGGTGATGCATAAAACAAGGGTTTCAAATTAGGTCAGATACCGTTCCATAAACCCAATATGTACTAGACAAGACCTACTCCTTGATCAGTGAACTGGACTCAACACCCCCTATTCACCACCCAAGAATATATCTGACTAGTAAGAATCGTAAAACCTACGTTTTGATATCTCTCTGTAAGTGAGTCAAGTGGGTGTAAAGCGGCAGAAACACAGCAGTGAAAAGCAGCTAAACCCCATTATAAAAATCAATTACTTTTAAAAACCTGTGAAACAAAGACAGTGTAAGAGAGGGAAATTCTTACAAAATTCGTTCAGGGGCTGTGATGCCACCTGGATTGACCATATCTAGACCCACAGCTGATGGAGACATAAGGGTGGACACTCTTGGGGCTGAGAGGTTTGGTGAGGTTGGGTGAGGAAACGCAGACCCTTTAAAGTAATACTGCGTGGTTCCCATCCCATGGGTCCCAAATCTCCAGGTTCAAGGGCATCTTCCTACATCGAAAACATGCATGAGAAACCCAGAAGATGGTACACCGTGTGATCGGGAAAGGTTTCCAAAACGCACCTCATTTCTCATCTCCTTATGCTCGGGTTCGCCATTCCAGCCCCTTTAGTAGCAATCTCCCTCCTTGGAGAATCAGCACCTTTAACCTCCTGTTCCGTACAGGTTGCAATTTGTCCTGAGGATGAACGGGAAGAGTGGGAACCAATGAGAGACTAGCTCTAGGTGTTGGGACAGGCACAGGTCACTCTACTTCCCCATCAGGAAGAAGAATTAACCACAGGCTCAGCCTGCCGCCCGGGACCAGAATAGGGCCTGAAGCAATCCTGCGCTTTTGCGGCCAGCTCCCAAGAAAGCGAGTTGAAAAATGGAGCTCAGGGGCACTGCAATTCACAAACCTGCAGACTTATAAATGATAACTCTCGTCCACAAATATATTGAGGGAAGGCAACGAAGAGGACTGGAAAGCAAGGCAGAATTGCAGGAAACAGATTTCAGGAGGGAGATTCGAATCGCCTTTAAAGCACAGGAAAAGCGGCAAAACCTCGACAATGATGCCCTTGGCCAAAAAGGGCGTATGCGTTTTTTCCTGAATATATTCAGGAAAAAACGCATACGCCCTTTTTGGCCAACCAAGCAACCTGGAAAGGCAAATCAGCGCTACAAAGAAGTCTCGCTTCCCATCGGTCAAAAGGGCCATGCTGAATAAAGTGTCAAAACCAGAAATGCAGGACAGGCCATGGAGAAACGGGAGCCTGGCTACGCTGATGGGAGGGATGTAAATTGCCAACAGCCACTCTGGAGAAGTGTACGGTGTGTCCTGAAACATCTAAAAAACTCAGCTTAGAGAGCACAGGGCACTTCCACTCATGGGCGTATAAATTGGGAAAACTAAAAATCAGCAAGACACAGGCACCCCAAAGTTTAGGGCTGCTCTGTTGACAAGAACCTCCACTTCGTTACACCTTACATATCCCAGGAAAGAGAAAAATGGATAAAGAAGTTGTGGTCCTTATATACAATGGAATATCACTCAGCCATGAAATCAACGTCATAAGGCTAGTAGCAGCATGATGAGTGGATTTAGGTACGACGATTCTAAGTGAAATAAGTCACACAGAAAAAGACACTTATCATAAGATATCACTTATAGAGGGAATGTAAAAACCGCTACCCTTGAACTGAATTACAAAACAGAACAGAGTCCCACGTTTAGAAAACACACTGTGGCTGCTTAACGGGAAAGGTGAGGTGGGGTGATGCATAAAACAAGGGTTTCAAATTAGGTCAGATACCGTTCCATAAACCCAATATGTACTAGACAAGACCTACTCCTTGATCAGTGAATTGGACTCAACACCCCCTATTCACCGCCCAAGAATATATCTGACTAGTAAGAATCGTAAAACCTACGTTTTGATATCTCTCTGTAAGTGAGTCAAGTGGGTGTAAAGCGGCAGAAACACAGCAGTGAAAAGCAGCTAAACCCCATTATAAAAATCAATTACTTTTAAAAACCCGTGAAACAAAGACAGTGAAAGAGAGGGAAATTCTTACAAAATTCGTTCAGGGGCTGAGATGCCACCTGGATTGACCATATCTAGACCCACAGCTGATGGAGACATAAGGGTGGACACTCTTGGGGCTGAGAGGTTTGGTGAGGTTGGGTGAGGAAACGCAGACCCTTTAAAGTAATACTGCGTGGTTCCCATCCCATGGGTCCCAAATCTCCAGGTTCAAGGGCATCTTCCTACATCGAAAACATGCATGAGAAACCCAGAAGATGGTACACCGTGTGATCGGGAAAGGTTTCCAAAACGCACCTCATTTCTCATCTCCTTATGCTCGGGTTCGCCATTCCAGCCCCTTTAGTAGCAATCTCCCTCCTTGGAGAATCAGCACCTTTAACCTCCTGTTCCGTACAGGTTGCAATTTGTCCTGAGGATGAACGGGAAGAGTGGGAACCAATGAGAGACTAGCTCTAGGTGTTGGGACAGGCACAGGTCACTCTACTTTCCCATCAGGAAGAAGAATTAACCACAGGCTCAGCCTGCCGCCCGCGACCAGAAAAGGGCCTGAAGCAATCCTGCGCTTTTGCGGCCAGCTCCCAAGAAAGCGAGTTGAAAAATGGAGCTCGGGGCACTGCAATTCACAAACCTGCAGACTTATAAATGATAACTCTCGTCCACAAATATATTGAGGGAAGGCAACGAAGAGGATTGGAAAGCAAGGCAGAATTGCAGGAAACAGATTTCAGGAGGGAGATTCGAATCGCCTTTAAAGCACAGGAAAAGCGGCAAAACCTCGACAATGATGCCCTTGGCCAAAAAGGGCGTATGCGTTTTTTCCTGAATATATTCAGGAAAAAACGCATACGCCCTTTTTGGCCAACCAAGCAACCTGGAAAGGCAAATCAGCGCTACAAAGAAGTCTCGCTTCCCATCGGTCAAAAGGGCCATGCTGAATAAAGTGTCAAAACCAGAAATGCAGGACAGGCCATGGAGAAACGGGAGCCTGGCTACGCTGATGGGAGGGATGTAAATTGCCAACAGCCACTCTGGAGAAGTGTACGGTGTGTCCTGAAACATCTAAAAAACTCAGCTTAGAGAGCACAGGGCACTTCCACTCATGGGCGTATAAATTGG
Organism: Balaenoptera physalus; assembly: GCF_965194825.1. Classification (NCBI taxonomy): domain Eukaryota; kingdom Metazoa; phylum Chordata; class Mammalia; order Artiodactyla; family Balaenopteridae; genus Balaenoptera; species Balaenoptera physalus. Next base: position 193,213 of record NW_028126013.1, read on the forward strand.
GAAAACTAAAAATCAGCAAGACACAGGCACCCCAAAGTTTAGGGCTGCTCTGTTGACAAGAACCTCCACTTCGTTACACCTTACATATCCCAGGAAAGAGAAAAATGGATAAAGAAGTTGTGGTCCTTATGTACAATGGAATATCACTCAGCCATGAAATCAACGTCATAAGGCTAGTAGCAGCATGATGAGTGGATTTAGGTACGACGATTCTAAGTGAAATAAGTCACACAGAAAAAGACACTTATCATAAGATATCACTTATAGAGGGAATGTAAAAACCGCTACCCTTGAACTGAATTACAAAACAGAACAGAGTCCCACGTTTAGAAAACACACTGTGGCTGCTTAACGGGAAAGGTGAGGTGGGGTGATGCATAAAACAAGGGTTTCAAATTAGGTCAGATACCGTTCCATAAACCCAATATGTACTAGACAAGACCTACTCCTTGATCAGTGAATTGGACTCAACACCCCCTATTCACCGCCCAAGAATATATCTGACTAGTAAGAATCGTAAAACCTACGTTTTGATATCTCTCTGTAAGTGAGTCAAGTGGGTGTAAAGCGGCAGAAACACAGCAGTGAAAAGCAGCTAAACCCCATTATAAAAATCAATTACTTTTAAAAACCCGTGAAACAAAGACAGTGAAAGAGAGGGAAATTCTTACAAAATTCGTTCAGGGGCTGTGATGCCACCTGGATTGACCATATCTAGACCCACAGCTGATGGAGACATAAGGGTGGACACTCTTGGGGCTGAGAGGTTTGGTGAGGTTGGGTGAGGAAACGCAGACCCTTTAAAGTAATACTGCGTGGTTCCCATCCCATGGGTCCCAAATCTCCAGGTTCAAGGGCATCTTCCTACATCGAAAACATGCATGAGAAACCCAGAAGATGGTACACCGTGTGATCGGGAAAGGTTTCCAAAACGCACCTCATTTCTCATCTCCTTATGCTCGGGTTCGCCATTCCAGCCGCTTTAGTAGCAATCTCCCTCCTTGGAGAATCAGCACCTTTAACCTCCTGTTCCGTACAGGTTGCAATTTGTCCTGAGGATGAACGGGAAGAGTGGGAACCAATGAGAGACTAGCTCTAGGTGTTGGGACAGGCACAGGTCACTCTACTTTCCCATCAGGAAGAAGAATTAACCACAGGCTCAGCCTGCCGCCCGCGACCAGAATAGGGCCTGAAGCAATCCTGCGCTTTTGCGGCCAGCTCCCAAGAAAGCGAGTTGAAAAATGGAGCTCGGGGCACTGCAATTCACAAACCTGCAGACTTATAAATGATAACTCTCGTCCACAAATATATTGAGGGAAGGCAACGAAGAGGATTGGAAAGCAAGGCAGAATTGCAGGAAACAGATTTCAGGAGGGAGATTCGAATCGCCTTTAAAGCACAGGAAAAGCGGCAAAACCTCGACAATGATGCCCTTGGCCAAAAAGGGCGTATGCGTTTTTTCCTGAATATATTCAGGAAAAAACGCATACGCCCTTTTTGGCCAACCAAGCAACCTGGAAAGGCAAATCAGCGCTACAAAGAAGTCTCGCTTCCCATCGGTCAAAAGGGCCATGCTGAATAAAGTGTCAAAACCAGAAATGCAGGACAGGCCATGGAGAAACGGGAGCCTGGCTACGCTGATGGGAGGGATGTAAATTGCCAACAGCCACTCTGGAGAAGTGTACGGTGTGTCCTGAAACATCTAAAAAACTCAGCTTAGAGAGCACAGGGCACTTCCACTCATGGGCGTATAAATTGGGAAAACTAAAAATCAGCAAGACACAGGCACCCCAAAGTTTAGGGCTGCTCTGTTGACAAGAACCTCCACTTCGTTACACCTTACATATCCCAGGAAAGAGAAAAATGGATAAAGAAGTTGTGGTCCTTATGTACAATGGAATATCACTCAGCCATGAAATCAACGTCATAAGGCTAGTAGCAGCATGATGAGTGGATTTAGGTACGACGATTCTAAGTGAAATAAGTCACACAGAAAAAGACACTTATCATAAGATATCACTTATAGAGGGAATGTAAAAACCGCTACCCTTGAACTGAATTACAAAACAGAACAGAGTCCCACGTTTAGAAAACACACTATGGCTGCTTAACGGGAAAGTTGAGGTGGGGTGATGCATAAAACAAGGGTTTCAAATTAGGTCAGATACCGTTCCATAAACCCAATATGTACTAGACAAGACCTACTCCTTGATCAGTGAATTGGACTCAACACCCCCTATTCACCGCCCAAGAATATATCTGACTAGTAAGAATCGTAAAACCTATGTTTTGATATCTCTCTGTAAGTGAGTCAAGTGGGTGTAAAGCGGCAGAAACACAGCAGTGAAAAGCAGCTAAACACCATTATAAAAATCAATTACTTTTAAAAACCCGTGAAACAAAGACAGTGAAAGAGAGGGAAATTCTTACAAAATTCGTTCAGGGGCGGTGATGCCACCTGGATTGACCATATCTAGACCCACAGAAGATGGAGACATAAGGGTGGACACTCTTGGGGCTGAGAGGTTTGGTGAGGTTGGGTGAGGAAACGCAGACCCTTTAAAGTAATACTGCGTGGTTCCCATCCCATGGGTCCCAAATCTCCAGGTTCAAGGGCATCTTCCTACATCGAAAACATGCATGAGAAACCCAGAAGATGGTACACCGTGTGATCGGGAAAGGTTTCCAAAACGCACCTCATTTCTCATCTCCTTATGCTCGGGTTCGCCATTCCAGCCCCTTTAGTAGCAATCTCCCTCCTTGGAGAATCAGCACCTTTAACCTCCTGTTCCGTACAGGTTGCAATTTGTCCTGAGGATGAACGGGAAGAGTGGGAACCAATGAGAGACTAGCTCTAGGTGTTGGGACAGGCACAGGTCACTCTACTTTCCCATCAGGAAGAAGAATTAACCACAGGCTCAGCCTGCCGCCCGCGACCAGAAAAGGGCCTGAAGCAATCCTGCGCTTTTGCGGCCAGCTCCCAAGAAAGCGAGTTGAAAAATGGAGCTCGGGGCACTGCAATTCACAAACCTGCAGACTTATAAATGATAACTCTCGTCCACAAATATATTGAGGGAAGGCAACGAAGAGGATTGGAAAGCAAGGCAGAATTGCAGGAAACAGATTTCAGGAGGGAGATTCGAATCGCCTTTAAAGCACAGGAAAAGCGGCAAAACCTCGACAATGATGCCCTTGGCCAAAAAGGGCGTATGCGTTTTTTCCTGAATATATTCAGGAAAAAACGCATACGCCCTTTTTGGCCAACCAAGCAACCTGGAAAGGCAAATCAGCGCTACAAAGAAGTCTCGCTTCCCATCGGTCAAAAGGGCCATGCTGAATAAAGTGTCAAAACCAGAAATGCAGGACAGGCCATGGAGAAACGGGAGCCTGGCTACGCTGATGGGAGGGATGTAAATTGCCAACAGCCACTCTGGAGAAGTGTACGGTGTGTCCTGAAACATCTAAAAAACTCAGCTTAGAGAGCACAGGGCACTTCCACTCATGGGCGTATAAATTGGGAAAACTAAAAATCAGCAAGACACAGGCACCCCAAAGTTTAGGGCTGCTCTGTTGACAAGAACCTCCACTTCGTTACACCTTACATATCCCAGGAAAGAGAAAAATGGATAAAGAAGTTGTGGTCCTTATGTACAATGGAATATCACTCAGCCATGAAATCAACGTCATAAGGCTAGTAGCAGCATGATGAGTGGATTTAGGTACGACGATTCTAAGTGAAATAAGTCACACAGAAAAAGACACTTATCATAAGATATCACTTATAGAGGGAATGTAAAAACCGCTACCCTTGAACTGAATTACAAAACAGAACAGAGTCCCACGTTTAGAAAACACACTATGGCTGCTTAACGGGAAAGTTGAGGTGGGGTGATGCATAAAACAAGGTTTTCAAATTAGGTCAGATACCGTTCCATAAACCCAATATGTACTAGACAAGACCTACTCCTTGATCAGTGAATTGGACTCAACACCCCCTATTCACCGCCCAAGAATATATCTGACTAGTAAGAATCGTAAAACCTATGTTTTGATATCTCTCTGTAAGTGAGTCAAGTGGGTGTAAAGCGGCAGAAACACAGCAGTGAAAAGCAGCTAAACACCATTATAAAAATCAATTACTTTTAAAAACCCGTGAAACAAAGACAGTGAAAGAGAGGGAAATTCTTACAAAATTCGATCAGGGGCGGTGATGCCACCTGGATTGACCATATCTAGACCCACAGAAGATGGAGACATAAGGGTGGACACTCTTGGGGCTGAGAGGTTTGGTGAGGTTGGGTGAGGAAACGCAGACCCTTTAAAGTAATACTGCGTGGTTCCCATCCCATGGGTCCCAAATCTCCAGGTTCAAGGGCATCTTCCTACATCGAAAACATGCATGAGAAACCCAGAAGATGGTACACCGTGTGATCGGGAAAGGTTTCCAAAACGCACCTCATTTCTCATCTCCTTATGCTCGGGTTCGCCATTCCAGCCGCTTTAGTAGCAATCTCCCTCCTTGGAGAATCAGCACCTTTAACCTCCTGTTCCGTACAGGTTGCAATTTGTCCTGAGGATGAACGGGAAGAGTGGGAACCAATGAGAGACTAGCTCTAGGTGTTGGGACAGGCACAGGTCACTCTACTTTCCCATCAGGAAGAAGAATTAACCACAGGCTCAGCCTGCCGCCCGGGACCAGAATAGGGCCTGAAGCAATCCTGCGCTTTTGCGGCCAGCTCCCAAGAAAGCGAGTTGAAAAATGGAGCTCAGGGGCACTGCAATTCACAAACCTGCAGACTTATAAATGATAACTCTCGTCCACAAATATATTGAGGGAAGGCAACGAAGAGGATTGGAAAGCAAGGCAGAATTGCAGGAAACAGATTTCAGGAGGGAGATTCGAATCGCCTTTAAAGCACAGGAAAAGCGGCAAAACCTCGACAATGATGCCCTTGGCCAAAAAGGGCGTATGCGTTTTTTCCTGAATATATTCAGGAAAAAACGCATACGCCCTTTTTGGCCAACCAAGCAACCTGGAAAGGCAAATCAGCGCTACAAAGAAGTCTCGCTTCCCATCGGTCAAAAGGGCCATGCTGAATAAAGTGTCAAAACCAGAAATGCAGGACAGGCCATGGAGAAACGGGAGCCTGGCTACGCTGATGGGAGGGATGTAAATTGCCAACAGCCACTGTGGAGAAGTGTACGGTGTGTCCTGAAACATCTAAAAAACTCAGCTTAGAGAGCACAGGGCACTTCCACTCATGGGCGTATAAATTGGGAAAACTAAAAATCAGCAAGACACAGGCACCCCAAAGTTTAGGGCTGCTCTGTTGACAAGAACCTCCACTTCGTTACACCTTAAATATCCCAGGAAAGAGAAAAATGGATAAAGAAGTTGTGGTCCTTATGTACAATGGAATATCACTCAGCCATGAAATCAACGTCATAAGGCTAGTAGCAGCATGATGAGTGGATTTAGGTACGACGATTCTAAGTGAAATAAGTCACACAGAAAAAGACACTTATCCTAAGATATCACTTATAGAGGGAATGTAAAAACCGCTACCCTTGAACTGAATTACAAAACAGAACAGAGTCCCACGTTTAGAAAACACACTATGGCTGCTTAACGGGAAAGGTGAGGTGGGGTGATGCATAAAACAAGGGTTTCAAATTAGGTCAGATACCGTTCCATAAACCCAATATGTAATAGACAAGACCTCCTCCTTGCTTAGTGATTTGGACTCAACACCCCCTATTCACCGCCCAAGAATATATCTGACTAGTAAGAATCTTAAAACCTATGTTTTGATATCTCTCTGTAAGTGAGTCAAGTGGGTGTAAAGCGGCAGAAACACAGCAGTGAAAAGCAGCTAAACCCCATTATAAAAATCAATTACTTTTAAAAACACGTGAAACAAAGACAGTGAAAGAGAGGGAAATTCTTACAAAATTCGTTCAGGGGTTGTGATGCCACCTGGATTGACCATATCTAGACCCACAGCTGATGGAGACATAAGGGTGGACACTCTTGGGGCTGAGAGGTTTGGTGAGGTTGGGTGAGGAAACGCAGACCCTTTAAAGTAATACTGCGTGGTTCCCATCCCATGGGTCCCAAATCTCCAGGTTCAAGGGCATCTTCCTACATCGAAAACATGCATGAGAAACCCAGAAGATGGTACACCGTGTGATCGGGAAAGGTTTCCAAAACGCACCTCATTTCTCATCTCCTTATGCTCGGGTTCGCCATTCCAGCCGCTTTAGTAGCAATCTCCCTCCTTGGAGAATCAGCACCTTTAACCTCCTGTTCCGTACAGGTTGCAATTTGTCCTGAGGATGAACGGGAAGAGTGGGAACCAATGAGAGACTAGCTCTAGGTGTTGGGACAGGCACAGGTCACTCTACTTCCCCATCAGGAAGAAGAATTAACCACAGGCTCAGCCTGCCGCCCGGGACCAGAATAGGGCCTGAAGCAATCCTGCGCTTTTGCGGCCAGCTCCCAAGAAAGCGAGTTGAAAAATGGAGCTCAGGGGCACTGCAATTCACAAACCTGCAGACTTATAAATGATAACTCTCGTCCACAAATATATTGAGGGAAGGCAACGAAGAGGACTGGAAAGCAAGGCAGAATTGCAGGAAACAGATTTCAGGAGGGAGATTCGAATCGCCTTTAAAGCACAGGAAAAGCGGCAAAACCTCGACAATGATGCCCTTGGCCAAAAAGGGCGTATGCGTTTTTTCCTGAATATATTCAGGAAAAAACGCATACGCCCTTTTTGGCCAACCAAGCAACCTGGAAAGGCAAATCAGCGCTACAAAGAAGTCTCGCTTCCCATCGGTCAAAAGGGCCATGCTGAATAAAGTGTCAAAACCAGAAATGCAGGACAGGCCATGGAGAAACGGGAGCCTGGCTACGCTGATGGGAGGGATGTAAATTGCCAACAGCCACTCTGGAGAAGTGTACGGTGTGTCCTGAAACATCTAAAAAACTCAGCTTAGAGAGCACAGGGCACTTCCACTCATGGGCGTATAAATTGGGAAAACTAAAAATCAGCAAGACACAGGCACCCCAAAGTTTAGGGCTGCTCTGTTGACAAGAACCTCCACTTCGTTACACCTTACATATCCCAGGAAAGAGAAAAATGGATAAAGAAGTTGTGGTCCTTATGTACAATGGAATATCACTCAGCCATGAAATCAACGTCATAAGGCTAGTAGCAGCATGATGAGTGGATTTAGGTACGACGATTCTAAGTGAAATAAGTCACACAGAAAAAGACACTTATCATAAGATATCACTTATAGAGGGAATGTAAAAACCGCTACCCTTGAACTGAATTACAAAACAGAACAGAGTCCCACGTTTAGAAAACACACTATGGCTGCTTAACGGGAAAGGTGAGGTGGGGTGATGCATAAAACAAGGGTTTCAAATTAGGTCAGATACCGTTCCATAAACCCAATATGTAATAGACAAGACCTCCTCCTTGCTTAGTGATTTGGACTCAACACCCCCTATTCACCGCCCAAGAATATATCTGACTAGTAAGAATCTTAAAACCTATGTTTTGATATCTCTCTGTAAGTGAGTCAAGTGGGTGTAAAGCGGCAGAAACACAGCAGTGAAAAGCAGCTAAACCCCATTATAAAAATCAATTACTTTTAAAAACACGTGAAACAAAGACAGTGAAAGAGAGGGAAATTCTTACAAAATTCGTTCAGGGGTTGTGATGCCACCTGGATTGACCATATCTAGACCCACAGCTGATGGAGACATAAGGGTGGACACTCTTGGGGCTGAGAGGTTTGGTGAGGTTGGGTGAGGAAACGCAGACCCTTTAAAGTAATACTGCGTGGTTCCCATCCCATGGGTCCCAAATCTCCAGGTTCAAGGGCATCTTCCTACATCGAAAACATGCATGAGAAACCCAGAAGATGGTACACCGTGTGATCGGGAAAGGTTTCCAAAACGCACCTCATTTCTCATCTCCTTATGCTCGGGTTCGCCATTCCAGCCGCTTTAGTAGCAATCTCCCTCCTTGGAGAATCAGCACCTTTAACCTCCTGTTCCGTACAGGTTGCAATTTGTCCTGAGGATGAACGGGAAGAGTGGGAACCAATGAGAGACTAGCTCTAGGTGTTGGGACAGGCACAGGTCACTCTACTTCCCCATCAGGAAGAAGAATTAACCACAGGCTCAGCCTGCCGCCCGGGACCAGAATAGGGCCTGAAGCAATCCTGCGCTTTTGCGGCCAGCTCCCAAGAAAGCGAGTTGAAAAATGGAGCTCAGGGGCACTGCAATTCACAAACCTGCAGACTTATAAATGATAACTCTCGTCCACAAATATATTGAGGGAAGGCAACGAAGAGGACTGGAAAGCAAGGCAGAATTGCAGGAAACAGATTTCAGGAGGGAGATTCGAATCGCCTTTAAAGCACAGGAAAAGCGGCAAAACCTCGACAATGATGCCCTTGGCCAAAAAGGGCGTATGCGTTTTTTCCTGAATATATTCAGGAAAAAACGCATACGCCCTTTTTGGCCAACCAAGCAACCTGGAAAGGCAAATCAGCGCTACAAAGAAGTCTCGCTTCCCATCGGTCAAAAGGGCCATGCTGAATAAAGTGTCAAAACCAGAAATGCAGGACAGGCCATGGAGAAACGGGAGCCTGGCTACGCTGATGGGAGGGATGTAAATTGCCAACAGCCACTCTGGAGAAGTGTACGGTGTGTCCTGAAACATCTAAAAAACTCAGCTTAGAGAGCACAGGGCACTTCCACTCATGGGCGTATAAATTGGGAAAACTAAAAATCAGCAAGACACAGGCACCCCAAAGTTTAGGGCTGCTCTGTTGACAAGAACCTCCACTTCGTTACACCTTAAATATCCCAGGAAAGAGAAAAATGGATAAAGAAGTTGTGGTCCTTATGTACAATGGAATATCACTCAGCCATGAAATCAACGTCATAAGGCTAGTAGCAGCATGATGAGTGGATTTAGGTACGACGATTCTAAGTGAAATAAGTCACACAGAAAAAGACACTTATCATAAGATATCACTTATAGAGGGAATGTAAAAACCGCTACCCTTGAACTGAATTACAAAACAGAACAGAGTCCCACGTTTAGAAAACACACTTTGGCTGCTTAACGGGAAAGGTGAGGTGGGGTGATGCATAAAACAAGGGTTTCAAATTAGGTCAGATACCGTTCCATAAACCCAATATGTAATAGACAAGACCTACTCCTTGATCAGTGAATTGGACTCAACACCCCCTATTCACCGCCCAAGAATATATCTGACTAGTAAGAATCGTAAAACCTATGTTTTGATATCTCTCTGTAAGTGAGTCAAGTGGGTGTAAAGCGGCAGAAACACAGCAGTGAAAAGCAGCTAAACCCCATTATAAAAATCAATTACTTTTAAAAACCCGTGAAACAAAGACAGTGAAAGAGAGGGAAATTCTTACAAAATTCGTTCAGGGGCGGTGATGCCACCTGGATTGACCATATCTAGACCCACAGAAGATGGAGACATAAGGGTGGACACTCTTGGGGCTGAGAGGTTTGGTGAGGTTGGGTGAGGAAATGCAGACCCTTTAAAGTAATACTGCGTGGTTCCCATCCCATGGGTCCCAAATCTCCAGGTTCAAGGGCATCTTCCTACATCGAAAACATGCATGAGAAACCCAGAAGATGGTACACCGTGTGATCGGGAAAGGTTTCCAAAACGCACCTCATTTCTCATCTCCTTATGCTCGGGTTCGCCATTCCAGCCGCTTTAGTAGCAATCTCCCTCCTTGGAGAATCAGCACCTTTAACCTCCTGTTCCGTACAGGTTGCAATTTGTCCTGAGGATGAACGGGAAGAGTGGGAACCAATGAGAGACTAGCTCTAGGTGTTGGGACAGGCACAGGTCACTCTACTTTCCCATCAGGAAGAAGAATTAACCACAGGCTCAGCCTGCCGCCCGGGACCAGAATAGGGCCTGAAGCAATCCTGCGCTTTTGCGGCCAGCTCCCAAGAAAGCGAGTTGAAAAATGGAGCTCAGGGGCACTGCAATTCACAAACCTGCAGACTTATAAATGATAACTCTCGTCCACAAATATATTGAGGGAAGGCAACGAAGAGGATTGGAAAGCAAGGCAGAATTGCAGGAAACAGATTTCAGGAGGGAGATTCGAATCGCCTTTAAAGCACAGGAAAAGCGGCAAAACCTCGACAATGATGCCCTTGGCCAAAAAGGGCGTATGCGTTTTTTCCTGAATATATTCAGGAAAAAACGCATACGCCCTTTTTGGCCAACCAAGCAACCTGGAAAGGCAAATCAGCGCTACAAAGAAGTCTCGCTTCCCATCGGTCAAAAGGGCCATGCTGAATAAAGTGTCAAAACCAGAAATGCAGGACAGGCCATGGAGAAACGGGAGCCTGGCTACGCTGATGGGAGGGATGTAAATTGCCAACAGCCACTCTGGAGAAGTGTACGGTGTGTCCTGAAACATGTAAAAAACTCAGCTTAGAGAGCACAGGGCACTTCCACTCATGGGCGTATAAATTGGGAAAACTAAAAATCAGCAAGACACAGGCACCCCAAAGTTTACGGCTGCTCTGTTGACAAGAACCTCCACTTCGTTACACCTTAAATATCCCAGGAAAGAGAAAAATGGATAAAGAAGTTGTGGTCCTTATATACAATGGAATATCACTCAGCCATGAAATCAACGTCATAAGGCTAGTAGCAGCATGATGAGTGGATTTAGGTACGACGATTCTAAGTGAAATAAGTCACACAGAAAAAGACACTTATCATAAGATATCACTTATAGAGGGAATGTAAAAACCGCTACCCTTGAACTGAATTACAAAACAGAACAGAGTCCCACGTTTAGAAAACACACTGTGGCTGCTTAACGGGAAAGGTGAGGTGGGGTCATGCATAAAACAAGGGTTTCAAATTAGGTCAGATACCGTTCCATAAACCCAATATGTAATAGACAAGACCTACTCCTTGATCAGTGAATTGGACTCAACACCCCCTATTCACCGCCCAAGAATATATCTGACTAGTAAGAATCGTAAAACCTATGTTTTGATATCTCTCTGTAAGTGAGTCAAGTGGGTGTAAAGCGGCAGAAACACAGCAGTGAAAAGCAGCTAAACCCCATTATAAAAATCAATTACTTTTAAAAACCCGTGAAACAAAGACAGTGAAAGAGAGGGAAATTCTTACAAAATTCGTTCAGGGGCGGTGATGCCACCTGGATTGACCATATCTAGACCCACAGAAGATGGAGACATAAGGGTGGACACTCTTGGGCCTGAGAGGTTTGGTGAGGTTGGGTGAGGAAACGCAGACCCTTTAAAGTAATACTGCGTGGTTCCCATCCCATGGGTCCCAAATCTCCAGGTTCAAGGGCATCTTCCTACATCGAAAACATGCATGAGAAACCCAGAAGATGGTACACTGTGTGATCGGGAAAGGTTTCCAAAACGCACCTCATTTCTCATCTCCTTATGCTCGGGTTCGCCATTCCAGCCGCTTTAGTAGCAATCTCCCTCCTTGGAGAATCAGCACCTTTAACCTCCTGTTCCATACAGGTTGCAATTTGTCCTGAGGATGAACGGGAAGAGTGGGAACCAATGAGAGACTAGCTCTAGGTGTTGGGACAGGCACAGGTCACTCTACTTTCCCATCAGGAAGAATTAACCACAGGCTCAGCCTGCCGCCCGCGACCAGAATAGGGCCTGAAGCAATCCTGCGCTTTTGCGGCCAGCTCCCAAGAAAGCGAGTTGAAAAATGGAGCTCGGGGCACTGCAATTCACAAACCTGCAGACTTATAAATGATAACTCTCGTCCACAAATATATTGAGGGAAGGCAACGAAGAGGATTGGAAAGCAAGGCAGAATTGCAGGAAACAGATTTCAGGAGGGAGATTCGAATCGCCTTTAAAGCACAGGAAAAGCGGCAAAACCTCGACAATGATGCCCTTGGCCAAAAAGGGCGTATGCGTTTTTTCCTGAATATATTCAGGAAAAAACGCATACGCCCTTTTTGGCCAACCAAGCAACCTGGAAAGGCAAATCAGCGCTACAAAGAAGTCTCGCTTCCCATCGGTCAAAAGGGCCATGCTGAATAAAGTGTCAAAACCAGAAATGCAGGACAGGCCATGGAGAAACGGGAGCCTGGCTACGCTGATGGGAGGGATGTAAATTGCCAACAGCCACTCTGGAGAAGTGTACGGTGTGTCCTGAAACATGTAAAAAACTCAGCTTAGAGAGCACAGGGCACTTCCACTCATGGGCGTATAAATTGGGAAAACTAAAAATCAGCAAGACACAGGCACCCCAAAGTTTACGGCTGCTCTGTTGACAAGAACCTCCACTTCGTTACACTTTAAATATCCCAGGAAAGAGAAAAATGGATAAAGAAGTTGTGGTCCTTATATACAATGGAATATCACTCAGCCATGAAATCAACGTCATAAGGCTAGTAGCAGCATGATGAGTGGATTTAGGTACGACGATTCTAAGTGAAATAAGTCACACAGAAAAAGACACTTATCATAAGATATCACTTATAGAGGGAATGTAAAAACCGCTACCCTTGAACTGAATTACAAAACAGAACAGAGTCCCACGTTTAGAAAACACACTGTGGCTGCTTAACGGGAAAGGTGAGGTGGGGTCATGCATAAAACAAGGGTTTCAAATTAGGTAAGATACCGTTCCATAAACCCAATATGTAATAGACAAGACCTACTCCTTGATCAGTGAATTGGACTCAACACCCCCTATTCACCGCCCAAGAATATATCTGACTAGTAAGAATCGTAAAACCTATGTTTTGATATCTCTCTGTAAGTGAGTCAAGTGGGTGTAAAGCGGCAGAAACACAGCAGTGAAAAGCAGCTAAACCCCATTATAAAAATCAATTACTTTTAAAAACCCGTGAAACAAAGACAGTGAAAGAGAGGGAAATTCTTACAAAATTCGTTCAGGGGCGGTGATGCCACCTGGATTGACCATATCTAGACCCACAGAAGATGGAGACATAAGGGTGGACACTCTTGGGCCTGAGAGGTTTGGTGAGGTTGGGTGAGGAAACGCAGACCCTTTAAAGTAATACTGCGTGGTTCCCATCCCATGGGTCCCAAATCTCCAGGTTCAAGGGCATCTTCCTACATCGAAAACATGCATGAGAAACCCAGAAGATGGTACACTGTGTGATCGGGAAAGGTTTCCAAAACGCACCTCATTTCTCATCTCCTTATGCTCGGGTTCGCCATTCCAGCCGCTTTAGTAGCAATCTCCCTCCTTGGAGAATCAGCACCTTTAACCTCCTGTTCCGTACAGGTTGCAATTTGTCCTGAGGATGAACGGGAAGAGTGGGAACCAATGAGAGACTAGCTCTAGGTGTTGGGACAGGCACAGGTCACTCTACTTTCCCATCAGGAAGAAGAATTAACCACAGGCTCAGCCTGCCGCCCGCGACCAGAATAGGGCCTGAAGCAATCCTGCGCTTTTGCGGCCAGCTCCCAAGAAAGCGAGTTGAAAAATGGAGCTCGGGGCACTGCAATTCACAAACCTGCAGACTTATAAATGATAACTCTCGTCCACAAATATATTGAGGGAAGGCAACGAAGAGGATTGGAAAGCAAGGCAGAATTGCAGGAAACAGATTTCAGGAGGGAGATTCGAATCGCCTTTAAAGCACAGGAAAAGCGGCAAAACCTCGACAATGATGCCCTTGGCCAAAAAGGGCGTATGCGTTTTTTCCTGAATATATTCAGGAAAAAACGCATACGCCCTTTTTGGCCAACCAAGCAACCTGGAAAGGCAAATCAGCGCTACAAAGAAGTCTCGCTTCCCATCGGTCAAAAGGGCCATGCTGAATAAAGTGTCAAAACCAGAAATGCAGGACAGGCCATGGAGAAACGGGAGCCTGGCTACGCTGATGGGAGGGATGTAAATTGCCAACAGCCACTCTGGAGAAGTGTACGGTGTGTCCTGAAACATCTAAAAAACTCAGCTTAGAGAGCACAGGGCACTTCCACTCATGGGCGTATAAATTGGGAAAACTAAAAATCAGCAAGACACAGGCACCCCAAAGTTTAGGGCTGCTCTGTTGACAAGAACCTCCACTTCGTTACACCTTAAATATCCCAGGAAAGAGAAAAATGGATAAAGAAGTTGTGGTCCTTATGTACAATGGAATATCACTCAGCCATGAAATCAACGTCATAAGGCTAGTAGCAGCATGATGAGTGGATTTAGGTACGACGATTCTAAGTGAAATAAGTCACACAGAAAAAGACACTTATCATAAGATATCACTTATAGAGGGAATGTAAAAACCGCTACCCTTGAACTGAATTACAAAACAGAACAGAGTCCCACGTTTAGAAAACACACTGTGGCTGCTTAACGGGAAAGGTGAGGTGGGGTGATGCATAAAACAAGGGTTTCAAATTAGGTCAGATACCGTTCCATAAACCCAATATGTACTAGACAAGACCTACTCCTTGATCAGTGAATTGGACTCAACACCCCCTATTCACCGCCCAAGAATATATCTGACTAGTAAGAATCGTAAAACCTACGTTTTGATATCTCTCTGTAAGTGAGTCAAGTGGGTGTAAAGCGGCAGAAACACAGCAGTGAAAAGCAGCTAAACCCCATTATAAAAATCAATTACTTTTAAAAACCCGTGAAACAAAGACAGTGAAAGAGAGGGAAATTCTTACAAAATTCGTTCAGGGGCTGTGATGCCACCTGGATTGACCATATCTAGACCCACAGCTGATGGAGACATAAGGGTGGACACTCTTGGGGCTGAGAGGTTTGGTGAGGTTGGGTGAGGAAACGCAGACCCTTTAAAGTAATACTGCGTGGTTCCCATCCCATGGGTCCCAAATCTCCAGGTTCAAGGGCATCTTCCTACATCGAAAACATGCATGAGAAACCCAGAAGATGGTACACCGTGTGATCGGGAAAGGTTTCCAAAACGCACCTCATTTCTCATCTCCTTATGCTCGGGTTCGCCATTCCAGCCCCTTTAGTAGCAATCTCCCTCCTTGGAGAATCAGCACCTTTAACCTCCTGTTCCGTACAGTTTGCAATTTGTCCTGAGGATGAACGGAAAGAGTGGGAACCAATGAGAGACTAGCTCTAGGTGTTGGGACAGGCACAGGTCACTCTACTTCCCCATCAGGAAGAAGAATTAACCACAGGCTCAGCCTGCCGCCCGGGACCAGAATAGGGCCTGAAGCAATCCTGCGCTTTTGCGGCCAGCTCCCAAGAAAGCGAGTTGAAAAATGGAGCTCAGGGGCACTGCAATTCACAAACCTGCAGACTTATAAATGATAACTCTCGTCCACAAATATATTGACGGAAGGCAACGAAGAGGACTGGAAAGCAAGGCAGAATTGCAGGAAACAGATTTCAGGAGGGAGATTCGAATCGCCTTTAAAGCACAGGAAAAGCGGCAAAACCTCGACAATGATGCCCTTGGCCAAAAAGGGCGTATGCGTTTTTTCCTGAATATATTCAGGAAAAAACGCATACGCCCTTTTTGGCCAACCAAGCAACCTGGAAAGGCAAATCAGCGCTACAAAGAAGTCTCGCTTCCCATCGGTCAAAAGGGCCATGCTGAATAAAGTGTCAAAACCAGAAATGCAGGACAGGCCATGGAGAAACGGGAGCCTGGCTACGCTGATGGGAGGGATGTAAATTGCCAACAGCCACTCTGGAGAAGTGTACGGTGTGTCCTGAAACATCTAAAAAACTCAGCTTAGAGAGCACAGGGCACTTCCACTCATGGGCGTATAAATTGGGAAAACTAAAAATCAGCAAGACACAGGAACCCCAAAGTTTAGGGCTGCTCTGTTGACAAGAACCTCCACTTCGTTACACCTTAAATATCCCAGGAAAGAGAAAAATGGATAAAGAAGTTGTGGTCCTTATATACAATGGAATATCACTCAGCCATGAAATCAACGTCATAAGGCTAGTAGCAGCATGATGAGTGGATTTAGGTACGACGATTCTAAGTGAAATAAGTCACACAGAAAAAGACACTTATCATAAGATATCACTTATAGAGGGAATGTAAAAACCGCTACCCTTGAACTGAATTACAAAACAGAACAGAGTCCCACGTTTAGAAAACACACTGTGGCTGCTTAACGGGAAAGGTGAGGTGGGGTCATGCATAAAACAAGGGTTTCAAATTAGGTCAGATACCGTTCCATAAACCCAATATGTACTAGACAAGACCTACTCCTTGATCAGTGAATTGGACTCAACACCCCCTATTCACCGCCCAAGAATATATCTGACTAGTAAGAATCGTAAAACCTATGTTTTGATATCTCTCTGTAAGTGAGTCAAGTGGG
This sequence comes from Balaenoptera physalus, assembly GCF_965194825.1. Classification (NCBI taxonomy): domain Eukaryota; kingdom Metazoa; phylum Chordata; class Mammalia; order Artiodactyla; family Balaenopteridae; genus Balaenoptera; species Balaenoptera physalus. The sequence continues at coordinate 209,607 of NW_028126013.1, forward strand.
TGTAAAGCGGCAGAAACACAGCAGTGAAAAGCAGCTAAACCCCATTATAAAAATCAATTACTTTTAAAAACCCGTGAAACAAAGACAGTGAAAGAGAGGGAAATTCTTACAAAATTCGTTCAGGGGCGGTGATGCCACCTGGATTGACCATATCTAGACCCACAGAAGATGGAGACATAAGGGTGGACACTCTTGGGCCTGAGAGGTTTGGTGAGGTTGGGTGAGGAAACGCAGACCCTTTAAAGTAATACTGCGTGGTTCCCATCCCATGGGTCCCAAATCTCCAGGTTCAAGGGCATCTTCCTACATCGAAAACATGCATGAGAAACCCAGAAGATGGTACACTGTGTGATCGGGAAAGGTTTCCAAAACGCACCTCATTTCTCATCTCCTTATGCTCGGGTTCGCCATTCCAGCCGCTTTAGTAGCAATCTCCCTCCTTGGAGAATCAGCACCTTTAACCTCCTGTTCCGTACAGGTTGCAATTTGTCCTGAGGATGAACGGGAAGAGTGGGAACCAATGAGAGACTAGCTCTAGGTGTTGGGACAGGCACAGGTCACTCTACTTTCCCATCAGGAAGAAGAATTAACCACAGGCTCAGCCTGCCGCCCGCGACCAGAATAGGGCCTGAAGCAATCCTGCGCTTTTGCGGCCAGCTCCCAAGAAAGCGAGTTGAAAAATGGAGCTCGGGGCACTGCAATTCACAAACCTGCAGACTTATAAATGATAACTCTCGTCCACAAATATATTGAGGGAAGGCAACGAAGAGGATTGGAAAGCAAGGCAGAATTGCAGGAAACAGATTTCAGGAGGGAGATTCGAATCGCCTTTAAAGCACAGGAAAAGCGGCAAAACCTCGACAATGATGCCCTTGGCCAAAAAGGGCGTATGCGTTTTTTCCTGAATATATTCAGGAAAAAACGCATACGCCCTTTTTGGCCAACCAAGCAACCTGGAAAGGCAAATCAGCGCTACAAAGAAGTCTCGCTTCCCATCGGTCAAAAGGGCCATGCTGAATAAAGTGTCAAAACCAGAAATGCAGGACAGGCCATGGAGAAACGGGAGCCTGGCTACGCTGATGGGAGGGATGTAAATTGCCAACAGCCACTCTGGAGAAGTGTACGGTGTGTCCTGAAACATCTAAAAAACTCAGCTTAGAGAGCACAGGGCACTTCCACTCATGGGCGTATAAATTGGGAAAACTAAAAATCAGCAAGACACAGGCACCCCAAAGTTTAGGGCTGCTCTGTTGACAAGAACCTCCACTTCGTTACACCTTAAATATCCCAGGAAAGAGAAAAATGGATAAAGAAGTTGTGGTCCTTATATACAATGGAATATCACTCAGCCATGAAATCAACGTCATAAGGCTAGTAGCAGCATGATGAGTGGATTTAGGTACGACGATTCTAAGTGAAATAAGTCACACAGAAAAAGACACTTATCATAAGATATCACTTATAGAGGGAATGTAAAAACCGCTACCCTTGAACTGAATTACAAAACAGAACAGAGTCCCACGTTTAGAAAACACACTGTGGCTGCTTAACGGGAAAGGTGAGGTGGGGTCATGCATAAAACAAGGGTTTCAAATTAGGTCAGATACCGTTCCATAAACCCAATATGTAATAGACAAGACCTACTCCTTGATCAGTGAATTGGACTCAACACCCCCTATTCACCGCCCAAGAATATATCTGACTAGTAAGAATCGTAAAACCTATGTTTTGATATCTCTCTGTAAGTGAGTCAAGTGGGTGTAAAGCGGCAGAAACACAGCAGTGAAAAGCAGCTAAACCCCATTATAAAAATCAATTACTTTTAAAAACCCGTGAAACAAAGACAGTGAAAGAGAGGGAAATTCTTACAAAATTCGTTCAGGGGCGGTGATGCCACCTGGATTGACCATATCTAGACCCACAGAAGATGGAGACATAAGGGTGGACACTCTTGGGCCTGAGAGGTTTGGTGAGGTTGGGTGAGGAAACGCAGACCCTTTAAAGTAATACTGCGTGGTTCCCATCCCATGGGTCCCAAATCTCCAGGTTCAAGGGCATCTTCCTACATCGAAAACATGCATGAGAAACCCAGAAGATGGTACACTGTGTGATCGGGAAAGGTTTCCAAAACGCACCTCATTTCTCATCTCCTTATGCTCGGGTTCGCCATTCCAGCCGCTTTAGTAGCAATCTCCCTCCTTGGAGAATCAGCACCTTTAACCTCCTGTTCCGTACAGGTTGCAATTTGTCCTGAGGATGAACGGGAAGAGTGGGAACCAATGAGAGACTAGCTCTAGGTGTTGGGACAGGCACAGGTCACTCTACTTTCCCATCAGGAAGAAGAATTAACCACAGGCTCAGCCTGCCGCCCGCGACCAGAATAGGGCCTGAAGCAATCCTGCGCTTTTGCGGCCAGCTCCCAAGAAAGCGAGTTGAAAAATGGAGCTCGGGGCACTGCAATTCACAAACCTGCAGACTTATAAATGATAACTCTCGTCCACAAATATATTGAGGGAAGGCAACGAAGAGGATTGGAAAGCAAGGCAGAATTGCAGGAAACAGATTTCAGGAGGGAGATTCGAATCGCCTTTAAAGCACAGGAAAAGCGGCAAAACCTCGACAATGATGCCCTTGGCCAAAAAGGGCGTATGCGTTTTTTCCTGAATATATTCAGGAAAAAACGCATACGCCCTTTTTGGCCAACCAAGCAACCTGGAAAGGCAAATCAGCGCTACAAAGAAGTCTCGCTTCCCATCGGTCAAAAGAGCCATGCTGAATAAAGTGTCAAAACCAGAAATGCAGGACAGGCCATGGAGAAACGGGAGCCTGGCTACGCTGATGGGAGGGATGTAAATTGCCAACAGCCACTCTGGAGAAGTGTACGGTGTGTCCTGAAACATCTAAAAAACTCAGCTTAGAGAGCACAGGGCACTTCCACTCATGGGCGTATAAATTGGGAAAACTAAAAATCAGCAAGACACAGGCACCCCAAAGTTTAGGGCTGCTCTGTTGACAAGAACCTCCACTTCGTTACACCTTAAATATCCCAGGAAAGAGAAAAATGGATAAAGAAGTTGTGGTCCTTATATACAATGGAATATCACTCAGCCATGAAATCAACGTCATAAGGCTAGTAGCAGCATGATGAGTGGATTTAGGTACGACGATTCTAAGTGAAATAAGTCACACAGAAAAAGACACTTATCATAAGATATCACTTATAGAGGGAATGTAAAAACCGCTACCCTTGAACTGAATTACAAAACAGAACAGAGTCCCACGTTTAGAAAACACACTGTGGCTGCTTAACGGGAAAGGTGAGGTGGGGTCATGCATAAAACAAGGGTTTCAAATTAGGTCAGATACCGTTCCATAAACCCAATATGTACTAGACAAGACCTACTCCTTGATCAGTGAATTGGACTCAACACCCCCTATTCACCGCCCAAGAATATATCTGACTAGTAAGAATCGTAAAACCTATGTTTTGATATCTCTCTGTAAGTGAGTCAAGTGGGTGTAAAGCGGCAGAAACACAGCAGTGAAAAGCAGCTAAACCCCATTATAAAAATCAATTACTTTTAAAAACCCGTGAAACAAAGACAGTGAAAGAGAGGGAAATTCTTACAAAATTCGTTCAGGGGCGGTGATGCCACCTGGATTGACCATATCTAGACCCACAGAAGATGGAGACATAAGGGTGGACACTCTTGGGCCTGAGAGGTTTGGTGAGGTTGGGTGAGGAAACGCAGACCCTTTAAAGTAATACTGCGTGGTTCCCATCCCATGGGTCCCAAATCTCCAGGTTCAAGGGCATCTTCCTACATCGAAAACATGCATGAGAAACCCAGAAGATGGTACACTGTGTGATCGGGAAAGGTTTCCAAAACGCACCTCATTTCTCATCTCCTTATGCTCGGGTTCGCCATTCCAGCCGCTTTAGTAGCAATCTCCCTCCTTGGAGAATCAGCACCTTTAACCTCCTGTTCCGTACAGGTTGCAATTTGTCCTGAGGATGAACGGGAAGAGTGGGAGCCAATGAGAGACTAGCTCTAGGTGTTGGGACAGGCACAGGTCACTCTACTTTCCCATCAGGAAGAAGAATTAACCACAGGCTCAGCCTGCCGCCCGCGACCAGAATAGGGCCTGAAGCAATCCTGCGCTTTTGCGGCCAGCTCCCAAGAAAGCGAGTTGAAAAATGGAGCTCGGGGCACTGCAATTCACAAACCTGCAGACTTATAAATGATAACTCTCGTCCACAAATATATTGAGGGAAGGCAACGAAGAGGATTGGAAAGCAAGGCAGAATTGCAGGAAACAGATTTCAGGAGGGAGATTCGAATCGCCTTTAAAGCACAGGAAAAGCGGCAAAACCTCGACAATGATGCCCTTGGCCAAAAAGGGCGTATGCGTTTTTTCCTGAATATATTCAGGAAAAAACGCATACGCCCTTTTTGGCCAACCAAGCAACCTGGAAAGGCAAATCAGCGCTACAAAGAAGTCTCGCTTCCCATCGGTCAAAAGGGCCATGCTGAATAAAGTGTCAAAACCAGAAATGCAGGACAGGCCATGGAGAAACGGGAGCCTGGCTACGCTGATGGGAGGGATGTAAATTGCCAACAGCCACTCTGGAGAAGTGTACGGTGTGTCCTGAAACATCTAAAAAACTCAGCTTAGAGAGCACAGGGCACTTCCACTCATGGGCGTATAAATTGGGAAAACTAAAAATCAGCAAGACACAGGCACCCCAAAGTTTAGGGCTGCTCTGTTGACAAGAACCTCCACTTCGTTACACCTTACATATCCCAGGAAAGAGAAAAATGGATAAAGAAGTTGTGGTCCTTATGTACAATGGAATATCACTCAGCCATGAAATCAACGTCATAAGGCTAGTAGCAGCATGATGAGTGGATTTAGGTACGACGATTCTAAGTGAAATAAGTCACACAGAAAAAGACACTTATCATAAGATATCACTTATAGAGGGAATGTAAAAACCGCTACCCTTGAACTGAATTACAAAACAGAACAGAGTCCCACGTTTAGAAAACACACTATGGCTGCTTAACGGGAAAGTTGAGGTGGGGTGATGCATAAAACAAGGGTTTCAAATTAGGTCAGATACCGTTCCATAAACCCAATATGTAATAGACAAGACTTACTCCTTGATCAGTGAATTGGACTCAACACCCCCTATTCACCGCCCAAGAATATATCTGACTAGTAAGAATCGTAAAACCTATGTTTCGATATCTCTCTGTAAGTGAGTCAAGTGGGTGTAAAGCGGCAGAAACACAGCAGTGAAAAGCAGCTAAACCCCATTATAAAAATCAATTACTTTTAAAAACCCGTGAAACAAAGACAGTGAAAGAGAGGGAAATTCTTACAAAATTCGTTCAGGGGCGGTGATGCCACCTGGATTGACCATATCTAGACCCACAGAAGATGGAGACATAAGGGTGGACACTCTTGGGGCTGAGAGGTTTGGTGAGGTTGGGTGAGGAAACGCAGACCCTTTAAAGTAATACTGCGTGGTTCCCATCCCATGGGTCCCAAATCTCCAGGTTCAAGGGCATCTTCCTACATCGAAAACATGCATGAGAAACCCAGAAGATGGTACACCGTGTGATCGGGAAAGGTTTCCAAAACGCACCTCATTTCTCATCTCCTTATGCTCGGGTTCGCTATTCCAGCCGCTTTACTAGCAATCTCCCTCCTTGGAGAATCAGCACCTTTAACCTCCTGTTCCGTACAGGTTGCAATTTGTCCTGAGGATGAACGGGAAGAGTGGGAACCAATGAGAGACTAGCTCTAGGTGTTGGGACAGGCACAGGTCACTCTACTTTCCCATCAGGAAGAAGAATTAACCACAGGCTCAGCCTGCCGCCCGGGACCAGAATAGGGCCTGAAGCAATCCTGCGCTTTTGCGGCCAGCTCCCAAGAAAGCGAGTTGAAAAATGGAGCTCAGGGGCACTGCAATTCACAAACCTGCAGACTTATAAATGATAACTCTCGTCCACAAATATATTGAGGGAAGGCAACGAAGAGGATTGGAAAGCAAGGCAGAATTGCAGGAAACAGATTTCAGGAGGGAGATTCGAATCGCCTTTAAAGCACAGGAAAAGCGGCAAAACCTCGACAATGATGCCCTTGGCCAAAAAGGGCGTATGCGTTTTTTCCTGAATATATTCAGGAAAAAACGCATACGCCCTTTTTGGCCAACCAAGCAACCTGGAAAGGCAAATCAGCGCTACAAAGAAGTCTCGCTTCCCATCGGTCAAAAGGGCCATGCTGAATAAAGTGTCAAAACCAGAAATGCAGGACAGGCCATGGAGAAACGGGAGCCTGGCTACACTGATGGGAGGGATGTAAATTGCCAACAGCCACTGTGGAGAAGTGTACGGTGTGTCCTGAAACATCTAAAAAACTCAGCTTAGAGAGCACAGGGCACTTCCACTCATGGGCGTATAAATTGGGAAAACTAAAAATCAGCAAGACACAGGCACCCCAAAGTTTAGGGCTGCTCTGTTGACAAGAACCTCCACTTCGTTACACCTTAAATATCCCAGGAAAGAGAAAAATGGATAAAGAAGTTGTGGTCCTTATGTACAATGGAATATCACTCAGCCATGAAATCAACGTCATAAGGCTAGTAGCAGCATGATGAGTGGATTTAGGTACGACGATTCTAAGTGAAATAAGTCACACAGAAAAAGACACTTATCATAAGATATCACTTATAGAGGGAATGTAAAAACCGCTACCCTTGAACTGAATTACAAAACAGAACAGAGTCCCACGTTTAGAAAACACACTGTGGCTGCTTAACGGGAAAGGTGAGGTGGGGTGATGCATAAAACAAGGGTTTCAAATTAGGTCAGATACCGTTCCATAAACCCAATATGTACTAGACAAGACCTACTCCTTGATCAGTGAATTGGACTCAACACCCCCTATTCACCGCCCAAGAATATATCTGACTAGTAAGAATCGTAAAACCTACGTTTTGATATCTCTCTGTAAGTGAGTCAAGTGGGTGTAAAGCGGCAGAAACACAGCAGTGAAAAGCAGCTAAACCCCATTATAAAAATCAATTACTTTTAAAAACCCGTGAAACAAAGACAGTGAAAGAGAGGGAAATTCTTACAAAATTCGTTCAGGGGCTGTGATGCCACCTGGATTGACCATATCTAGACCCACAGCTGATGGAGACATAAGGGTGGACACTCTTGGGGCTGAGAGGTTTGGTGAGGTTGGGTGAGGAAACGCAGACCCTTTAAAGTAATACTGCGTGGTTCCCATCCCATGGGTCCCAAATCTCCAGGTTCAAGGGCATCTTCCTACATCGAAAACATGCATGAGAAACCCAGAAGATGGTACACCGTGTGATCGGGAAAGGTTTCCAAAACGCACCTCATTTCTCATCTCCTTATGCTCGGGTTCGCCATTCCAGCCCCTTTAGTAGCAATCTCCCTCCTTGGAGAATCAGCACCTTTAACCTCCTGTTCCGTACAGGTTGCAATTTGTCCTGAGGATGAACGGGAAGAGTGGGAACCAATGAGAGACTAGCTCTAGGTGTTGGGACAGGCACAGGTCACTCTACTTCCCCATCAGGAAGAAGAATTAACCACAGGCTCAGCCTGCCGCCCGGGACCAGAATAGGGCCTGAAGCAATCCTGCGCTTTTGCGGCCAGCTCCCAAGAAAGCGAGTTGAAAAATGGAGCTCAGGGGCACTGCAATTCACAAACCTGCAGACTTATAAATGATAACTCTCGTCCACAAATATATTGACGGAAGGCAACGAAGAGGACTGGAAAGCAAGGCAGAATTGCAGGAAACAGATTTCAGGAGGGAGATTCGAATCGCCTTTAAAGCACAGGAAAAGCGGCAAAACCTCGACAATGATGCCCTTGGCCAAAAAGGGCGTATGCGTTTTTTCCTGAATATATTCAGGAAAAAACGCATACGCCCTTTTTGGCCAACCAAGCAACCTGGAAAGGCAAATCAGCGCTACAAAGAAGTCTCGCTTCCCATCGGTCAAAAGGGCCATGCTGAATAAAGTGTCAAAACCAGAAATGCAGGACAGGCCATGGAGAAACGGGAGCCTGGCTACGCTGATGGGAGGGATGTAAATTGCCAACAGCCACTCTGGAGAAGTGTACGGTGTGTCCTGAAACATCTAAAAAACTCAGCTTAGAGAGCACAGGGCACTTCCACTCATGGGCGTATAAATTGGGAAAACTAAAAATCAGCAAGACACAGGCACCCCAAAGTTTAGGGCTGCTCTGTTGACAAGAACCTCCACTTCGTTACACCTTAAATATCCCAGGAAAGAGAAAAATGGATAAAGAAGTTGTGGTCCTTATATACAATGGAATATCACTCAGCCATGAAATCAACGTCATAAGGCTAGTAGCAGCATGATGAGTGGATTTAGGTACGACGATTCTAAGTGAAATAAGTCACACAGAAAAAGACACTTATCATAAGATATCACTTATAGAGGGAATGTAAAAACCGCTACCCTTGAACTGAATTACAAAACAGAACAGAGTCCCACGTTTAGAAAACACACTGTGGCTGCTTAACGGGAAAGGTGAGGTGGGGTCATGCATAAAACAAGGGTTTCAAATTAGGTCAGATACCGTTCCATAAACCCAATATGTAATAGACAAGACCTACTCCTTGATCAGTGAATTGGACTCAACACCCCCTATTCACCGCCCAAGAATATATCTGACTAGTAAGAATCGTAAAACCTATGTTTTGATATCTCTCTGTAAGTGAGTCAAGTGGGTGTAAAGCGGCAGAAACACAGCAGTGAAAAGCAGCTAAACCCCATTATAAAAATCAATTACTTTTAAAAACCCGTGAAACAAAGACAGTGAAAGAGAGGGAAATTCTTACAAAATTCGTTCAGGGGCGGTGATGCCACCTGGATTGACCATATCTAGACCCACAGAAGATGGAGACATAAGGGTGGACACTCTTGGGCCTGAGAGGTTTGGTGAGGTTGGGTGAGGAAACGCAGACCCTTTAAAGTAATACTGCGTGGTTCCCATCCCATGGGTCCCAAATCTCCAGGTTCAAGGGCATCTTCCTACATCGAAAACATGCATGAGAAACCCAGAAGATGGTACACTGTGTGATCGGGAAAGGTTTCCAAAACGCACCTCATTTCTCATCTCCTTATGCTCGGGTTCGCCATTCCAGCCGCTTTAGTAGCAATCTCCCTCCTTGGAGAATCAGCACCTTTAACCTCCTGTTCCGTACAGGTTGCAATTTGTCCTGAGGATGAACGGGAAGAGTGGGAACCAATGAGAGACTAGCTCTAGGTGTTGGGACAGGCACAGGTCACTCTACTTTCCCATCAGGAAGAAGAATTAACCACAGGCTCAGCCTGCCGCCCGCGACCAGAATAGGGCCTGAAGCAATCCTGCGCTTTTGCGGCCAGCTCCCAAGAAAGCGAGTTGAAAAATGGAGCTCGGGGCACTGCAATTCACAAACCTGCAGACTTATAAATGATAACTCTCGTCCACAAATATATTGAGGGAAGGCAACGAAGAGGATTGGAAAGCAAGGCAGAATTGCAGGAAACAGATTTCAGGAGGGAGATTCGAATCGCCTTTAAAGCACAGGAAAAGCGGCAAAACCTCGACAATGATGCCCTTGGCCAAAAAGGGCGTATGCGTTTTTTCCTGAATATATTCAGGAAAAAACGCATACGCCCTTTTTGGCCAACCAAGCAACCTGGAAAGGCAAATCAGAGCTACAAAGAAGTCTCGCTTCCCATCGGTCAAAAGGGCCATGCTGAATAAAGTGTCAAAACCAGAAATGCAGGACAGGCCATGGAGAAACGGGAGCCTGGCTACGCTGATGGGAGGGATGTAAATTGCCAACAGCCACTCTGGAGAAGTGTACGGTGTGTCCTGAAACATCTAAAAAACTCAGCTTAGAGAGCACAGGGCACTTCCACTCATGGGCGTATAAATTGGGAAAACTAAAAATCAGCAAGACACAGGCACCCCAAAGTTTAGGGCTGCTCTGTTGACAAGAACCTCCACTTCGTTACACCTTACATATCCCAGGAAAGAGAAAAATGGATAAAGAAGTTGTGGTCCTTATGTACAATGGAATATCACTCAGCCATGAAATCAACGTCATAAGGCTAGTAGCAGCATGATGAGTGGATTTAGGTACGACGATTCTAAGTGAAATAAGTCACACAGAAAAAGACACTTATCATAAGATATCACTTATAGAGGGAATGTAAAAACCGCTACCCTTGAACTGAATTACAAAACAGAACAGAGTCCCACGTTTAGAAAACACACTATGGCTGCTTAACGGGAAAGTTGAGGTGGGGTGATGCATAAAACAAGGGTTTCAAATTAGGTCAGATACCGTTCCATAAACCCAATATGTAATAGACAAGACCTACTCCTTGATCAGTGAATTGGACTCAACACCCCCTATTCACCGCCCAAGAATATATCTGACTAGTAAGAATCGTAAAACCTATGTTTCGATATCTCTCTGTAAGTGAGTCAAGTGGGTGTAAAGCGGCAGAAACACAGCAGTGAAAAGCAGCTAAACACCATTATAAAAATCAATTACTTTTAAAAACCCGTGAAACAAAGACAGTGAAAGAGAGGGAAATTCTTACAAAATTCGTTCAGGGGCGGTGATGCCACCTGGATTGACCATATCTAGACCCACAGAAGATGGAGACATAAGGGTGGACACTCTTGGGGCTGAGAGGTTTGGTGAGGTTGGGTGAGGAAACGCAGACCCTTTAAAGTAATACTGCGTGGTTCCCATCCCATGGGTCCCAAATCTCCAGGTTCAAGGGCATCTTCCTACATCGAAAACATGCATGAGAAACCCAGAAGATGGTACACCGTGTGATCGGGAAAGGTTTCCAAAACGCACCTCATTTCTCATCTCCTTATGCTCGGGTTCGCCATTCCAGCCGCTTTAGTAGCAATCTCCCTCCTTGGAGAATCAGCACCTTTAACCTCCTGTTCCGTACAGGTTGCAATTTGTCCTGAGGATGAACGGGAAGAGTGGGAACCAATGAGAGACTAGCTCTAGGTGTTGGGACAGGCACAGGTCACTCTACTTTCCCATCAGGAAGAAGAATTAACCACAGGCTCAGCCTGCCGCCCGGGACCAGAATAGGGCCTGAAGCAATCCTGCGCTTTTGCGGCCAGCTCCCAAGAAAGCGAGTTGAAAAATGGAGCTCAGGGGCACTGCAATTCACAAACCTGCAGACTTATAAATGATAACTCTCGTCCACAAATATATTGAGGGAAGGCAACGAAGAGGATTGGAAAGCAAGGCAGAATTGCAGGAAACAGATTTCAGGAGGGAGATTCGAATCGCCTTTAAAGCACAGGAAAAGCGGCAAAACCTCGACAATGATGCCCTTGGCCAAAAAGGGCGTATGCGTTTTTTCCTGAATATATTCAGGAAAAAACGCATACGCCCTTTTTGGCCAACCAAGCAACCTGGAAAGGCAAATCAGCGCTACAAAGAAGTCTCGCTTCCCATCGGTCAAAAGGGCCATGCTGAATAAAGTGTCAAAACCAGAAATGCAGGACAGGCCATGGAGAAACGGGAGCCTGGCTACGCTGATGGGAGGGATGTAAATTGCCAACAGCCACTCTGGAGAAGTGTACGGTGTGTCCTGAAACATCTAAAAAACTCAGCTTAGAGAGCACAGGGCACTTCCACTCATGGGCGTATAAATTGGGAAAACTAAAAATCAGCAAGACACAGGCACCCCAAAGTTTAGGGCTGCTCTGTTGACGAGAACCTCCACTTCGTTACACCTTAAATATCCCAGGAAAGAGAAAAATGGATAAAGAAGTTGTGGTCCTTATGTACAATGGAATATCACTCAGCCATGAAATCAACGTCATAAGGCTAGTAGCAGCATGATGAGTGGATTTAGGTACGACGATTCTAAGTGAAATAAGTCACACAGAAAAAGACACTTATCATAAGATATCACTTATAGAGGGAATGAAAAAACCGCTACCCTTGAACTGAATTACAAAACAGAACAGAGTCCCACGTTTAGAAAACACACTATGGCTGCTTAACGGGAAAGGTGAGGTGGGGTGATGCATAAAACAAGGGTTTCAAATTAGGTCAGATACCGTTCCATAAACCCAATATGTAATACACAAGACCTACTCCTTGATCAGTGAATTGGACTCAACACCCCCTATTCACCGCCCAAGAATATATCTGACTAGTAAGAATCGTAAAACCTATGTTTTGATATCTCTCTGTAAGTGAGTCAAGTGGGTGTAAAGCGGCAGAAACACAGCAGTGAAAAGCAGCTAAACCCCATTATAAAAATCAATTACTTTTAAAAACCCGTGAAACAAAGACAGTGAAAGAGAGGGAAATTCTTACAAAATTCGTTCAGGGGCTGTGATGCCACCTGGATTGACCATATCTAGACCCACAGCTGATGGAGACATAAGGGTGGACACTCTTGGGGCTGAGAGGTTTGGTGAGGTTGGGTGAGGAAACGCAGACCCTTTAAAGTAATACTGCGTGGTTCCCATCCCATGGGTCCCAAATCTCCAGGTTCAAGGGCATCTTCCTACATCGAAAACATGCATGAGAAACCCAGAAGATGGTACACCGTGTGATCGGGAAAGGTTTCCAAAACGCACCTCATTTCTCATCTCCTTATGCTCGGGTTCGCCATTCCAGCCCCTTTAGTAGCAATCTCCCTCCTTGGAGAATCAGCACCTTTAACCTCCTGTTCCGTACAGGTTGCAATTTGTCCTGAGGATGAACGGGAAGAGTGGGAACCAATGAGAGACTAGCTCTAGGTGTTGGGACAGGCACAGGTCACTCTACTTCCCCATCAGGAAGAAGAATTAACCACAGGCTCAGCCTGCCGCCCGGGACCAGAATAGGGCCTGAAGCAATCCTGCGCTTTTGCGGCCAGCTCCCAAGAAAGCGAGTTGAAAAATGGAGCTCAGGGGCACTGCAATTCACAAACCTGCAGACTTATAAATGATAACTCTCGTCCACAAATATATTGAGGGAAGGCAACGAAGAGGATTGGAAAGCAAGGCAGAATTGCAGGAAACAGATTTCAGGAGGGAGATTCGAATCGCCTTTAAAGCACAGGAAAAGCGGCAAAACCTCGACAATGATGCCCTTGGCCAAAAAGGGCGTATGCGTTTTTTCCTGAATATATTCAGGAAAAAACGCATACGCCCTTTTTGGCCAACCAAGCAACCTGGAAAGGCAAATCAGCGCTACAAAGAAGTCTCGCTTCCCATCGGTCAAAAGGGCCATGCTGAATAAAGTGTCAAAACCAGAAATGCAGGACAGGCCATGGAGAAACGGGAGCCTGGCTACGCTGATGGGAGGGATGTAAATTGCCAACAGCCACTGTGGAGAAGTGTACGGTGTGTCCTGAAACATCTAAAAAACTCAGCTTAGAGAGCACAGGGCACTTCCACTCATGGGCGTATAAATTGGGAAAACTAAAAATCAGCAAGACACAGGCACCCCAAAGTTTAGGGCTGCTCTGTTGACAAGAACCTCCACTTCGTTACACCTTAAATATCCCAGGAAAGAGAAAAATGGATAAAGAAGTTGTGGTCCTTATGTACAATGGAATATCACTCAGCCATGAAATCAACGTCATAAGGCTAGTAGCAGCATGATGAGTGGATTTAGGTACGACGATTCTAAGTGAAATAAGTCACACAGAAAAAGACACTTATCATAAGATATCACTTATAGAGGGAATGTAAAAACCGCTACCCTTGAACTGAATTACAAAACAGAACAGAGTCCCACGTTTAGAAAACACACTATGGCTGCTTAACGGGGAAGGTGAGGTGGGGTGATGCATAAAACAAGGGTTTCAAATTATCTCAGATACCGTTCGATAAACCCAATATGTAATAGACAAGACCTCCTCCTTGCTCAGTGATTTGGACTCAACACCCCCTATTCACCGCCCAAGAATATATCTGACTAGTAAGAATCTTAAAACCTATGTTTTGATATCTCTCTGTAAGTGAGTCAAGTGGGTGTAAAGCGGCAGAAACACAGCAGTGAAAAGCAGCTAAACCCCATTATAAAAATCAATTACTTTTAAAAACACGTGAAACAAAGACATTGAAAGAGAGGGAAATTCTTACAAAATTCGTTCAGGGGTTGTGATGCCACCTGGATTGACCATATCTAGACCCACAGCTGATGGAGACATAAGGGTGGACACTCTTGGGGCTGAGAGGTTTGGTGAGGTTGGGTGAGGAAACGCAGACCCTTTAAAGTAATACTGCGTGGTTCCCATCCCATGGGTCCCAAATCTCCAGGTTCAAGGGCATCTTCCTACATCGAAAACATGCATGAGAAACCCAGAAGATGGTACACCGTGTGATCGGGAAAGGTTTCCAAAACGCACCTCATTTCTCATCTCCTTATGCTCGGGTTCGCCATTCCAGCCGCTTTAGTAGCAATCTCCCTCCTTGGAGAATCAGCACCTTTAACCTCCTGTTCCGTACAGGTTGCAATTTGTCCTGAGGATGAACGGGAAGAGTGGGAACCAATGAGAGACTAGCTCTAGGTGTTGGGACAGGCACAGGTCACTCTACTTCCCCATCAGGAAGAAGAATTAACCACAGGCTCAGCCTGCCGCCCGGGACCAGAATAGGGCCTGAAGCAATCCTGCGCTTTTGCGGCCAGCTCCCAAGAAAGCGAGTTGAAAAATGGAGCTCAGGGGCACTGCAATTCACAAACCTGCAGACTTATAAATGATAACTCTCGTCCACAAATATATTGAGGGAAGGAAACGAAGAGGACTGGAAAGCAAGGCAGAATTGCAGGAAACAGATTTCAGGAGGGAGATTCGAATCGCCTTTAAAGCACAGGAAAAGCGGCAAAACCTCGACAATGATGCCCTTGGCCAAAAAGGGCGTATGCGTTTTTTCCTGAATATATTCAGGAAAAAACGCATACGCCCTTTTTGGCCAACCAAGCAACCTGGAAAGGCAAATCAGCGCTACAAAGAAGTCTCGCTTCCCATCGGTCAAAAGGGCCATGCTGAATAAAGTGTCAAAACCAGAAATGCAGGACAGGCCATGGAGAAACGGGAGCCTGGCTACGCTGATGGGAGGGATGTAAATTGCCAACAGCCACTCTGGAGAAGTATACGGTGTGTCCTGAAACATCTAAAAAACTCAGCTTAGAGAGCACAGGGCACTTCCACTCATGGGCGTATAAATTGGGAAAACTAAAAATCAGCAAGACACAGGCACCCCAAAGTTTAGGGCTGCTCTGTTGACAAGAACCTCCACTTCGTTACACCTTAAATATCCCAGGAAAGAGAAAAATGGATAAAGAAGTTGTGGTCCTTATGTACAATGGAATATCACTCAGCCATGAAATCAACGTCATAAGGCTAGTAGCAGCATGATGAGTGGATTTAGGTACGACGATTCTAAGTGAAATAAGTCACACAGAAAAAGACACTTATCATAAGATATCACTTATAGAGGGAATGTAAAAACCGCTACCCTTGAACTGAATTACAAAACAGAACAGAGTCCCACGTTTAGAAAACACACTGTGGCTGCTTAACGGGAAAGGTGAGGTGGGTTGATGCATAAAACAAGGGTTTCAAATTAGGTCAGATACCGTTCCATAAACCCAATATGTAATAGACAAGACCTACTCCTTGATCAGTGAATTGGACTCAACACCCCCTATTCACCGCCCAAGAATATATCTGACTAGTAAGAATCGTAAAACCTATGTTTTGATATCTCTCTGTAAGTGAGTCAAGTGGGTGTAAAGCGGCAGAAACACAGCAGTGAAAAGCAGCTAAACCCCATTATAAAAATCAATTACTTTTAAAAACCCGTGAAACAAAGACAGTGAAAGAGAGGGAAATTCTTACAAAATTCGTTCAGGGGCGGTGATGCCACCTGGATTGACCATATCTAGACCCACAGAAGATGGAGACATAAGGGTGGACACTCTTGGGGCTGAGAGGTTTGGTGAGGTTGGGTGAGGAAATGCAGACCCTTTAAAGTAATACTGCGTGGTTCCCATCCCATGGGTCCCAAATCTCCAGGTTCAAGGGCATCTTCCTACATCGAAGACATGCATGAGAAACCCAGAAGATGGTACACCGTGTGATCGGGAAAGGTTTCCAAAACGCACCTCATTTCTC
This sequence comes from Balaenoptera physalus, assembly GCF_965194825.1. Classification (NCBI taxonomy): domain Eukaryota; kingdom Metazoa; phylum Chordata; class Mammalia; order Artiodactyla; family Balaenopteridae; genus Balaenoptera; species Balaenoptera physalus. The sequence continues at coordinate 225,829 of NW_028126013.1, forward strand.
ATCTCCTTATGCTCGGGTTCGCCATTCCAGCCGCTTTAGTAGCAATCTCCCTCCTTGGAGAATCAGCACCTTTAACCTCCTGTTCCGTACAGGTTGCAATTTGTCCTGAGGATGAACGGGAAGAGTGGGAACCAATGAGAGACTAGCTCTAGGTGTTGGGACAGGCACAGGTCACTCTACTTCCCCATCAGGAAGAAGAATTAACCACAGGCTCAGCCTGCCGCCCGGGACCAGAATAGGGCCTGAAGCAATCCTGCGCTTTTGCGGCCAGCTCCCAAGAAAGCGAGTTGAAAAATGGAGCTCAGGGGCACTGCAATTCACAAACCTGCAGACTTATAAATGATAACTCTCGTCCACAAATATATTGAGGGAAGGCAACGAAGAGGATTGGAAAGCAAGGCAGAATTGCAGGAAACAGATTTCAGGAGGGAGATTCGAATCGCCTTTAAAGCACAGGAAAAGCGGCAAAACCTCGACAATGATGCCCTTGGCCAAAAAGGGCGTATGCGTTTTTTCCTGAATATATTCAGGAAAAAACGCATACGCCCTTTTTGGCCAACCAAGCAACCTGGAAAGGCAAATCAGCGCTACAAAGAAGTCTCGCTTCCCATCGGTCAAAAGGGCCATGCTGAATAAAGTGTCAAAACCAGAAATGCAGGACAGGCCATGGAGAAACGGGAGCCTGGCTACGCTGATGGGAGGGATGTAAATTGCCAACAGCCACTCTGGAGAAGTGTACGGTGTGTCCTGAAACATGTAAAAAACTCAGCTTAGAGAGCACAGGGCACTTCCACTCATGGGCGTATAAATTGGGAAAACTAAAAATCAGCAAGACACAGGCACCCCAAAGTTTACGGCTGCTCTGTTGACAAGAACCTCCACTTCGTTACACCTTAAATATCCCAGGAAAGAGAAAAATGGATAAAGAAGTTGTGGTCCTTATGTACAATGGAATATCACTCAGCCATGAAATCAACGTCATAAGGTTAGTAGCAGCATGATGAGTGGATTTAGGTACGACGATTCTAAGTGAAATAAGTCACACAGAAAAAGACACTTATCATAAGATATCACTTATAGAGGGAATGTAAAAACCGCTACCCTTGAACTGAATTACAAAACAGAACAGAGTCCCACGTTTAGAAAACACACTGTGGCTGCTTAACGGGAAAGGTGAGGTGGGGTGATGCATAAAACAAGGGTTTCAAATTAGGTCAGATACCGTTCCATAAACCCAATATGTACTAGACAAGACCTACTCCTTGATCAGTGAATTGGACTCAACACCCCCTATTCACCGCCCAAGAATATATCTGACTAGTAAGAATCGTAAAACCTATGTTTTGATATCTCTCTGTAAGTGAGTCAAGTGGGTGTAAAGCGGCAGAAACACAGCAGTGAAAAGCAGCTAAACCCCATTATAAAAATCAATTACTTTTAAAAACCCGTGAAACAAAGACAGTGAAAGAGAGGGAAATTCTTACAAAATTCGTTCAGGGGCGGTGATGCCACCTGGATTGACCATATCTAGACCCACAGAAGATGGAGACATAAGGGTGGACACTCTTGGGGCTGAGAGGTTTGGTGAGGTTGGGTGAGGAAACGCAGACCCTTTAAAGTAATACTGCGTGGTTCCCATCCCATGGGTCCCAAATCTCCAGGTTCAAGGGCATCTTCCTACATCGAAAACATGTATGAGAAACCCAGAAGATGGTACACCGTGTGATCGGGAAAGGTTTCCAAAACGCACCTCATTTCTCATCTCCTTATGCTCGGGTTCGCCATTCCAGCCGCTTTAGTAGCAATCTCCCTCCTTGGAGAATCAGCACCTTTAACCTCCTGTTCCGTACAGGTTGCAATTTGTCCTGAGGATGAACGGGAAGAGTGGGAACCAATGAGAGACTAGCTCTAGGTGTTGGGACAGGCACAGGTCACTCTACTTCCCCATCAGGAAGAAGAATTAACCACAGGCTCAGCCTGCCGCCCGGGACCAGAATAGGGCCTGAAGCAATCCTGCGCTTTTGCGGCCAGCTCCCAAGAAAGCGAGTTGAAAAATGGAGCTCGGGGCACTGCAATTCACAAACCTGCAGACTTATAAATGATAACTCTCGTCCACAAATGTATTTAGGGAAGGCAACGAAGAGGATTGGAAAGCAAGGCAGAATTGCAGGAAACAGATTTCAGGAGGGAGATTCGAATCGCCTTTAAAGCACAGGAAAAGCGTCAAAACCTCGACAATGATGCCCTTGGCCAAAAAGGGCGTATGCGTTTTTTCCTGAATATATTCAGGAAAAAACGCATACGCCCTTTTTGGCCAACCAAGCAACCTGGAAAGGCAAATCAGCGCTACAAAGAAGTCTCGCTTCCCATCGGTCAAAAGGGCCATGCTGAATAAAGTGTCAAAACCAGAAATGCAGGACAGGCCATGGAGAAACGGGAGCCTGGCTACGCTGATGGGAGGGATGTAAATTGCCAACAGCCACTCTGGAGAAGTGTACGGTGTGTCCTGAAACATCTAAAAAACTCAGCTTAGAGAGCACAGGGCACTTCCACTCATGGGCGTATAAATTGGGAAAACTAAAAATCAGCAAGACACAGGCACCCCAAAGTTTAGGGCTGCTCTGTTGACAAGAACCTCCACTTCGTTACACCTTACATATCCCAGGAAAGAGAAAAATGGATAAAGAAGTTGTGGTCCTTATGTACAATGGAATATCACTCAGCCATGAAATCAACGTCATAAGGCTAGTAGCAGCATGATGAGTGGATTTAGGTACGACGATTCTAAGTGAAATAAGTCACACAGAAAAAGACACTTATCATAAGATATCACTTATAGAGGGAATGTAAAAACCGCTACCCTTGAACTGAATTACAAAACAGAACAGAGTCCCACATTTAGAAAACACACTATGGCTGCTTAACGGGGAAGGTGAGGTGGGGTGATGCATAAAACAAGGGTTTCAAATTATCTCAGATACCGTTCGATAAACCCAATATGTAATAGACAAGACCTCCTCCTTGCTCAGTGATTTGGACTCAACACCCCCTATTCACCGCCCAAGAATATATCTGACTAGTAAGAATCTTAAAACCTATGTTTTGATATCTCTCTGTAAGTGAGTCAAGTGGGTGTAAAGCGGCAGAAACACAGCAGTGAAAAGCAGCTAAACCCCATTATAAAAATCAATTACTTTTAAAAACCCGTGAAACAAAGACAGTGAAAGAGAGGGAAATTCTTACAAAATTCGTTCAGGGGCTGTGATGCCACCTGGATTGACCATATCTAGACCCACAGCTGATGGAGACATAAGGGTGGACACTCTTGGGGCTGAGAGGTTTGGTGAGGTTGGGTGAGGAAACGCAGACCCTTTAAATTAATACTGCGTGGTTCCCATCCCATGGGTCCCAAATCTCCAGGTTCAAGGGCATCTTCCTACATCGAAAACATGCATGAGAAACCCAGAAGATGGTACACCGTGTGATCGGGAAAGGTTTCCAAAACGCACCTCATTTCTCATCTCCTTATGCTCGGGTTCGCCATTCCAGCCGCTTTAGTAGCAATCTCCCTCCTTGGAGAATCAGCACCTTTAACCTCCTGTTCCGTACAGGTTGCAATTTGTCCTGAGGATGAACGGGAAGAGTGGGAACCAATGAGAGACTAGCTCTAGGTGTTGGGACAGGCACAGGTCACTCTACTTCCCCATCAGGAAGAAGAATTAACCACAGGCTCAGCCTGCCGCCCGGGACCAGAATATGGCCTGAAGCAATCCTGCGCTTTTGCGGCCAGCTCCCAAGAAAGCGAGTTGAAAAATGGAGCTCAGGGGCACTGCAATTCCAAACCTGCAGACTTATAAATGATAACTCTCGTCCACAAATATATTGAGGGAAGGCAACGAAGAGGATTGGAAAGCAAGGCAGAATTGCAGGAAACAGATTTCAGGAGGGAGATTCGAATCGCCTTTAAAGCACAGGAAAAGCGGCAAAACCTCGACAATGATGCCCTTGGCCAAAAAGGGCGTATGCGTTTTTTCCTGAATATATTCAGGAAAAAAACGCATACGCCCTTTTTGGCCAACCAAGCAACCTGGAAAGGCAAATCAGCGCTACAAAGAAGTCTCGCTTCCCATCGGTCAAAAGGGCCATGCTGAATAAAGTGTCAAAACCAGAAATGCAGGACAGGCCATGGAGAAACGGGAGCCTGGCTACGCTGATGGGAGGGATGTAAATTGCCAACAGCCACTCTGGAGAAGTGTACGGTGTGTCCTGAAACATCTAAAAAACTCAGCTTAGAGAGCACAGGGCACTTCCACTCATGGGCGTATAAATTGGGAAAACTAAAAATCAGCAAGACACAGGCACCCCAAAGTTTACGGCTGCTCTGTTGACAAGAACCTCCACTTCGTTACACCTTAAATATCCCAGGAAAGAGAAAAATGGATAAAGAAGTTGTGGTCCTTATGTACAATGGAATATCACTCAGCCATGAAATCAACGTCATAAGGTTAGTAGCAGCATGATGAGTGGATTTAGGTACGACGATTCTAAGTGAAATAAGTCACACAGAAAAAGACACTTATCATAAGATATCACTTATAGAGGGAATGTAAAAACCGCTACCCTTGAACTGAATTACAAAACAGAACAGAGTCCCACGTTTAGAAAACACACTGTGGCTGCTTAACGGGAAAGGTGAGGTGGGGTGATGCATAAAACAAGGGTTTCAAATTAGGTCAGATACGGTTCCATAAACCCAATATGTACTAGACAAGACCTACTCCTTGATCAGTGAATTGGACTCAACACCCCCTATTCACCGCCCAAGAATATATCTGACTAGTAAGAATCGTAAAACCTATGTTTTGATATCTCTCTGTAAGTGAGTCAAGTGGGTGTAAAGCGGCAGAAACACAGCAGTGAAAAGCAGCTAAACCCCATTATAAAAATCAATTACTTTTAAAAACCCGTGAAACAAAGACAGTGAAAGAGAGGGAAATTCTTACAAAATTCGTTCAGGGGCTGTGATGCCACCTGGATTGACCATATCTAGACCCACAGCTGATGGAGACATAAGGGTGGACACTCTTGGGGCTGAGAGGTTTGGTGAGGTTGGGTGAGGAAACGCAGACCCTTTAAATTAATACTGCGTGGTTCCCATCCCATGGGTCCCAAATCTCCAGGTTCAAGGGCATCTTCCTACATCGAAAACATGCATGAGAAACCCAGAAGATGGTACACCGTGTGATCGGGAAAGGTTTCCAAAACGCACCTCATTTCTCATCTCCTTATGCTCGGGTTCGCCATTCCAGCCGCTTTAGTAGCAATCTCCCTCCTTGGAGAATCAGCACCTTTAACCTCCTGTTCCGTACAGGTTGCAATTTGTCCTGAGGATGAACGGGAAGAGTGGGAACCAATGAGAGACTAGCTCTAGGTGTTGGGACAGGCACAGGTCACTCTACTTCCCCATCAGGAAGAAGAATTAACCACAGGCTCAGCCTGCCGCCCGGGACCAGAATATGGCCTGAAGCAATCCTGCGCTTTTGCGGCCAGCTCCCAAGAAAGCGAGTTGAAAAATGGAGCTCAGGGGCACTGCAATTCCAAACCTGCAGACTTATAAATGATAACTCTCGTCCACAAATGTATTTAGGGAAGGCAACGAAGAGGATTGGAAAGCAAGGCAGAATTGCAGGAAACAGATTTCAGGAGGGAGATTCGAATCGCCTTTAAAGCACAGGAAAAGCGGCAAAACCTCGACAATGATGCCCTTGGCCAAAAAGGGCGTATGCGTTTTTTCCTGAATATATTCAGGAAAAAACGCATACGCCCTTTTTGGCCAACCAAGCAACCTGGAAAGGCAAATCAGCGCTACAAAGAAGTCTCGCTTCCCATCGGTCAAAAGGGCCATGCTGAATAAAGTGTCAAAACCAGAAATGCAGGACAGGCCATGGAGAAACGGGAGCCTGGCTACGCTGATGGGAGGGATGTAAATTGCCAACAGCCACTCTGGAGAAGTGTACGGTGTGTCCTGAAACATCTAAAAAACTCAGCTTAGAGAGCACAGGGCACTTCCACTCATGGGCGTATAAATTGGGAAAACTAAAAATCAGCAAGACACAGGCACCCCAAAGTTTAGGGCTGCTCTGTTGACAAGAACCTCCACTTCGTTACACCTTACATATCCCAGGAAAGAGAAAAATGGATAAAGAAGTTGTGGTCCTTATGTACAATGGAATATCACTCAGCCATGAAATCAACGTCATAAGGCTAGTAGCAGCATGATGAGTGGATTTAGGTACGACGATTCTAAGTGAAATAAGTCACACAGAAAAAGACACTTATCATAAGATATCACTTATAGAGGGAATGTAAAAACCGCTACCCTTGAACTGAATTACAAAACAGAACAGAGTCCCACGTTTAGAAAACACACTATGGCTGCTTAACGGGAAAGGTGAGGTGGGGTGATGCATAAAACAAGGGTTTCAAATTAGGTCAGATACCGTTCCATAAACCCAATATGTACTAGACAAGACCTACTCCTTGATCAGTGAATTGGACTCAACACCCCCTATTCACCGCCCAAGAATATATCTGACTAGTAAGAATCGTAAAACCTACGTTTTGATATCTCTCTGTAAGTGAGTCAAGTGGGTGTAAAGCGGCAGAAACACAGCAGTGAAAAGCAGCTAAACCCCATTATAAAAATCAATTACTTTTAAAAACCCGTGAAACAAAGACAGTGAAAGAGAGGGAAATTCTTACAAAATTCGTTCAGGGGCTGTGATGCCACCTGGATTGACCATATCTAGACTCACAGCTGATGGAGACATAAGGGTGGACACTCTTGGGGCTGAGAGGTTTGGTGAGGTTGGGAGAGGAAACGCAGACCCTTTAAAGTAATACTGCGTGGTTCCCATCCCATGGGTCCCAAATCTCCAGGTTCAAGGGCATCTTCCTACATCGAAAACATGCATGAGAAACCCAGAAGATGGTACACCGTGTGATCGGGAAAGGTTTCCAAAACGCACCTCATTTCTCATCTCCTTATGCTCGGGTTCGCCATTCCAGCCCCTTTAGTAGCAATCTCCCTCCTTAGAGAATCAGCACCTTTAACCTCCTGTTCCGTACAGGTTGCAATTTGTCCTGAGGATGAACGGGAAGAGTGGGAACCAATGAGAGACTAGCTCTAGGTGTTGGGACAGGCACAGGTCACTCTACTTCCCCATCAGGAAGAAGAATTAACCACAGGCTCAGCCTGCCGCCCGGGACCAGAATAGGGCCTGAAGCAATCCTGCGCTTTTGCGGCCAGCTCCCAAGAAAGCGAGTTGAAAAATGGAGCTCGGGGCACTGCAATTCACAAACCTGCAGACTTATAAATGATAACTCTCGTCCACAAATATATTGAGGGAAGGCAACGAAGAGGACTGAAAAGCAAGGCAGAATTGCAGGAAACAGATTTCAGGAGGGAGATTCGAATCGCCTTTAAAGCACAGGAAAAGCGGCAAAACCTCGACAATGATGCCCTTGGCCAAAAAGGGCGTATGCGTTTTTTCCTGAATATATTCAGGAAAAAACGCATACGCCCTTTTTGGCCAACCAAGCAACCTGGAAAGGCAAATCAGCGCTACAAAGAAGTCTCGCTTCCCATCGGTCAAAAGGGCCATGCTGAATAAAGTGTCAAAACCAGAAATGCAGGACAGGCCATGGAGAAACGGGAGCCTGGCTACGCTGATGGGAGGGATGTAAATTGCCAACAGCCACTGTGGAGAAGTGTACGGTGTGTCCTGAAACATCTAAAAAACTCAGCTTAGAGAGCACAGGGCACTTCCACTCATGGGCGTATAAATTGGGAAAACTAAAAATCAGCAAGACACAGGCACCCCAAAGTTTAGGGCTGCTCTGTTGACAAGAACCTCCACTTCGTTACACCTTACATATCCCAGGAAAGAGAAAAATGGATAAAGAAGTTGTGGTCCTTATGTACAATGGAATATCACTCAGCCATGAAATCAACGTCATAAGGCTAGTAGCAGCATGATGAGTGGATTTAGGTACGACGATTCTAAGTGAAATAAGTCACACAGAAAAAGACACTTATCATAAGATATCACTTATAGAGGGAATGTAAAAACCGCTACCCTTGAACTGAATTACAAAACAGAACAGAGTCCCACGTTTAGAAAACACACTATGGCTGCTTAACGGGGAAGGTGAGGTGGGGTGATGCATAAAACAAGGGTTTCAAATTATCTCAGATACCGTTCGATAAACCCAATATGTAATAGACAAGACCTCCTCCTTGCTCAGTGATTTGGACTCAACACCCCCTATTCACCGCCCAAGAATATATCTGACTAGTAAGAATCTTAAAACCTATGTTTTGATATCTCTCTGTAAGTGAGTCAAGTGGGTGTAAAGCGGCAGAAACACAGCAGTGAAAAGCAGCTAAACCCCATTATAAAAATCAATTACTTTTAAAAACACGTGAAACAAAGACATTGAAAGAGAGGGAAATTCTTACAAAATTCGTTCAGGGGTTGTGATGCCACCTGGATTGACCATATCTAGACCCACAGCTGATGGAGACATAAGGGTGGACACTCTTGGGGCTGAGAGGTTTGGTGAGGTTGGGTGAGGAAACGCAGACCCTTTAAAGTAATACTGCGTGGTTCCCATCCCATGGGTCCCAAATCTCCAGGTTCAAGGGCATCTTCCTACATCGAAAACATGCATGAGAAACCCAGAAGATGGTACACCGTGTGATCGGGAAAGGTTTCCAAAACGCACCTCATTTCTCATCTCCTTATGCTCGGGTTCGCCATTCCAGCCGCTTTAGTAGCAATCTCCCTCCTTGGAGAATCAGCACCTTTAACCTCCTGTTCCGTACAGGTTGCAATTTGTCCTGAGGATGAACGGGAAGAGTGGGAACCAATGAGAGACTAGCTCTAGGTGTTGGGACAGGCACAGGTCACTCTACTTCCCCATCAGGAAGAAGAATTAACCACAGGCTCAGCCTGCCGCCCGGGACCAGAATAGGGCCTGAAGCAATCCTGCGCTTTTGCGGCCAGCTCCCAAGAAAGCGAGTTGAAAAATGGAGCTCAGGGGCACTGCAATTCACAAACCTGCAGACTTATAAATGATAACTCTCGTCCACAAATATATTGAGGGAAGGAAACGAAGAGGACTGGAAAGCAAGGCAGAATTGCAGGAAACAGATTTCAGGAGGGAGATTCGAATCGCCTTTAAAGCACAGGAAAAGCGGCAAAACCTCGACAATGATGCCCTTGGCCAAAAAGGGCGTATGCGTTTTTTCCTGAATATATTCAGGAAAAAACGCATACGCCCTTTTTGGCCAACCAAGCAACCTGGAAAGGCAAATCAGCGCTACAAAGAAGTCTCGCTTCCCATCGGTCAAAAGGGCCATGCTGAATAAAGTGTCAAAACCAGAAATGCAGGACAGGCCATGGAGAAACGGGAGCCTGGCTACGCTGATGGGAGGGATGTAAATTGCCAACAGCCACTCTGGAGAAGTATACGGTGTGTCCTGAAACATCTAAAAAACTCAGCTTAGAGAGCACAGGGCACTTCCACTCATGGGCGTATAAATTGGGAAAACTAAAAATCAGCAAGACACAGGCACCCCAAAGTTTAGGGCTGCTCTGTTGACAAGAACCTCCACTTCGTTACACCTTAAATATCCCAGGAAAGAGAAAAATGGATAAAGAAGTTGTGGTCCTTATGTACAATGGAATATCACTCAGCCATGAAATCAACGTCATAAGGCTAGTAGCAGCATGATGAGTGGATTTAGGTACGACGATTCTAAGTGAAATAAGTCACACAGAAAAAGACACTTATCATAAGATATCACTTATAGAGGGAATGTAAAAACCGCTACCCTTGAACTGAATTACAAAACAGAACAGAGTCCCACGTTTAGAAAACACACTGTGGCTGCTTAACGGGAAAGGTGAGGTGGGTTGATGCATAAAACAAGGGTTTCAAATTAGGTCAGATACCGTTCCATAAACCCAATATGTAATAGACAAGACCTACTCCTTGATCAGTGAATTGGACTCAACACCCCCTATTCACCGCCCAAGAATATATCTGACTAGTAAGAATCGTAAAACCTATGTTTTGATATCTCTCTGTAAGTGAGTCAAGTGGGTGTAAAGCGGCAGAAACACAGCAGTGAAAAGCAGCTAAACCCCATTATAAAAATCAATTACTTTTAAAAACCCGTGAAACAAAGACAGTGAAAGAGAGGGAAATTCTTACAAAATTCGTTCAGGGGCGGTGATGCCACCTGGATTGACCATATCTAGACCCACAGAAGATGGAGACATAAGGGTGGACACTCTTGGGGCTGAGAGGTTTGGTGAGGTTGGGTGAGGAAATGCAGACCCTTTAAAGTAATACTGCGTGGTTCCCATCCCATGGGTCCCAAATCTCCAGGTTCAAGGGCATCTTCCTACATCGAAGACATGCATGAGAAACCCAGAAGATGGTACACCGTGTGATCGGGAAAGGTTTCCAAAACGCACCTCATTTCTCATCTCCTTATGCTCGGGTTCGCCATTCCAGCCGCTTTAGTAGCAATCTCCCTCCTTGGAGAATCAGCACCTTTAACCTCCTGTTCCGTACAGGTTGCAATTTGTCCTGAGGATGAACGGGAAGAGTGGGAACCAATGAGAGACTAGCTCTAGGTGTTGGGACAGGCACAGGTCACTCTACTTCCCCATCAGGAAGAAGAATTAACCACAGGCTCAGCCTGCCGCCCGGGACCAGAATAGGGCCTGAAGCAATCCTGCGCTTTTGCGGCCAGCTCCCAAGAAAGCGAGTTGAAAAATGGAGCTCAGGGGCACTGCAATTCACAAACCTGCAGACTTATAAATGATAACTCTCGTCCACAAATATATTGAGGGAAGGCAACGAAGAGGATTGGAAAGCAAGGCAGAATTGCAGGAAACAGATTTCAGGAGGGAGATTCGAATCGCCTTTAAAGCACAGGAAAAGCGGCAAAACCTCGACAATGATGCCCTTGGCCAAAAAGGGCGTATGCGTTTTTTCCTGAATATATTCAGGAAAAAACGCATACGCCCTTTTTGGCCAACCAAGCAACCTGGAAAGGCAAATCAGCGCTACAAAGAAGTCTCGCTTCCCATCGGTCAAAAGGGCCATGCTGAATAAAGTGTCAAAACCAGAAATGCAGGACAGGCCATGGAGAAACGGGAGCCTGGCTACGCTGATGGGAGGGATGTAAATTGCCAACAGCCACTCTGGAGAAGTGTACGGTGTGTCCTGAAACATGTAAAAAACTCAGCTTAGAGAGCACAGGGCACTTCCACTCATGGGCGTATAAATTGGGAAAACTAAAAATCAGCAAGACACAGGCACCCCAAAGTTTACGGCTGCTCTGTTGACAAGAACCTCCACTTCGTTACACCTTAAATATCCCAGGAAAGAGAAAAATGGATAAAGAAGTTGTGGTCCTTATGTACAATGGAATATCACTCAGCCATGAAATCAACGTCATAAGGTTAGTAGCAGCATGATGAGTGGATTTAGGTACGACGATTCTAAGTGAAATAAGTCACACAGAAAAAGACACTTATCATAAGATATCACTTATAGAGGGAATGTAAAAACCGCTACCCTTGAACTGAATTACAAAACAGAACAGAGTCCCACGTTTAGAAAACACACTGTGGCTGCTTAACGGGAAAGGTGAGGTGGGGTGATGCATAAAACAAGGGTTTCAAATTAGGTCAGATACGGTTCCATAAACCCAATATGTACTAGACAAGACCTACTCCTTGATCAGTGAATTGGACTCAACACCCCCTATTCACCGCCCAAGAATATATCTGACTAGTAAGAATCGTAAAACCTATGTTTTGATATCTCTCTGTAAGTGAGTCAAGTGGGTGTAAAGCGGCAGAAACACAGCAGTGAAAAGCAGCTAAACCCCATTATAAAAATCAATTACTTTTAAAAACCCGTGAAACAAAGACAGTGAAAGAGAGGGAAATTCTTACAAAATTCGTTCAGGGGCTGTGATGCCACCTGGATTGACCATATCTAGACCCACAGCTGATGGAGACATAAGGGTGGACACTCTTGGGGCTGAGAGGTTTGGTGAGGTTGGGTGAGGAAACGCAGACCCTTTAAATTAATACTGCGTGGTTCCCATCCCATGGGTCCCAAATCTCCAGGTTCAAGGGCATCTTCCTACATCGAAAACATGCATGAGAAACCCAGAAGATGGTACACCGTGTGATCGGGAAAGGTTTCCAAAACGCACCTCATTTCTCATCTCCTTATGCTCGGGTTCGCCATTCCAGCCGCTTTAGTAGCAATCTCCCTCCTTGGAGAATCAGCACCTTTAACCTCCTGTTCCGTACAGGTTGCAATTTGTCCTGAGGATGAACGGGAAGAGTGGGAACCAATGAGAGACTAGCTCTAGGTGTTGGGACAGGCACAGGTCACTCTACTTCCCCATCAGGAAGAAGAATTAACCACAGGCTCAGCCTGCCGCCCGGGACCAGAATATGGCCTGAAGCAATCCTGCGCTTTTGCGGCCAGCTCCCAAGAAAGCGAGTTGAAAAATGGAGCTCAGGGGCACTGCAATTCCAAACCTGCAGACTTATAAATGATAACTCTCGTCCACAAATGTATTTAGGGAAGGCAACGAAGAGGATTGGAAAGCAAGGCAGAATTGCAGGAAACAGATTTCAGGAGGGAGATTCGAATCGCCTTTAAAGCACAGGAAAAGCGGCAAAACCTCGACAATGATGCCCTTGGCCAAAAAGGGCGTATGCGTTTTTTCCTGAATATATTCAGGAAAAAACGCATACGCCCTTTTTGGCCAACCAAGCAACCTGGAAAGGCAAATCAGCGCTACAAAGAAGTCTCGCTTCCCATCGGTCAAAAGGGCCATGCTGAATAAAGTGTCAAAACCAGAAATGCAGGACAGGCCATGGAGAAACGGGAGCCTGGCTACGCTGATGGGAGGGATGTAAATTGCCAACAGCCACTCTGGAGAAGTGTACGGTGTGTCCTGAAACATCTAAAAAACTCAGCTTAGAGAGCACAGGGCACTTCCACTCATGGGCGTATAAATTGGGAAAACTAAAAATCAGCAAGACACAGGCACCCCAAAGTTTAGGGCTGCTCTGTTGACAAGAACCTCCACTTCGTTACACCTTACATATCCCAGGAAAGAGAAAAATGGATAAAGAAGTTGTGGTCCTTATGTACAATGGAATATCACTCAGCCATGAAATCAACGTCATAAGGCTAGTAGCAGCATGATGAGTGGATTTAGGTACGACGATTCTAAGTGAAATAAGTCACACAGAAAAAGACACTTATCATAAGATATCACTTATAGAGGGAATGTAAAAACCGCTACCCTTGAACTGAATTACAAAACAGAACAGAGTCCCACGTTTAGAAAACACACTATGGCTGCTTAACGGGAAAGGTGAGGTGGGGTGATGCATAAAACAAGGGTTTCAAATTAGGTCAGATACCGTTCCATAAACCCAATATGTACTAGACAAGACCTACTCCTTGATCAGTGAATTGGACTCAACACCCCCTATTCACCGCCCAAGAATATATCTGACTAGTAAGAATCGTAAAACCTACGTTTTGATATCTCTCTGTAAGTGAGTCAAGTGGGTGTAAAGCGGCAGAAACACAGCAGTGAAAAGCAGCTAAACCCCATTATAAAAATCAATTACTTTTAAAAACCCGTGAAACAAAGACAGTGAAAGAGAGGGAAATTCTTACAAAATTCGTTCAGGGGCTGTGATGCCACCTGGATTGACCATATCTAGACTCACAGCTGATGGAGACATAAGGGTGGACACTCTTGGGGCTGAGAGGTTTGGTGAGGTTGGGAGAGGAAACGCAGACCCTTTAAAGTAATACTGCGTGGTTCCCATCCCATGGGTCCCAAATCTCCAGGTTCAAGGGCATCTTCCTACATCGAAAACATGCATGAGAAACCCAGAAGATGGTACACCGTGTGATCGGGAAAGGTTTCCAAAACGCACCTCATTTCTCATCTCCTTATGCTCGGGTTCGCCATTCCAGCCCCTTTAGTAGCAATCTCCCTCCTTAGAGAATCAGCACCTTTAACCTCCTGTTCCGTACAGGTTGCAATTTGTCCTGAGGATGAACGGGAAGAGTGGGAACCAATGAGAGACTAGCTCTAGGTGTTGGGACAGGCACAGGTCACTCTACTTCCCCATCAGGAAGAAGAATTAACCACAGGCTCAGCCTGCCGCCCGGGACCAGAATAGGGCCTGAAGCAATCCTGCGCTTTTGCGGCCAGCTCCCAAGAAAGCGAGTTGAAAAATGGAGCTCGGGGCACTGCAATTCACAAACCTGCAGACTTATAAATGATAACTCTCGTCCACAAATATATTGAGGGAAGGCAACGAAGAGGACTGAAAAGCAAGGCAGAATTGCAGGAAACAGATTTCAGGAGGGAGATTCGAATCGCCTTTAAAGCACAGGAAAAGCGGCAAAACCTCGACAATGATGCCCTTGGCCAAAAAGGGCGTATGCGTTTTTTCCTGAATATATTCAGGAAAAAACGCATACGCCCTTTTTGGCCAACCAAGCAACCTGGAAAGGCAAATCAGCGCTACAAAGAAGTCTCGCTTCCCATCGGTCAAAAGGGCCATGCTGAATAAAGTGTCAAAACCAGAAATGCAGGACAGGCCATGGAGAAACGGGAGCCTGGCTACGCTGATGGGAGGGATGTAAATTGCCAACAGCCACTGTGGAGAAGTGTACGGTGTGTCCTGAAACATCTAAAAAACTCAGCTTAGAGAGCACAGGGCACTTCCACTCATGGGCGTATAAATTGGGAAAACTAAAAATCAGCAAGACACAGGCACCCCAAAGTTTAGGGCTGCTCTGTTGACAAGAACCTCCACTTCGTTACACCTTACATATCCCAGGAAAGAGAAAAATGGATAAAGAAGTTGTGGTCCTTATGTACAATGGAATATCACTCAGCCATGAAATCAACGTCATAAGGCTAGTAGCAGCATGATGAGTGGATTTAGGTACGACGATTCTAAGTGAAATAAGTCACACAGAAAAAGACACTTATCATAAGATATCACTTATAGAGGGAATGTAAAAACCGCTACCCTTGAACTGAATTACAAAACAGAACAGAGTCCCACGTTTAGAAAACACACTATGGCTGCTTAACGGGGAAGGTGAGGTGGGGTGATGCATAAAACAAGGGTTTCAAATTATCTCAGATACCGTTCGATAAACCCAATATGTAATAGACAAGACCTCCTCCTTGCTCAGTGATTTGGACTCAACACCCCCTATTCACCGCCCAAGAATATATCTGACTAGTAAGAATCTTAAAACCTATGTTTTGATATCTCTCTGTAAGTGAGTCAAGTGGGTGTAAAGCGGCAGAAACACAGCAGTGAAAAGCAGCTAAACCCCATTATAAAAATCAATTACTTTTAAAAACACGTGAAACAAAGACATTGAAAGAGAGGGAAATTCTTACAAAATTCGTTCAGGGGTTGTGATGCCACCTGGATTGACCATATCTAGACCCACAGCTGATGGAGACATAAGGGTGGACACTCTTGGGGCTGAGAGGTTTGGTGAGGTTGGGTGAGGAAACGCAGACCCTT
Organism: Balaenoptera physalus; assembly: GCF_965194825.1. Classification (NCBI taxonomy): domain Eukaryota; kingdom Metazoa; phylum Chordata; class Mammalia; order Artiodactyla; family Balaenopteridae; genus Balaenoptera; species Balaenoptera physalus. Next base: position 241,518 of record NW_028126013.1, read on the forward strand.
TAAAGTAATACTGCGTGGTTCCCATCCCATGGGTCCCAAATCTCCAGGTTCAAGGGCATCTTCCTACATCGAAAACATGCATGAGAAACCCAGAAGATGGTACACCGTGTGATCGGGAAAGGTTTCCAAAACGCACCTCATTTCTCATCTCCTTATGCTCGGGTTCGCCATTCCAGCCGCTTTAGTAGCAATCTCCCTCCTTGGAGAATCAGCACCTTTAACCTCCTGTTCCGTACAGGTTGCAATTTGTCCTGAGGATGAACGGGAAGAGTGGGAACCAATGAGAGACTAGCTCTAGGTGTTGGGACAGGCACAGGTCACTCTACTTCCCCATCAGGAAGAAGAATTAACCACAGGCTCAGCCTGCCGCCCGGGACCAGAATAGGGCCTGAAGCAATCCTGCGCTTTTGCGGCCAGCTCCCAAGAAAGCGAGTTGAAAAATGGAGCTCAGGGGCACTGCAATTCACAAACCTGCAGACTTATAAATGATAACTCTCGTCCACAAATATATTGAGGGAAGGAAACGAAGAGGACTGGAAAGCAAGGCAGAATTGCAGGAAACAGATTTCAGGAGGGAGATTCGAATCGCCTTTAAAGCACAGGAAAAGCGGCAAAACCTCGACAATGATGCCCTTGGCCAAAAAGGGCGTATGCGTTTTTTCCTGAATATATTCAGGAAAAAACGCATACGCCCTTTTTGGCCAACCAAGCAACCTGGAAAGGCAAATCAGCGCTACAAAGAAGTCTCGCTTCCCATCGGTCAAAAGGGCCATGCTGAATAAAGTGTCAAAACCAGAAATGCAGGACAGGCCATGGAGAAACGGGAGCCTGGCTACGCTGATGGGAGGGATGTAAATTGCCAACAGCCACTCTGGAGAAGTATACGGTGTGTCCTGAAACATCTAAAAAACTCAGCTTAGAGAGCACAGGGCACTTCCACTCATGGGCGTATAAATTGGGAAAACTAAAAATCAGCAAGACACAGGCACCCCAAAGTTTAGGGCTGCTCTGTTGACAAGAACCTCCACTTCGTTACACCTTAAATATCCCAGGAAAGAGAAAAATGGATAAAGAAGTTGTGGTCCTTATGTACAATGGAATATCACTCAGCCATGAAATCAACGTCATAAGGCTAGTAGCAGCATGATGAGTGGATTTAGGTACGACGATTCTAAGTGAAATAAGTCACACAGAAAAAGACACTTATCATAAGATATCACTTATAGAGGGAATGTAAAAACCGCTACCCTTGAACTGAATTACAAAACAGAACAGAGTCCCACGTTTAGAAAACACACTGTGGCTGCTTAACGGGAAAGGTGAGGTGGGTTGATGCATAAAACAAGGGTTTCAAATTAGGTCAGATACCGTTCCATAAACCCAATATGTAATAGACAAGACCTACTCCTTGATCAGTGAATTGGACTCAACACCCCCTATTCACCGCCCAAGAATATATCTGACTAGTAAGAATCGTAAAACCTATGTTTTGATATCTCTCTGTAAGTGAGTCAAGTGGGTGTAAAGCGGCAGAAACACAGCAGTGAAAAGCAGCTAAACCCCATTATAAAAATCAATTACTTTTAAAAACCCGTGAAACAAAGACAGTGAAAGAGAGGGAAATTCTTACAAAATTCGTTCAGGGGCGGTGATGCCACCTGGATTGACCATATCTAGACCCACAGAAGATGGAGACATAAGGGTGGACACTCTTGGGGCTGAGAGGTTTGGTGAGGTTGGGTGAGGAAATGCAGACCCTTTAAAGTAATACTGCGTGGTTCCCATCCCATGGGTCCCAAATCTCCAGGTTCAAGGGCATCTTCCTACATCGAAGACATGCATGAGAAACCCAGAAGATGGTACACCGTGTGATCGGGAAAGGTTTCCAAAACGCACCTCATTTCTCATCTCCTTATGCTCGGGTTCGCCATTCCAGCCGCTTTAGTAGCAATCTCCCTCCTTGGAGAATCAGCACCTTTAACCTCCTGTTCCGTACAGGTTGCAATTTGTCCTGAGGATGAACGGGAAGAGTGGGAACCAATGAGAGACTAGCTCTAGGTGTTGGGACAGGCACAGGTCACTCTACTTCCCCATCAGGAAGAAGAATTAACCACAGGCTCAGCCTGCCGCCCGGGACCAGAATAGGGCCTGAAGCAATCCTGCGCTTTTGCGGCCAGCTCCCAAGAAAGCGAGTTGAAAAATGGAGCTCAGGGGCACTGCAATTCACAAACCTGCAGACTTATAAATGATAACTCTCGTCCACAAATATATTGAGGGAAGGCAACGAAGAGGATTGGAAAGCAAGGCAGAATTGCAGGAAACAGATTTCAGGAGGGAGATTCGAATCGCCTTTAAAGCACAGGAAAAGCGGCAAAACCTCGACAATGATGCCCTTGGCCAAAAAGGGCGTATGCGTTTTTTCCTGAATATATTCAGGAAAAAACGCATACGCCCTTTTTGGCCAACCAAGCAACCTGGAAAGGCAAATCAGCGCTACAAAGAAGTCTCGCTTCCCATCGGTCAAAAGGGCCATGCTGAATAAAGTGTCAAAACCAGAAATGCAGGACAGGCCATGGAGAAACGGGAGCCTGGCTACGCTGATGGGAGGGATGTAAATTGCCAACAGCCACTCTGGAGAAGTGTACGGTGTGTCCTGAAACATGTAAAAAACTCAGCTTAGAGAGCACAGGGCACTTCCACTCATGGGCGTATAAATTGGGAAAACTAAAAATCAGCAAGACACAGGCACCCCAAAGTTTACGGCTGCTCTGTTGACAAGAACCTCCACTTCGTTACACCTTAAATATCCCAGGAAAGAGAAAAATGGATAAAGAAGTTGTGGTCCTTATGTACAATGGAATATCACTCAGCCATGAAATCAACGTCATAAGGTTAGTAGCAGCATGATGAGTGGATTTAGGTACGACGATTCTAAGTGAAATAAGTCACACAGAAAAAGACACTTATCATAAGATATCACTTATAGAGGGAATGTAAAAACCGCTACCCTTGAACTGAATTACAAAACAGAACAGAGTCCCACGTTTAGAAAACACACTGTGGCTGCTTAACGGGAAAGGTGAGGTGGGGTGATGCATAAAACAAGGGTTTCAAATTAGGTCAGATACCGTTCCATAAACCCAATATGTACTAGACAAGACCTACTCCTTGATCAGTGAATTGGACTCAACACCCCCTATTCACCGCCCAAGAATATATCTGACTAGTAAGAATCGTAAAACCTATGTTTTGATATCTCTCTGTAAGTGAGTCAAGTGGGTGTAAAGCGGCAGAAACACAGCAGTGAAAAGCAGCTAAACCCCATTATAAAAATCAATTACTTTTAAAAACCCGTGAAACAAAGACAGTGAAAGAGAGGGAAATTCTTACAAAATTCGTTCAGGGGCGGTGATGCCACCTGGATTGACCATATCTAGACCCACAGAAGATGGAGACATAAGGGTGGACACTCTTGGGGCTGAGAGGTTTGGTGAGGTTGGGTGAGGAAACGCAGACCCTTTAAAGTAATACTGCGTGGTTCCCATCCCATGGGTCCCAAATCTCCAGGTTCAAGGGCATCTTCCTACATCGAAAACATGTATGAGAAACCCAGAAGATGGTACACCGTGTGATCGGGAAAGGTTTCCAAAACGCACCTCATTTCTCATCTCCTTATGCTCGGGTTCGCCATTCCAGCCGCTTTAGTAGCAATCTCCCTCCTTGGAGAATCAGCACCTTTAACCTCCTGTTCCGTACAGGTTGCAATTTGTCCTGAGGATGAACGGGAAGAGTGGGAACCAATGAGAGACTAGCTCTAGGTGTTGGGACAGGCACAGGTCACTCTACTTCCCCATCAGGAAGAAGAATTAACCACAGGCTCAGCCTGCCGCCCGGGACCAGAATAGGGCCTGAAGCAATCCTGCGCTTTTGCGGCCAGCTCCCAAGAAAGCGAGTTGAAAAATGGAGCTCGGGGCACTGCAATTCACAAACCTGCAGACTTATAAATGATAACTCTCGTCCACAAATGTATTTAGGGAAGGCAACGAAGAGGATTGGAAAGCAAGGCAGAATTGCAGGAAACAGATTTCAGGAGGGAGATTCGAATCGCCTTTAAAGCACAGGAAAAGCGTCAAAACCTCGACAATGATGCCCTTGGCCAAAAAGGGCGTATGCGTTTTTTCCTGAATATATTCAGGAAAAAACGCATACGCCCTTTTTGGCCAACCAAGCAACCTGGAAAGGCAAATCAGCGCTACAAAGAAGTCTCGCTTCCCATCGGTCAAAAGGGCCATGCTGAATAAAGTGTCAAAACCAGAAATGCAGGACAGGCCATGGAGAAACGGGAGCCTGGCTACGCTGATGGGAGGGATGTAAATTGCCAACAGCCACTCTGGAGAAGTGTACGGTGTGTCCTGAAACATCTAAAAAACTCAGCTTAGAGAGCACAGGGCACTTCCACTCATGGGCGTATAAATTGGGAAAACTAAAAATCAGCAAGACACAGGCACCCCAAAGTTTAGGGCTGCTCTGTTGACAAGAACCTCCACTTCGTTACACCTTACATATCCCAGGAAAGAGAAAAATGGATAAAGAAGTTGTGGTCCTTATGTACAATGGAATATCACTCAGCCATGAAATCAACGTCATAAGGCTAGTAGCAGCATGATGAGTGGATTTAGGTACGACGATTCTAAGTGAAATAAGTCACACAGAAAAAGACACTTATCATAAGATATCACTTATAGAGGGAATGTAAAAACCGCTACCCTTGAACTGAATTACAAAACAGAACAGAGTCCCACATTTAGAAAACACACTATGGCTGCTTAACGGGGAAGGTGAGGTGGGGTGATGCATAAAACAAGGGTTTCAAATTATCTCAGATACCGTTCGATAAACCCAATATGTAATAGACAAGACCTCCTCCTTGCTCAGTGATTTGGACTCAACACCCCCTATTCACCGCCCAAGAATATATCTGACTAGTAAGAATCTTAAAACCTATGTTTTGATATCTCTCTGTAAGTGAGTCAAGTGGGTGTAAAGCGGCAGAAACACAGCAGTGAAAAGCAGCTAAACCCCATTATAAAAATCAATTACTTTTAAAAACCCGTGAAACAAAGACAGTGAAAGAGAGGGAAATTCTTACAAAATTCGTTCAGGGGCTGTGATGCCACCTGGATTGACCATATCTAGACCCACAGCTGATGGAGACATAAGGGTGGACACTCTTGGGGCTGAGAGGTTTGGTGAGGTTGGGTGAGGAAACGCAGACCCTTTAAATTAATACTGCGTGGTTCCCATCCCATGGGTCCCAAATCTCCAGGTTCAAGGGCATCTTCCTACATCGAAAACATGCATGAGAAACCCAGAAGATGGTACACCGTGTGATCGGGAAAGGTTTCCAAAACGCACCTCATTTCTCATCTCCTTATGCTCGGGTTCGCCATTCCAGCCGCTTTAGTAGCAATCTCCCTCCTTGGAGAATCAGCACCTTTAACCTCCTGTTCCGTACAGGTTGCAATTTGTCCTGAGGATGAACGGGAAGAGTGGGAACCAATGAGAGACTAGCTCTAGGTGTTGGGACAGGCACAGGTCACTCTACTTCCCCATCAGGAAGAAGAATTAACCACAGGCTCAGCCTGCCGCCCGGGACCAGAATATGGCCTGAAGCAATCCTGCGCTTTTGCGGCCAGCTCCCAAGAAAGCGAGTTGAAAAATGGAGCTCAGGGGCACTGCAATTCCAAACCTGCAGACTTATAAATGATAACTCTCGTCCACAAATATATTGAGGGAAGGCAACGAAGAGGATTGGAAAGCAAGGCAGAATTGCAGGAAACAGATTTCAGGAGGGAGATTCGAATCGCCTTTAAAGCACAGGAAAAGCGGCAAAACCTCGACAATGATGCCCTTGGCCAAAAAGGGCGTATGCGTTTTTTCCTGAATATATTCAGGAAAAAAACGCATACGCCCTTTTTGGCCAACCAAGCAACCTGGAAAGGCAAATCAGCGCTACAAAGAAGTCTCGCTTCCCATCGGTCAAAAGGGCCATGCTGAATAAAGTGTCAAAACCAGAAATGCAGGACAGGCCATGGAGAAACGGGAGCCTGGCTACGCTGATGGGAGGGATGTAAATTGCCAACAGCCACTCTGGAGAAGTGTACGGTGTGTCCTGAAACATCTAAAAAACTCAGCTTAGAGAGCACAGGGCACTTCCACTCATGGGCGTATAAATTGGGAAAACTAAAAATCAGCAAGACACAGGCACCCCAAAGTTTACGGCTGCTCTGTTGACAAGAACCTCCACTTCGTTACACCTTAAATATCCCAGGAAAGAGAAAAATGGATAAAGAAGTTGTGGTCCTTATGTACAATGGAATATCACTCAGCCATGAAATCAACGTCATAAGGTTAGTAGCAGCATGATGAGTGGATTTAGGTACGACGATTCTAAGTGAAATAAGTCACACAGAAAAAGACACTTATCATAAGATATCACTTATAGAGGGAATGTAAAAACCGCTACCCTTGAACTGAATTACAAAACAGAACAGAGTCCCACGTTTAGAAAACACACTGTGGCTGCTTAACGGGAAAGGTGAGGTGGGGTGATGCATAAAACAAGGGTTTCAAATTAGGTCAGATACGGTTCCATAAACCCAATATGTACTAGACAAGACCTACTCCTTGATCAGTGAATTGGACTCAACACCCCCTATTCACCGCCCAAGAATATATCTGACTAGTAAGAATCGTAAAACCTATGTTTTGATATCTCTCTGTAAGTGAGTCAAGTGGGTGTAAAGCGGCAGAAACACAGCAGTGAAAAGCAGCTAAACCCCATTATAAAAATCAATTACTTTTAAAAACCCGTGAAACAAAGACAGTGAAAGAGAGGGAAATTCTTACAAAATTCGTTCAGGGGCTGTGATGCCACCTGGATTGACCATATCTAGACCCACAGCTGATGGAGACATAAGGGTGGACACTCTTGGGGCTGAGAGGTTTGGTGAGGTTGGGTGAGGAAACGCAGACCCTTTAAATTAATACTGCGTGGTTCCCATCCCATGGGTCCCAAATCTCCAGGTTCAAGGGCATCTTCCTACATCGAAAACATGCATGAGAAACCCAGAAGATGGTACACCGTGTGATCGGGAAAGGTTTCCAAAACGCACCTCATTTCTCATCTCCTTATGCTCGGGTTCGCCATTCCAGCCGCTTTAGTAGCAATCTCCCTCCTTGGAGAATCAGCACCTTTAACCTCCTGTTCCGTACAGGTTGCAATTTGTCCTGAGGATGAACGGGAAGAGTGGGAACCAATGAGAGACTAGCTCTAGGTGTTGGGACAGGCACAGGTCACTCTACTTCCCCATCAGGAAGAAGAATTAACCACAGGCTCAGCCTGCCGCCCGGGACCAGAATATGGCCTGAAGCAATCCTGCGCTTTTGCGGCCAGCTCCCAAGAAAGCGAGTTGAAAAATGGAGCTCAGGGGCACTGCAATTCCAAACCTGCAGACTTATAAATGATAACTCTCGTCCACAAATGTATTTAGGGAAGGCAACGAAGAGGATTGGAAAGCAAGGCAGAATTGCAGGAAACAGATTTCAGGAGGGAGATTCGAATCGCCTTTAAAGCACAGGAAAAGCGGCAAAACCTCGACAATGATGCCCTTGGCCAAAAAGGGCGTATGCGTTTTTTCCTGAATATATTCAGGAAAAAACGCATACGCCCTTTTTGGCCAACCAAGCAACCTGGAAAGGCAAATCAGCGCTACAAAGAAGTCTCGCTTCCCATCGGTCAAAAGGGCCATGCTGAATAAAGTGTCAAAACCAGAAATGCAGGACAGGCCATGGAGAAACGGGAGCCTGGCTACGCTGATGGGAGGGATGTAAATTGCCAACAGCCACTCTGGAGAAGTGTACGGTGTGTCCTGAAACATCTAAAAAACTCAGCTTAGAGAGCACAGGGCACTTCCACTCATGGGCGTATAAATTGGGAAAACTAAAAATCAGCAAGACACAGGCACCCCAAAGTTTAGGGCTGCTCTGTTGACAAGAACCTCCACTTCGTTACACCTTACATATCCCAGGAAAGAGAAAAATGGATAAAGAAGTTGTGGTCCTTATGTACAATGGAATATCACTCAGCCATGAAATCAACGTCATAAGGCTAGTAGCAGCATGATGAGTGGATTTAGGTACGACGATTCTAAGTGAAATAAGTCACACAGAAAAAGACACTTATCATAAGATATCACTTATAGAGGGAATGTAAAAACCGCTACCCTTGAACTGAATTACAAAACAGAACAGAGTCCCACGTTTAGAAAACACACTATGGCTGCTTAACGGGAAAGGTGAGGTGGGGTGATGCATAAAACAAGGGTTTCAAATTAGGTCAGATACCGTTCCATAAACCCAATATGTACTAGACAAGACCTACTCCTTGATCAGTGAATTGGACTCAACACCCCCTATTCACCGCCCAAGAATATATCTGACTAGTAAGAATCGTAAAACCTACGTTTTGATATCTCTCTGTAAGTGAGTCAAGTGGGTGTAAAGCGGCAGAAACACAGCAGTGAAAAGCAGCTAAACCCCATTATAAAAATCAATTACTTTTAAAAACCCGTGAAACAAAGACAGTGAAAGAGAGGGAAATTCTTACAAAATTCGTTCAGGGGCTGTGATGCCACCTGGATTGACCATATCTAGACTCACAGCTGATGGAGACATAAGGGTGGACACTCTTGGGGCTGAGAGGTTTGGTGAGGTTGGGAGAGGAAACGCAGACCCTTTAAAGTAATACTGCGTGGTTCCCATCCCATGGGTCCCAAATCTCCAGGTTCAAGGGCATCTTCCTACATCGAAAACATGCATGAGAAACCCAGAAGATGGTACACCGTGTGATCGGGAAAGGTTTCCAAAACGCACCTCATTTCTCATCTCCTTATGCTCGGGTTCGCCATTCCAGCCCCTTTAGTAGCAATCTCCCTCCTTAGAGAATCAGCACCTTTAACCTCCTGTTCCGTACAGGTTGCAATTTGTCCTGAGGATGAACGGGAAGAGTGGGAACCAATGAGAGACTAGCTCTAGGTGTTGGGACAGGCACAGGTCACTCTACTTCCCCATCAGGAAGAAGAATTAACCACAGGCTCAGCCTGCCGCCCGGGACCAGAATAGGGCCTGAAGCAATCCTGCGCTTTTGCGGCCAGCTCCCAAGAAAGCGAGTTGAAAAATGGAGCTCGGGGCACTGCAATTCACAAACCTGCAGACTTATAAATGATAACTCTCGTCCACAAATATATTGAGGGAAGGCAACGAAGAGGACTGAAAAGCAAGGCAGAATTGCAGGAAACAGATTTCAGGAGGGAGATTCGAATCGCCTTTAAAGCACAGGAAAAGCGGCAAAACCTCGACAATGATGCCCTTGGCCAAAAAGGGCGTATGCGTTTTTTCCTGAATATATTCAGGAAAAAACGCATACGCCCTTTTTGGCCAACCAAGCAACCTGGAAAGGCAAATCAGCGCTACAAAGAAGTCTCGCTTCCCATCGGTCAAAAGGGCCATGCTGAATAAAGTGTCAAAACCAGAAATGCAGGACAGGCCATGGAGAAACGGGAGCCTGGCTACGCTGATGGGAGGGATGTAAATTGCCAACAGCCACTCTGGAGAAGTGTACGGTGTGTCCTGAAACATCTAAAAAACTCAGCTTAGAGAGCACAGGGCACTTCCACTCATGGGCGTATAAATTGGGAAAACTAAAAATCAGCAAGACACAGGCACCCCAAAGTTTAGGGCTGCTCTGTTGACAAGAACCTCCACTTCGTTACACCTTACATATCCCAGGAAAGAGAAAAATGGATAAAGAAGTTGTGGTCCTTATGTACAATGGAATATCACTCAGCCATGAAATCAACGTCATAAGGCTAGTAGCAGCATGATGAGTGGATTTAGGTACGACGATTCTAAGTGAAATAAGTCACACAGAAAAAGACACTTATCATAAGATATCACTTATAGAGGGAATGTAAAAACCGCTACCCTTGAACTGAATTACAAAACAGAACAGAGTCCCACGTTTAGAAAACACACTATGGCTGCTTAACGGGGAAGGTGAGGTGGGGTGATGCATAAAACAAGGGTTTCAAATTATCTCAGATACCGTTCGATAAACCCAATATGTAATAGACAAGACCTCCTCCTTGCTCAGTGATTTGGACTCAACACCCCCTATTCACCGCCCAAGAATATATCTGACTAGTAAGAATCTTAAAACCTATGTTTTGATATCTCTCTGTAAGTGAGTCAAGTGGGTGTAAAGCGGCAGAAACACAGCAGTGAAAAGCAGCTAAACCCCATTATAAAAATCAATTACTTTTAAAAACCCGTGAAACAAAGACAGTGAAAGAGAGGGAAATTCTTACAAAATTCGTTCAGGGGCTGTGATGCCACCTGGATTGACCATATCTAGACCCACAGCTGATGGAGACATAAGGGTGGACACTCTTGGGGCTGAGAGGTTTGGTGAGGTTGGGTGAGGAAACGCAGACCCTTTAAAGTAATACTGCGTGGTTCCCATCCCATGGGTCCCAAATCTCCAGGTTCAAGGGCATCTTCCTACATCGAAAACATGCATGAGAAACCCAGAAGATGGTACACCGTGTGATCGGGAAAGGTTTCCAAAACGCACCTCATTTCTCATCTCCTTATGCTCGGGTTCGCCATTCCAGCCGCTTTAGTAGCAATCTCCCTCCTTGGAGAATCAGCACCTTTAACCTCCTGTTCCGTACAGGTTGCAATTTGTCCTGAGGATGAACGGGAAGAGTGGGAACCAATGAGAGACTAGCTCTAGGTGTTGGGACAGGCACAGGTCACTCTACTTCCCCATCAGGAAGAAGAATTAACCACAGGCTCAGCCTGCCGCCCGGGACCAGAATATGGCCTGAAGCAATCCTGCGCTTTTGCGGCCAGCTCCCAAGAAAGCGAGTTGAAAAATGGAGCTCAGGGGCACTGCAATTCCAAACCTGCAGACTTATAAATGATAACTCTCGTCCACAAATATATTGAGGGAAGGCAACGAAGAGGATTGGAAAGCAAGGCAGAATTGCAGGAAACAGATTTCAGGAGGGAGATTCGAATCGCCTTTAAAGCACAGGAAAAGCGGCAAAACCTCGACAATGATGCCCTTGGCCAAAAAGGGCGTATGCGTTTTTTCCTGAATATATTCAGGTAAAAAACGCATACGCCCTTTTTGGCCAACCAAGCAACCTGGAAAGGCAAATCAGCGCTACAAAGAAGTCTCGCTTCCCATCGGTCAAAAGGGCCATGCTGAATAAAGTGTCAAAACCAGAAATGCAGGACAGGCCATGGAGAAACGGGAGCCTGGCTACGCTGATGGGAGGGATGTAAATTGCCAACAGCCACTCTGGAGAAGTGTACGGTGTGTCCTGAAACATCTAAAAAACTCAGCTTAGAGAGCACAGGGCACTTCCACTCATGGGCGTATAAATTGGGAAAACTAAAAATCAGCAAGACACAGGCACCCCAAAGTTTACGGCTGCTCTGTTGACAAGAACCTCCACTTCGTTACACCTTAAATATCCCAGGAAAGAGAAAAATGGATAAAGAAGTTGTGGTCCTTATGTACAATGGAATATCACTCAGCCATGAAATCAACGTCATAAGGTTAGTAGCAGCATGATGAGTGGATTTAGGTACGACGATTCTAAGTGAAATAAGTCACACAGAAAAAGACACTTATCATAAGATATCACTTATAGAGGGAATGTAAAAACCGCTACCCTTGAACTGAATTACAAAACAGAACAGAGTCCCACGTTTAGAAAACACACTGTGGCTGCTTAACGGGAAAGGTGAGGTGGGGTGATGCATAAAACAAGGGTTTCAAATTAGGTCAGATACCGTTCCATAAACCCAATATGTACTAGACAAGACCTACTCCTTGATCAGTGAATTGGACTCAACACCCCCTATTCACCGCCCAAGAATATATCTGACTAGTAAGAATCGTAAAACCTATGTTTTGATATCTCTCTGTAAGTGAGTCAAGTGGGTGTAAAGCGGCAGAAACACAGCAGTTAAAAGCAGCTAAACCCCATTATAAAAATCAATTACTTTTAAAAACCCGTGAAACAAAGACAGTGAAAGAGAGGGAAATTCTTACAAAATTCGTTCAGGGGCGGTGATGCCACCTGGATTGACCATATCTAGACCCACAGAAGATGGAGACATAAGGGTGGACACTCTTGGGGCTGAGAGGTTTGGTGAGGTTGGGTGAGGAAACGCAGACCCTTTAAAGTAATACTGCGTGGTTCCCATCCCATGGGTCCCAAATCTCCAGGTTCAAGGGCATCTTCCTACATCGAAAACATGCATGAGAAACCCAGAAGATGGTACACCGTGTGATCGGGAAAGGTTTCCAAAACGCACCTCATTTCTCATCTCCTTATGCTCGGGTTCGCCATTCCAGCCGCTTTAGTAGCAATCTCCCTCCTTGGAGAATCAGCACCTTTAACCTCCTGTTCCGTACAGGTTGCAATTTGTCCTGAGGATGAACGGGAAGAGTGGGAACCAATGAGAGACTAGCTCTAGGTGTTGGGACAGGCACAGGTCACTCTACTTCCCCATCAGGAAGAAGAATTAACCACAGGCTCAGCCTGCCGCCCGGGACCAGAATAGGGCCTGAAGCAATCCTGTGCTTTTGCGGCCAGCTCCCAAGAAAGCGAGTTGAAAAATGGAGCTCGGGGCACTGCAATTCACAAACCTGCAGACTTATAAATGATAACTCTCGTCCACAAATGTATTTAGGGAAGGCAACGAAGAGGATTGGAAAGCAAGGCAGAATTGCAGGAAACAGATTTCAGGAGGGAGATTCGAATCGCCTTTAAAGCACAGGAAAAGCGGCAAAACCTCGACAATGATGCCCTTGGCCAAAAAGGGCGTATGCGTTTTTTCCTGAATATATTCAGGAAAAAACGCATACGCCCTTTTTGGCCAACCAAGCAACCTGGAAAGGCAAATCAGCGCTACAAAGAAGTCTCGCTTCCCATCGGTCAAAAGGGCCATGCTGAATAAAGTGTCAAAACCAGAAATGCAGGACAGGCCATGGAGAAACGGGAGCCTGGCTACGCTGATGGGAGGGATGTAAATTGCCAACAGCCACTCTGGAGAAGTGTACGGTGTGTCCTGAAACATCTAAAAAACTCAGCTTAGAGAGCACAGGGCACTTCCACTCATGGGCGTATAAATTGGGAAAACTAAAAATCAGCAAGACACAGGCACCCCAAAGTTTAGGGCTGCTCTGTTGACAAGAACCTCCACTTCGTTACACCTTACATATCCCAGGAAAGAGAAAAATGGATAAAGAAGTTGTGGTCCTTATGTACAATGGAATATCACTCAGCCATGAAATCAACGTCATAAGGCTAGTAGCAGCATGATGAGTGGATTTAGGTACGACGATTCTAAGTGAAATAAGTCACACAGAAAAAGACACTTATCATAAGATATCACTTATAGAGGGAATGTAAAAACCGCTACCCTTGAACTGAATTACAAAACAGAACAGAGTCCCACGTTTAGAAAACACACTATGGCTGCTTAACGGGGAAGGTGAGGTGGGGTGATGCATAAAACAAGGGTTTCAAATTATCTCAGATACCGTTCGATAAACCCAATATGTAATAGACAAGACCTCCTCCTTGCTCAGTGATTTGGACTCAACACCCCCTATTCACCGCCCAAGAATATATCTGACTAGTAAGAATCTTAAAACCTATGTTTTGATATCTCTCTGTAAGTGAGTCAAGTGGGTGTAAAGCGGCAGAAACACAGCAGTGAAAAGCAGCTAAACCCCATTATAAAAATCAATTACTTTTAAAAACCCGTGAAACAAAGACAGTGAAAGAGAGGGAAATTCTTACAAAATTCGTTCAGGGGCGGTGATGCCATCTGGATTGACCATATCTAGACCCACAGCTGATGGAGACATAAGGGTGGACACTCTTGGGGCTGAGAGGTTTGGTGAGGTTGGGTGAGGAAACACAGACCCTTTAAAGTAATACTGCGTGGTTCCCATCCCATGGGTCCCAAATCTCCAGGTTCAAGGGCATCTTCCTACATCGAAAACATGCATGAGAAACCCAGAAATGGTACACCGTGTGATCGGGAAAGGTTTCCAAAACGCACCTCATTTCTCATCTCCTTATGCTCGGGTTCGCCATTCCAGCCCCTTTAGTAGCAATCTCCCTCCTTGGAGAATCAGCACCTTTAACCTCCTGTTCCGTACAGGTTGCAATTTGTCCTGAGGATGAACGGGAAGAGTGGGAACCAATGAGAGACTAGCTCTAGGTGTTGGGACAGGCACAGGTCACTCTACTTCCCCATCAGGAAGAAGAATTAACCACAGGCTCAGCCTGCCGCCCGGGACCAGAATAGGGCCTGAAGCAATCCTGCGCTTTTGCGGCCAGCTCCCAAGAAAGCGAGTTGAAAAATGGAGCTCAGGGGCACTGCAATTCACAAACCTGCAGACTTATAAATGATAACTCTCGTCCACAAATATATTGAGGGAAGGCAACGAAGAGGACTGAAAAGCAAGGCAGAATTGCAGGAAACAGATCTCAGGAGGGAGATTCGAATCGCCTTTAAAGCACAGGAAAAGCGGCAAAACCTCGACAATGATGCCCTTGGCCAAAAAGGGCGTATGCGTTTTTTCCTGAATATATTCAGGAAAAAACGCATACGCCCTTTTTGGCCAACCAAGCAACCTGGAAAGGCAAATCAGCGCTACAAAGAAGTCTCGCTTCCCATCGGTCAAAAGGGCCATGCTGAATAAAGTGTCAAAACCAGAAATGCAGGACAGGCCATGGAGAAACGGGAGCCTGGCTACGCTGATGGGAGGGATGTAAATTGCCAACAGCCACTCTGGAGAAGTGTACGGTGTGTCCTGAAACATCTAAAAAACTCAGCTTAGAGAGCACAGGGCACTTCCACTCATGGGCGTATAAATTGGGAAAACTAAAAATCAGCAAGACACAGGCACCCCAAAGTTTAGGGCTGCTCTGTTGACAAGAACCTCCACTTCGTTACACCTTAAATATCCCAGGAAAGAGAAAAATGGATAAAGAAGTTGTGGTCCTTATGTACAATGGAATATCACTCAGCCATGAAATCAACGTCATAAGGCTAGTAGCAGCATGATGAGTGGATTTAGGTACGACGATTCTAAGTGAAATAAGTCACACAGAAAAAGACACTTATCATAAGATATCACTTATAGAGGGAATGTAAAAACCGCTACCCTTGAACTGAATTACAAAACAGAACAGAGTCCCACGTTTAGAAAACACACTATGGCTGCTTAACGGGGAAGGTGAGGTGGGGTGATGCATAAAACAAGGGTTTCAAATTATCTCAGATACCGTTCGATAAACCCAATATGTAATAGACAAGACCTCCTCCTTGCTCAGTGATTTGGACTCAACACCCCCTATTCACCGCCCAAGAATATATCTGACTAGTAAGAATCTTAAAACCTATGTTTTGATATCTCTCTGTAAGTGAGTCAAGTGGGTGTAAAGCGGCAGAAACACAGCAGTGAAAAGCAGCTAAACCCCATTATAAAAATCAATTACTTTTAAAAACCCGTGAAACAAAGACAGTGAAAGAGAGGGAAATTCTTACAAAATTCGTTCAGGGGCTGTGATGCCACCTGGATTGACCATATCTAGACCCACAGCTGATGGAGACATAAGGGTGGACACTCTTGGGGCTGAGAGGTTTGGTGAGGTTGGGTGAGGAAACGCAGACCCTTTAAAGTAATACTGCGTGGTTCCCATCCCATGGGTCCCAAATCTCCAGGTTCAAGGGCATCTTCCTACATCGAAAACATGCATGAGAAACCCAGAAGATGGTACACCGTGTGATCGGGAAAGGTTTCCAAAACGCACCTCATTTCTCATCTCCTTATGCTCGGGTTCGCCATTCCAGCCGCTTTAGTAGCAATCTCCCTCCTTGGAGAATCAGCACCTTTAACCTCCTGTTCCGTACAGGTTGCAATTTGTCCTGAGGATGAACGGGAAGAGTGGGAACCAATGAGAGACTAGCTCTAGGTGTTGGGACAGGCACAGGTCACTCTACTTTCCCATCAGGAAGAAGAATTAACCACAGGCTCAGCCTGCCGCCCGGGACCAGAATAGGGCCTGAAGCAATCCTGCGCTTTTGCGGCCAGCTCCCAAGAAAGCGAGTTGAAAAATGGAGCTCAGGGGCACTGCAATTCACAAACCTGCAGACTTATAAATGATAACTCTCGTCCACAAATATATTGAGGGAAGGCAACGAAGAGGATTGGAAAGCAAGGCAGAATTGCAGGAAACAGATTTCAGGAGTTAGATTCGAATCGCCTTTAAAGCACAGGAAAAGCGGCAAAACCTCGACAATGATGCCCTTGGCCAAAAAGGGCGTATGCGTTTTTTCCTGAATATATTCAGGAAAAAACGCATACGCCCTTTTTGGCCAACCAAGCAACCTGGAAAGGCAAATCAGCGCTACAAAGAAGTCTCGCTTCCCATCGGTCAAAAGGGCCATGCTGAATAAAGTGTCAAAACAAGAAATGCAGGACAGGCCAAGGAGAAACGGGAGCCTGGCTACGCTGATGGGAGGGATGTAAATTGCCAACAGCCACTCTGGAGAAGTGTACGGTGTATCCTGAAACATGTAAAAAACTCAGCTTAGAGAGCACAGGGCACTTCCACTCATGGGCGTATCAATTGGGAAAACTAAAAATCAGCAAGACACAGGCACCCCAAAGTTTACGGCTGCTCTGTTGACAAGAACCTCCACTTCGTTACACCTTACATATCCCAGGAAAGAGAAAAATGGATAAAGAAGTTGTGGTCCTTATGTACAATGGAATATCACTCAGCCATGAAATCAACGTCATAAGGTTAGTAGCAGCATGATGAGTGGATTTAGGTACGACGATTCTAAGTGAAATAAGTCACACAGAAAAAGACACTTATCATAAGATATCACTTATAGAGGGAATGTAAAAACCGCTACCCTTGAACTGAATTACAAAACAGAACAGAGTCCCACGTTTAGAAAACACACTGTGGCTGCTTAACGGGAAAGGTGAGGTGGGGTGATGCATAAAACAAGGGTTTCAAATTAGGTCAGATACCGTTCCATAAACCCAATATGTAATAGACAAGACCTACTCCTTGATCAGTGAATTGGACTCAACACCCCCTATTCACCGCCCAAGAATATATCTGACTAGTAAGAATCGTAAAACCTATGTTTTGATATCTCTCTGTAAGTGAGTCAAGTGGGTGTAAAGCGGCAGAAACACAGCAGTGAAAAGCAGCTAAACCCCATTATAAAAATCAATTACTTTTAAAAACCCGTGAAACAAAGACAGTGAAAGAGAGGGAAATTCTTACAAAATTCGTTCAGGGGCGGTGATGCCATCTGGATTGACCATATCTAGACCCACAGAAGATGGAGACATAAGGGTGGACACTCTTGGGCCTGAGAGGTTTGGTGAGGTTGGGTGAGGAAACGCAGACCCTTTAAAGTAATACTGCGTGGTTCCCATCCCATGGGTCCCAAATCTCCAGGTTCAAGGGCATCTTCCTACATCGAAAACATGCATGAGAAACCCAGAAGATGGTACACCGTGTGATCGGGAAAGGTTTCCAAAACGCACCTCATTTCTCATCTCCTTATGCTCGGGTTCGACATTCCAGCCGCTTTAGTAGCAATCTCCCTCCTTGGAGAATCAGCACCTTTAACCTCCTGTTCCGTACAGGTTGCAATTTGTCCTGAGGATGAACGGGAAGAGTGGGAACCAATGAGAGACTAGCTCTAGGTGTTGGGACAGGCACAGGTCACTCTACTTCCCCATCAGGAAGAAGAATTAACCACAGGCTCAGCCTGCCGCCCGGGACCAGAATAGGGCCTGAAGCAATCCTGCGCTTTTGCGGCCAGCTCCCAAGAAAGCGAGTTGAAAAATGGAGCTCGGGGCACTGCAATTCACAAACCTGCAGACTTATAAATGATAACTCTCGTCCACAAATGTATTTAGGGAAGGCAACGAAGAGAATTGGAAAGCAAGGCAGAATTGCAGGAAACAGATTTCAGGAGGGAGATTCGAATCGCCTTTAAAGCACAGGAAAAGCGGCAAAACCTCGACAATGATGCCCTTGGCCAAAAAGGGCGTATGCGTTTTTTCCTGAATATATTCAGGAAAAAACGCATACGCCCTTTTTGGCCAACCAAGCAACCTGGAAAGGCAAATCAGCGCTACAAAGAAGTCTCGCTTCCCATCGGTCAAAAGGGCCATGCTGAATAAAGTGTCAAAACCAGAAATGCAGGACAGGCCATGGAGAAACGGGAGCCTGGCTACGCTGATGGGAGGGATGTAAATTGCCAACAGCCACTCTGGAGAAGTGTACGGTGTGTCCTGAAACATCTAAAAAACTCAGCTTAGAGAGCACAGGGCACTTCCACTCATGGGCGTATAAATTGGGAAAACTAAAAATCAGCAAGACACAGGCACCCCAAAGTTTACGGCTGCTCTGTTGACAAGAACCTCCACTTCGTTACACCTTACATATCCCAGGAAAGAGAAAAATGGATAAAGAAGTTGTGGTCCTTATGTACAATGGAATATCACTCAGCCATGAAATCAACGTCATAAGGCTAGTAGCAGCATGATGAGTGGATTTAGGTACGACGATTCTAAGTGAAATAAGTCACACAGAAAAAGACACTTATCATAAGATATCACTTATAGAGGGAATGTAAAAACCGCTACCCTTGAACTGAATTACAAAACAGAACAGAGTCCCACGTTTAGAAAACACACTATGGCTGCTTAACGGGAAAGGTGAGGTGGGGTGATGCATAAAACAAGGGTTTCAAATTAGGTCAGATACCGTTCCATAAACCCAATATGTACTAGACAAGACCTACTCCTTGATCAGTGAATTGGACTCAACACCCCCTATTCACCGCCCAAGAATATATCTGACTAGTAAGAATCGTAAAACCTACGTTTTGATATCTCTCTGTAAGTGAGTCAAGTGGGTGTAAAGCGGCAGAAACACAGCAGTGAAAAGCAGCTAAACCCCATTATAAAAATCAATTACTTTTAAAAACCCGTGAAACAAAGACAGTGAAAGAGAGGGAAATTCTTACAAAATTCGTTCAGGGGCTGTGATGCCACCTGGATTGACCATATCTAGACCCACAGCTGATGGAGACATAAGGGTGGACACTCTTGGGGCTGAGAGGTTTGGTGAGGTTGGGTGAGGAAATGCAGACCCTTTAAAGTAATACTGCGTGGTTCCCATCCCATGGGTCCCAAATCTCCAGGTTCAAGAGCATCTTCCTACATCGAAAACATGCATGAGAAACCCAGAAGATGGTACACCGTGTGATCGGGAAAGGTTTCCAAAACGCACCTCATTTCTCATCTCCTTATGCTCGGGTTCGCCATTCCAGCCCCTTTAGTAGCCATCTCCCTCCTTAGAGAATCAGCACCTTTAACCTCCTGTTCCGTACAGGTTGCAATTTGTCCTGAGGATGAACGGGAAGAGTGGGAACCAATGAGAGACTAGCTCTAGGTGTTGGGACAGGCACAGGTCACTCTACTTCCCCATCAGGAAGAAGAATTAACCACAGGCTCAGCCTGCCGCCTGGGACCAGAATAGGGCCTGAAGCAATCCTGCGCTTTTGCGGCCAGCTCCCAAGAAAGCGAGTTGAAAAATGGAGCTCGGGGCACTGCAATTCACAAACCTGCAGACTTATAAATGATAACTTTCGTCCACAAATATATTGAGGGAAGGCAACGAAGAGGAATGAAAAGCAAGGCAGAATTGAAGGAAACAGATTTCAGGAGGGAGATTCGAATCGCCTTTAAAGCACAGGAAAAGCGGCAAAACCTCGACAATGATGCCCTTGGCCAAAAAGGGCGTATGCGTTTTTTCCTGAATATATTCAGGAAAAAACGCATACGCCCTTTTTGGCCAACCAAGCAACCTGGAAAGGCAAATCAGCGCTACAAAGAAGTCTCGCTTCCCATCGGTCAAAAGGGCCATGCTGAATAAAGTGTCAAAACCAGAAATGCAGGACAGGCCATGGAGAAACGGGAGCCTGGCTACGCTGATGGGAGGGATGTAAATTGCCAACAGCCACTCTGGAGAAGTGTACGGTGTGTCCTGAAACATCTAAAAAACTCAGCTTAGAGAGCACAGGGCACTTCCACTCATGGGCGTATAAATTGGGAAAACTAAAAATCAGCAAGACACAGGCACCCCAAAGTTTAGGGCTGCTCTGTTGACAAGAACCTCCACTTCGTTACACCTTACATATCCCAGGAAAGAGAAAAATGGATAAAGAAGTTGTGGTCCTTATGTACAATGGAATATCACTCAGCCATGAAATCAACGTCATAAGGCTAGTAGCAGCATGATGAGTGGATTTAGGTACGACGATTCTAAGTGAAATAAGTCACACAGAAAAAGACACTTATCATAAGATATCACTTATAGAGGGAATGTAAAAACCGTTACCCTTGAACTGAATTACAAAACAGAACAGAGTCCCACGTTTAGAAAACACACTATGGCTGCTTAACGGGGAAGGTGAGGTGGGGTGATGCATAAAACAAGGGTTTCAAATTATCTCAGATACCGTTCGATAAACCCAATATGTAATAGACAAGACCTCCTCCTTGCTCAGTGATTTGGACTCAACACCCCCTATTCACCGCCCAAGAATATATCTGACTAGTAAGAATCTTAAAACCTATGTTTTGATATCTCTCTGTAAGTGAGTCAAGTGGGTGTAAAGCGGCAGAAACACAGCAGTGAAAAGCAGCTAAACCCCATTATAAAAATCAATTACTTTTAAAAACCCGTGAAACAAAGACAGTGAAAGAGAGGGAAATTCTTACAAAATTCGTTCAGGGGCTGCGATGCCACCTGGATTGACCATATCTAGACCCACAGCTGATGGAGACATAAGGGTGGACACTCTTGGGGCTGAGAGGTTTGGTGAGGTTGGGTGAGGAAACGCAGACCCTTTAAAGTAATACTGCGTGGTTCCCATCCCATGGGTCCCAAATCTCCAGGTTCAAGGGCATCTTCCTACATCGAAAACATGCATGAGAAACCCAGAAGATGGTACACCGTGTGATCGGGAAAGGTTTCCAAAACGCACCTCATTTCTCAACTCCTTATGCTCGGGTTCGCCATTCCAGCCGCTTTAGTAGCAATCTCCCTCCTTGGAGAATCAGCACCTTTAACCTCCTGTTCCGTACAGGTTGCAATTTGTCCTGAGGATGAACGGGAAGAGTGGGAACCAATGAGAGACTAGCTCTAGGTGTTGGGACAGGCACAGGTCACTCTACTTCCCCATCAGGAAGAAGAATTAAGCACAGGCTCAGCCTGCCGCCCGGGACCAGAATAGGGCCTGAAGCAATCCTGCGCTTTTGCGGCCAGCTCCCAAGAAAGCGAGTTGAAAAATGGAGCTCAGGGGCACTGCAATTCCAAACCTGCAGACTTATAAATGATAACTCTCGTCCACAAATATATTGAGGGAAGGCAACGAAGAGGATTGGAAAGCAAGGCAGAATTGCAGGAAACAGATTTCAGGAGGGAGATTCGAATCGCCTTTAAAGCACAGGAAAAGCGGCAAAACCTCGACAATGATGCCCTTGGCCAAAAAGGGCGTATGCGTTTTTTCCTGAATATATTCAGGAAAAAAACGCATACGCCCTTTTTGGCCAACAAAGCAACCTGGAAAGGCAAATCAGCGCTACAAAGAAGTCTCGCTTCCCATCGGTCAAAAGGGCCATGCTGAATAAAGTGTCAAAACCAGAAATGCAGGACAGGCCATGGAGAAACGGGAGCCTGGCTACGCTGATGGGAGGGATATAAATTGCCAACAGCCACTCTGGAGAAGTGTACGGTGTGTCCTGAAACATCTAAAAAACTCAGCTTAGAGAGCACAGGGCACTTCCACTCATGGGCGTATAAATTGGGAAAACTAAAAATCAGCAAGACACAGGCACCCCAAAGTTTAGGGCTGCTCTGTTGACAAGAACCTCCACTTCGTTACACCTTACATATCCCAGGAAAGAGAAAAATGGATAAAGAAGTTGTGGTCCTTATGTACAATGGAATATCACTCAGCCATGAAATCAACGTCATAAGGCTAGTAGCAGCATGATGAGTGGATTTAGGTACGACGATTCTAAGTGAAATAAGTCACACAGAAAAAGACACTTATCATAAGATATCACTTATAGAGGGAATGTAAAAACCGCTACCCTTGAACTGAATTACAAAACAGAACAGAGTCCCACGTTTAGAAAACACACTATGGCTGCTTAACGGGAAAGGTGAGGTGGGGTGATGCATAAAACAAGGGTTTCAAATTAGGTCAGATACCGTTCCATAAACCCAATATGTACTAGACAAGACCTACTCCTTGATCAGTGAATTGGACTCAACACCCCCTATTCACCGCCCAAGAATATATCTGACTAGTAAGAATCGTAAAACCTACGTTTTGATATCTCTCTGTAAGTGAGTCAAGTGGGTGTAAAGCGGCAGAAACACAGCAGTGAAAAGCAGCTAAACCCCATTATAAAAATCAATTACTTTTAAAAACCCGTGAAACAAAGACAGTGAAAGAGAGGGAAATTCTTACAAAATTCGTTCAGGGGCTGTGATGCCACCTGGATTGACCATATCTAGACCCACAGCTGATGGAGACATAAGGGTGGACACTCTTGGGGCTGAGAGGTTTGGTGAGGTTGGGTGAGGAAACGCAGACCCTTTAAAGTAATACTGCGTGGTTCCCATCCCATGGGTCCCAAATCTCCAGGTTCAAGGGCATCTTCCTACATCGAAAACATGCATGAGAAACCCAGAAATGGTACACCGTGTGATCGGGAAAGGTTTCCAAAACGCACCTCATTTCTCATCTCCTTATGCTCGGGTTCGCCATTCCAGCCCCTTTAGTAGCAATCTCCCTCCTTGGAGAATCAGCACCTTTAACCTCCTGTTCCGTACAGGTTGCAATTTGTCCTGAGGATGAACGGGAAGAGTGGGAACCAATGAGAGACTAGCTCTAGGTGTTGGGACAGGCACAGATCACTCTACTTCCCCATCAGGAAGAAGAATTAACCACAGGCTCAGCCTGCCGCCCGGGACCAGAATAGGGCCTGAAGCAATCCTGCGCTTTTGCGGCCAGCTCCCAAGAAAGCGAGTTGAAAAATGGAGCTCAGGGGCACTGCAATTCACAAACCTGCATACTTATAAATGATAACTCTCGTCCACAAATATATTGAGGGAAGGCAACGAAGAGGACTGAAAAGCAAGGCAGAATTGCAGGAAACAGATCTCAGGAGGGAGATTCGAATCGCCTTTAAAGCACAGGAAAAGCGGCAAAACCTCGACAATGATGCCCTTGGCCAAAAAGGGCGTATGCGTTTTTTCCTGAATATATTCAGGAAAAAACGCATACGCCCTTTTTGGCCAACCAAGCAACCTGGAAAGGCAAATCAGCGCTACAAAGAAGTCTCGCTTCCCATCGGTCAAAAGGGCCATGCTGAATAAAGTGTCAAAACCAGAAATGCAGGACAGGCCATGGAGAAACGGGAGCCTGGCTACGCTGATGGGAGGGATGTAAATTGCCAACAGCCACTCTGGAGAAGTGTACGGTGTGTCCTGAAACATCTAAAAAACTCAGCTTAGAGAGCACAGGGCACTTCCACTCATGGGCGTATAAATTGGGAAAACTAAAAATCAGCAAGACACAGGCACCCCAAAGTTTAGGGCTGCTCTGTTGACAAGAACCTCCACTTCGTTACACCTTACATATCCCAGGAAAGAGAAAAATGGATAAAGAAGTTGTGGTCCTTATGTACAATGGAATATCACTCAGCCATGAAATCAACGTCATAAGGCTAGTAGCAGCATGATGAGTGGATTTAGGTACGACGATTCTAAGTGAAATAAGTCACACAGAAAAAGACACTTATCATAAGATATCACTTATAGAGGGAATGTAAAAACCGCTACCCTTGAACTGAATTACAAAACAGAACAGAGTCCCACGTTTAGAAAACACACTATGGCTGCTTAACGGGGAAGGTGAGGTGGGGTGATGCATAAAACAAGGGTTTCAAATTATCTCAGATACCGTTCGATAAACCCAATATGTAATAGACAAGACCTCCTCCTTGCTCAGTGATTTGGACTCAACACCCCCTATTCACCGCCCAAGAATATATCTGACTAGTAAGAATCTTAAAACCTATGTTTTGATATCTCTCTGTAAGTGAGTCAAGTGGGTGTAAAGCGGCAGAAACACAGCAGTGAAAAGCAGCTAAACCCCATTATAAAAATCAATTACTTTTAAAAACCCGTGAAACAAAGACAGTGAAAGAGAGGGAAATTCTTACAAAATTCGTTCAGGGGCTGTGATGCCACCTGGATTGACCATATCTAGACCCACAGCTGATGGAGACATAAGGGTGGACACTCTTGGGGCTGAGAGGTTTGGTGAGGTTGGGTGAGGAAACGCAGACCCTTTAAAGTAATACTGCGTGGTTCCCATCCCATGGGTCCCAAATCTCCAGGTTCAAGGGCATCTTCCTACATCGAAAACATGCATGAGAAACCCAGAAGATGGTACACCGTGTGATCGGGAAAGGTTTCCAAAACGCACCTCATTTCTCATCTCCTTATGCTCGGGTTCGCCATTCCAGCCGCTTTAGTAGCAATCTCCCTCCTTGGAGAATCAGCACCTTTAACCTCCTGTTCCGTACAGGTTGCAATTTGTCCTGAGGATGAACGGGAAGAGTGGGAACCAATGAGAGACTAGCTCTAGGTGTTGGGACAGGCACAGGTCACTCTACTTTCCCATCAGGAAGAAGAATTAACCACAGGCTCAGCCTGCCGCCCGGGACCAGAATAGGGCCTGAAGCAAT
Organism: Balaenoptera physalus; assembly: GCF_965194825.1. Classification (NCBI taxonomy): domain Eukaryota; kingdom Metazoa; phylum Chordata; class Mammalia; order Artiodactyla; family Balaenopteridae; genus Balaenoptera; species Balaenoptera physalus. The sequence goes on from NW_028126013.1 coordinate 266,548, forward strand.
CCTGCGCTTTTGCGGCCAGCTCCCAAGAAAGCGAGTTGAAAAATGGAGCTCAGGGGCACTGCAATTCACAAACCTGCAGACTTATAAATGATAACTCTCGTCCACAAATATATTGAGGGAAGGCAACGAAGAGGATTGGAAAGCAAGGCAGAATTGCAGGAAACAGATTTCAGGAGGGAGATTCGAATCGCCTTTAAAGCACAGGAAAAGCGGCAAAACCTCGACAATGATGCCCTTGGCCAAAAAGGGCGTATGCGTTTTTTCCTGAATATATTCAGGAAAAAACGCATACGCCCTTTTTGGCCAACCAAGCAACCTGGAAAGGCAAATCAGCGCTACAAAGAAGTCTCGCTTCCCATCGGTCAAAAGGGCCATGCTGAATAAAGTGTCAAAACAAGAAATGCAGGACAGGCCAAGGAGAAACGGGAGCCTGGCTACGCTGATGGGAGGGATGTAAATTGCCAACAGCCACTCTGGAGAAGTGTACGGTGTATCCTGAAACATGTAAAAAACTCAGCTTAGAGAGCACAGGGCACTTCCACTCATGGGCGTATAAATTGGGAAAACTAAAAATCAGCAAGACACAGGCACCCCAAAGTTTACGGCTGCTCTGTTGACAAGAACCTCCACTTCGTTACACCTTAAATATCCCAGGAAAGAGAAAAATGGATAAAGAAGTTGTGGTCCTTATGTACAATGGAATATCACTCAGCCATGAAATCAACGTCATAAGGTTAGTAGCAGCATGATGAGTGGATTTAGGTACGACGATTCTAAGTGAAATAAGTCACACAGAAAAAGACACTTATCATAAGATATCACTTATAGAGGGAATGTAAAAACCGCTACCCTTGAACTGAATTACAAAACAGAACAGAGTCCCACGTTTAGAAAACACACTGTGGCTGCTTAACGGGAAAGGTGAGGTGGGGTGATGCATAAAACAAGGGTTTCAAATTAGGTCAGATACCGTTCCATAAACCCAATATGTAATAGACAAGACCTACTCCTTGATCAGTGAATTGGACTCAACACCCCCTATTCACCGCCCAAGAATATATCTGACTAGTAAGAATCGTAAAACCTATGTTTTGATATCTCTCTGTAAGTGAGTCAAGTGGGTGTAAAGCGGCAGAAACACAGCAGTGAAAAGCAGCTAAACCCCATTATAAAAATCAATTACTTTTAAAAACCCGTGAAACAAAGACAGTGAAAGAGAGGGAAATTCTTACAAAATTCGTTCAGGGGCTGTGATGCCACCTGGATTGACCATATCTAGACCCACAGCTGATGGAGACATAAGGGTGGACACTCTTGGGGCTGAGAGGTTTGGTGAGGTTGGGTGAGGAAACGCAGACCCTTTAAAGTAATACTGCGTGGTTCCCATCCCATGGGTCCCAAATCTCCAGGTTCAAGGGCATCTTCCTACATCGAAAACATGCATGAGAAACCCAGAAGATGGTACACCGTGTGATCGGGAAAGGTTTCCAAAACGCACCTCATTTCTCATCTCCTTATGCTCGGGTTCGCCATTCCAGCCCCTTTAGTAGCAATCTCCCTCCTTGGAGAATCAGCACCTTTAACCTCCTGTTCCGTACAGGTTGCAATTTGTCCTGAGGATGAACGGGAAGAGTGGGAACCAATGAGAGACTAGCTCTAGGTGTTGGGACAGGCACAGGTCACTCTACTTCCCCATCAGGAAGAAGAATTAACCACAGGCTCAGCCTGCCGCCCGGGACCAGAATAGGGCCTGAAGCAATCCTGCGCTTTTGCGGCCAGCTCCCAAGAAAGCGAGTTGAAAAATGGAGCTCAGGGGCACTGCAATTCACAAACCTGCAGACTTATAAATGATAACTCTCGTCCACAAATATATTGAGGGAAGGCAACGAAGAGGATTGGAAAGCAAGGCAGAATTGCAGGAAACAGATTTCAGGAGGGAGATTCGAATCGCCTTTAAAGCACAGGAAAAGCGGCAAAACCTCGACAATGATGCCCTTGGCCAAAAAGGGCGTATGCGTTTTTTCCTGAATATATTCAGGAAAAAACGCATACGCCCTTTTTGGCCAACCAAGCAACCTGGAAAGGCAAATCAGCGCTACAAAGAAGTCTCGCTTCCCATCGGTCAAAAGGGCCATGCTGAATAAAGTGTCAAAACCAGAAATGCAGGACAGGCCATGGAGAAACGGGAGCCTGGCTACGCTGACGGGAGGGATGTAAATTGCCAACAGCCACTCTGGAGAAGTGTACGGTGTGTCCTGAAACATCTAAAAAACTCAGCTTAGAGAGCACAGGGCACTTCCACTCATGGGCGTATAAATTGGGAAAACTAAAAATCAGCAAGACACAGGCACCCCAAAGTTTAGGGCTGCTCTGTTGACAAGAACCTCCACTTCGTTACACCTTAAATATCCCAGGAAAGAGAAAAATGGATAAAGAAGTTGTGGTCCTTATGTACAATGGAATATCACTCAGCCATGAAATCAACGTCATAAGGCTAGTAGCAGCATGATGAGTGGATTTAGGTACGACGATTCTAAGTGAAATAAGTCACACAGAAAAAGACACTTATCCTAAGATATCACTTATAGAGGGAATGTAAAAACCGCTACCCTTGAACTGAATTACAAAACAGAACAGAGTCCCACGTTTAGAAAACACACTATGGCTGCTTAACGGGAAAGGTGAGGTGGGGTGATGCATAAAACAAGGGTTTCAAATTAGGTCAGATACCGTTCCATAAACCCAATATGTACTAGACAAGACCTACTCCTTGATCAGTGAATTGGACTCAACACCCCCTATTCACCGCCCAAGAATATATCTGACTAGTAAGAATCGTAAAACCTATGTTTTGATATCTCTCTGTAAGTGAGTCAAGTGGGTGTAAAGCGGCAGAAACACAGCAGTGAAAAGCAGCTAAACCCCATTATAAAAATCAATTACTTTTAAAAACCCGTGAAACAAAGACAGTGAAAGAGAGGGAAATTCTTACAAAATTCGTTCAGGGGCGGTGATGCCACCTGGATTGACCATATCTAGACCCACAGAAGATGGAGACATAAGGGTGGACACTCTTGGGGCTGAGAGGTTTGGTGAGGTTGGGTGAGGAAACGCAGACCCTTTAAAGTAATACTGCGTGGTTCCCATCCCATGGGTCCCAAATCTCCAGGCTCAAGGGCATCTTCCTACATCGAAAACATGCATGAGAAACCCAGAAGATGGTACACCGTGTGATCGGGAAAGGTTTCCAAAACGCACCTCATTTCTCATCTCCTTATGCTCGGGTTCGCCATTCCAGCCGCTTTAGTAGCAATCTCCCTCCTTGGAGAATCAGCACCTTTAACCTCCTGTTCCGTACAGGTTGCAATTTGTCCTGAGGATGAACGGGAAGAGTGGGAACCAATGAGAGACTAGCTCTAGGTGTTGGGACAGGCACAGGTCACTCTACTTTCCCATCAGGAAGAAGAATTAACCACAGGCTCAGCCTGCCGCCCGGGACCAGAATAGGGCCTGAAGCAATCCTGCGCTTTTGCGGCCAGCTCCCAAGAAAGCGAGTTGAAAAATGGAGCTCGGGGCACTGCAATTCACAAACCTGCAGACTTATAAATGATAACTCTCGTCCACAAATGTATTGAGGGAAGGCAACGAAGAGGATTGGAAAGCAAGGCAGAATTGCAGGAAACAGATTTCAGGAGGGAGATTCGAATCGCCTTTAAAGCACAGGAAAAGCGGCAAAACCTCGACAATGATGCCCTTGGCCAAAAAGGGCGTATGCGTTTTTTCCTGAATATATTCAGGAAAAAACGCATACGCCCTTTTTGGCCAACCAAGCAACCTGGAAAGGCAAATCAGCGCTACAAAGAAGTCTCGCTTCCCATCGGTCAAAAGGGCCATGCTGAATAAAGTGTCAAAACCAGAAATGCAGGACAGGCCATGGAGAAACGGGAGCCTGGCTACGCTGACGGGAGGGATGTAAATTGCCAACAGCCACTCTGGAGAAGTGTACGGTGTGTCCTGAAACATCTAAAAAACTCAGCTTAGAGAGCACAGGGCACTTCCACTCATGGGCGTATAAATTGGGAAAACTAAAAATCAGCAAGACACAGGCACCCCAAAGTTTAGGGCTGCTCTGTTGACAAGAACCTCCACTTCGTTACACCTTAAATATCCCAGGAAAGAGAAAAATGGATAAAGAAGTTGTGGTCCTTATGTACAATGGAATATCACTCAGCCATGAAATCAACGTCATAAGGCTAGTAGCAGCATGATGAGTGGATTTAGGTACGACGATTCTAAGTGAAATAAGTCACACAGAAAAAGACACTTATCCTAAGATATCACTTATAGAGGGAATGTAAAAACCGCTACCCTTGAACTGAATTACAAAACAGAACAGAGTCCCACGTTTAGAAAACACACTATGGCTGCTTAACGGGAAAGGTGAGGTGGGGTGATGCATAAAACAAGGGTTTCAAATTAGGTCAGATACCGTTCCATAAACCCAATATGTACTAGACAAGACCTACTCCTTGATCAGTGAATTGGACTCAACACCCCCTATTCACCGCCCAAGAATATATCTGACTAGTAAGAATCGTAAAACCTATGTTTTGATATCTCTCTGTAAGTGAGTCAAGTGGGTGTAAAGCGGCAGAAACACAGCAGTGAAAAGCAGCTAAACCCCATTATAAAAATCAATTACTTTTAAAAACCCGTGAAACAAAGACAGTGAAAGAGAGGGAAATTCTTACAAAATTCGTTCAGGGGCGGTGATGCCACCTGGATTGACCATATCTAGACCCACAGAAGATGGAGACATAAGGGTGGACACTCTTGGGGCTGAGAGGTTTGGTGAGGTTGGGTGAGGAAACGCAGACCCTTTAAAGTAATACTGCGTGGTTCCCATCCCATGGGTCCCAAATCTCCAGGCTCAAGGGCATCTTCCTACATCGAAAACATGCATGAGAAACCCAGAAGATGGTACACCGTGTGATCGGGAAAGGTTTCCAAAACGCACCTCATTTCTCATCTCCTTATGCTCGGGTTCGCCATTCCAGCCGCTTTAGTAGCAATCTCCCTCCTTGGAGAATCAGCACCTTTAACCTCCTGTTCCGTACAGGTTGCAATTTGTCCTGAGGATGAACGGGAAGAGTGGGAACCAATGAGAGACTAGCTCTAGGTGTTGGGACAGGCACAGGTCACTCTACTTTCCCATCAGGAAGAAGAATTAACCACAGGCTCAGCCTGCCGCCCGGGACCAGAATAGGGCCTGAAGCAATCCTGCGCTTTTGCGGCCAGCTCCCAAGAAAGCGAGTTGAAAAATGGAGCTCGGGGCACTGCAATTCACAAACCTGCAGACTTATAAATGATAACTCTCGTCCACAAATGTATTGAGGGAAGGCAACGAAGAGGATTGGAAAGCAAGGCAGAATTGCAGGAAACAGATTTCAGGAGGGAGATTCGAATCGCCTTTAAAGCACAGGAAAAGCGGCAAAACCTCGACAATGATGCCCTTGGCCAAAAAGGGCGTATGCGTTTTTTCCTGAATATATTCAGGAAAAAACGCATACGCCCTTTTTGGCCAACCAAGCAACCTGGAAAGGCAAATCAGCGCTACAAAGAAGTCTCGCTTCCCATCGGTCAAAAGGGCCATGCTGAATAAAGTGTCAAAACCAGAAATGCAGGACAGGCCATGGAGAAACGGGAGCCTGGCTACGCTGATGGGAGGGATGTAAATTGCCAACAGCCACTCTGGAGAAGTGTACGGTGTGTCCTGAAACATCTAAAAAACTCAGCTTAGAGAGCACAGGGCACTTCCACTCATGGGCGTATAAATTGGGAAAACTAAAAATCAGCAAGACACAGGCACCCCAAAGTTTAGGGCTGCTCTGTTGACAAGAACCTCCACTTCGTTACACCTTAAATATCCCAGGAAAGAGAAAAATGGATAAAGAAGTTGTGGTCCTTATGTACAATGGAATATCACTCAGCCATGAAATCAACGTCATAAGGCTAGTAGCAGCATGATGAGTGGATTTAGGTACGACGATTCTAAGTGAAATAAGTCACACAGAAAAAGACACTTATCATAAGATATCACTTATAGAGGGAATGTAAAAACCGCTACCCTTGAACTGAATTACAAAACAGAACAGAGTCCCACGTTTAGAAAACACACTATGGCTGCTTAACGGGAAAGGTGAGGTGGGGTGATGCATAAAACAAGGGTTTCAAATTAGGTCAGATACCGTTCCATAAACCCAATATGTACTAGACAAGACCTACTCCTTGATCAGTGAATTGGACTCAACACCCCCTATTCACCGCCCAAGAATATATCTGACTAGTAAGAATCGTAAAACCTACGTTTTGATATCTCTCTGTAAGTGAGTCAAGTGGGTGTAAAGCGGCAGAAACACAGCAGTGAAAAGCAGCTAAACCCCATTATAAAAATCAATTACTTTTAAAAACCCGTGAAACAAAGACAGTGAAAGAGAGGGAAATTCTTACAAAATTCGTTCAGGGGCTGTGATGCCACCTGGATTGACCATATCTAGACCCACAGCTGATGGAGACATAAGGGTGGACACTCTTGGGGCTGAGAGGTTTGGTGAGGTTGGGTGAGGAAACGCAGACCCTTTAAAGTAATACTGCGTGGTTCCCATCCCATGGGTCCCAAATCTCCAGGTTCAAGGGCATCTTCCTACATCGAAAACATGCATGAGAAACCCAGAAGATGGTACACCGTGTGATCGGGAAAGGTTTCCAAAACGCACCTCATTTCTCATCTCCTTATGCTCGGGTTCGCCATTCCAGCCCCTTTAGTAGCAATCTCCCTCCTTGGAGAATCAGCACCTTTAACCTCCTGTTCCGTACAGGTTGCAATTTGTCCTGAGGATGAACGGGAAGAGTGGGAACCAATGAGAGACTAGCTTTAGGTGTTGGGACAGGCACAGGTCACTCTACTTCCCCATCAGGAAGAAGAATTAACCACAGGCTCAGCCTGCCGCCCGGGACCAGAATAGGGCCTGAAGCAATCCTGCGCTTTTGCGGCCAGCTCCCAAGAAAGCGAGTTGAAAAATGGAGCTCAGGGGCACTGCAATTCACAAACCTGCAGACTTATAAATGATAACTCTCGTCCACAAATATATTGAGGGAAGGCAACGAAGAGGATTGGAAAGCAAGGCAGAATTGCAGGAAACAGATTTCAGGAGGGAGATTCGAATCGCCTTTAAAGCACAGGAAAAGCGGCAAAACCTCGACAATGATGCCCTTGGCCAAAAAGGGCGTATGCGTTTTTTCCTGAATATATTCAGGAAAAAACGCATACGCCCTTTTTGGCCAACCAAGCAACCTGGAAAGGCAAATCAGCGCTACAAAGAAGTCTCGCTTCCCATCGGTCAAAAGGGCCATGCTGAATAAAGTGTCAAAACCAGAAATGCAGGACAGGCCATGGAGAAACGGGAGCCTGGCTACGCTGACGGGAGGGATGTAAATTGCCAACAGCCACTCTGGAGAAGTGTACGGTGTGTCCTGAAACATCTAAAAAACTCAGCTTAGAGAGCACAGGGCACTTCCACTCATGGGCGTATAAATTGGGAAAACTAAAAATCAGCAAGACACAGGCACCCCAAAGTTTATGGCTGCTCTGTTGACAAGAACCTCCACTTCGTTACACCTTAAATATCCCAGGAAAGAGAAAAATGGATAAAGAAGTTGTGGTCCTTATGTACAATGGAATATCACTCAGCCATGAAATCAACGTCATAAGGCTAGTAGCAGCATGATGAGTGGATTTAGGTACGACGATTCTAAGTGAAATAAGTCACACAGAAAAAGACACTTATCCTAAGATATCACTTATAGAGGGAATGTAAAAACCGCTACCCTTGAACTGAATTACAAAACAGAACAGAGTCCCACGTTTAGAAAACACACTATGGCTGCTTAACGGGAAAGGTGAGGTGGGGTGATGCATAAAACAAGGGTTTCAAATTAGGTCAGATACCGTTCCATAAACCCAATATGTACTAGACAAGACCTACTCCTTGATCAGTGAATTGGACTCAACACCCCCTATTCACCGCCCAAGAATATATCTGACTAGTAAGAATCGTAAAACCTATGTTTTGATATCTCTCTGTAAGTGAGTCAAGTGGGTGTAAAGCGGCAGAAACACAGCAGTGAAAAGCAGCTAAACCCCATTATAAAAATCAATTACTTTTAAAAACCCGTGAAACAAAGACAGTGAAAGAGAGGGAAATTCTTACAAAATTCGTTCAGGGGCGGTGATGCCACCTGGATTGACCATATCTAGACCCACAGAAGATGGAGACATAAGGGTGGACACTCTTGGGGCTGAGAGGTTTGGTGAGGTTGGGTGAGGAAATGCAGACCCTTTAAAGTAATACTGCGTGGTTCCCATCCCATGGGTCCCAAATCTCCAGGCTCAAGGGCATCTTCCTACATCGAAAACATGCATGAGAAACCCAGAAGATGGTACACCGTGTGATCGGGAAAGGTTTCCAAAACGCACCTCATTTCTCATCTCCTTATGCTCGGGTTCGCCATTCCAGCCGCTTTAGTAGCAATCTCCCTCCTTGGAGAATCAGCACCTTTAACCTCCTGTTCCGTACAGGTTGCAATTTGTCCTGAGGATGAACGGGAAGAGTGGGAACCAATGAGAGACTAGCTCTAGGTGTTGGGACAGGCGCAGGTCACTCTACTTTCCCATCAGGAAGAAGAATTAACCACAGGCTCAGCCTGCCGCCCGGGACCAGAATAGGGCCTGAAGCAATCCTGCGCTTTTGCGGCCAGCTCCCAAGAAAGCGAGTTGAAAAATGGAGCTCGGGGCACTGCAATTCACAAACCTGCAGACTTATAAATGATAACTCTCGTCCACAAATATATTGAGGGTAAGCAACGAAGAGGATTGGAAAGCAAGGCAGAATTGCAGGAAACAGATTTCAAGAGGGAGATTCGAATCGCCTTTAAAGCACAGGAAAAGCGGCAAAACCTCGACAATGATGCCCTTGGCCAAAAAGGGCGTATGCGTTTTTTCCTGAATATATTCAGGAAAAAACGCATACGCCCTTTTTGGCCAACCAAGCAACCTGGAAAGGCAAATCAGCGCTACAAAGAAGTCTCGCTTCCCATCGGTCAAAAGGGCCATGCTGAATAAAGTGTCAAAACCAGAAATGCAGGACAGGCCATGGAGAAACGGGAGCCTGGCTACGCTGATGGGAGGGATGTAAATTGCCAACAGCCACCCTTGAGAAGTGTACGGTGTGTCCTGAAACATCTAAAAAACTCAGCTTAGAGAGCACAGGGCACTTCCACTCATGGGCGTATAAATTGGGAAAACTAAAAATCAGCAAGACACAGGCACCCCAAAGTTTAGGGCTGCTCTGTTGACAAGAACCTCCACTTCGTTACACCTTAAATATCCCAGGAAAGAGAAAAATGGATAAAGAAGTTGTGGTCCTTATGTACAATGGAATATCACTCAGCCATGAAATCAACGTCATAAGGCTAGTAGCAGCATGATGAGTGGATTTAGGTACGACGATTCTAAGTGAAATAAGTCACACAGAAAAAGACACTTATCCTAAGATATCACTTATAGAGGGAATGTAAAAACCGCTACCCTTGAACTGAATTACAAAACAGAACAGAGTCCCACGTTTAGAAAACACACTATGGCTGCTTAACGGGAAAGGTGAGGTGGGGTGATGCATAAAACAAGGGTTTCAAATTAGGTCAGATACCGTTCCATAAACCCAATATGTACTAGACAAGACCTACTCCTTGATCAGTGAATTGGACTCAACACCCCCTATTCACCGCCCAAGAATATATCTGACTAGTAAGAATCGTAAAACCTATGTTTTGATATCTCTCTGTAAGTGAGTCAAGTGGGTGTAAAGCGGCAGAAACACAGCAGTGAAAAGCAGCTAAACCCCATTATAAAAATCAATTACTTTTAAAAACCCGTGAAACAAAGACAGTGAAAGAGAGGGAAATTCTTACAAAATTCGTTCAGGGGCTGTGATGCCACCTGGATTGACCATATCTAGACCCACAGCTGATGGAGACATAAGGGTGGACACTCTTGGGGCTGAGAGGTTTGGTGAGGTTGGGTGAGGAAACGCAGACCCTTTAAAGTAATACTGCGTGGTTCCCATCCCATGGGTCCCAAATCTCCAGGTTCAAGGGCATCTTCCTACATCGAAAACATGCATGAGAAACCCAGAAGATGGTACACCGTGTGATCGGGAAAGGTTTCCAAAACGCACCTCATTTCTCATCTCCTTATGCTCGGGTTCGCCATTCCAGCCCCTTTAGTAGCAATCTCCCTCCTTGGAGAATCAGCACCTTTAACCTCCTGTTCCGTACAGGTTGCAATTTGTCCTGAGGATGAACGGGAAGAGTGGGAACCAATGAGAGACTAGCTCTAGGTGTTGGGACAGGCACAGGTCACTCTACTTCCCCATCAGGAAGAAGAATTAACCACAGGCTCAGCCTGCCGCCCGGGACCAGAATAGGGCCTGAAGCAATCCTGCGCTTTTGCGGCCAGCTCCCAAGAAAGCGAGTTGAAAAATGGAGCTCAGGGGCACTGCAATTCACAAACCTGCAGACTTATAAATGATAACTCTCGTCCACAAATATATTGAGGGAAGGCAACGAAGAGGATTGGAAAGCAAGGCAGAATTGCAGGAAACAGATTTCAGGAGGGAGATTCGAATCGCCTTTAAAGCACAGGAAAAGCGGCAAAACCTCGACAATGATGCCCTTGGCCAAAAAGGGCGTATGCGTTTTTTCCTGAATATATTCAGGAAAAAACGCATACGCCCTTTTTGGCCAACCAAGCAACCTGGAAAGGCAAATCAGCGCTACAAAGAAGTCTCGCTTCCCATCGGTCAAAAGGGCCATGCTGAATAAAGTGTCAAAACCAGAAATGCAGGACAGGCCATGGAGAAACGGGAGCCTGGCTACGCTGACGGGAGGGATGTAAATTGCCAACAGCCACTCTGGAGAAGTGTACGGTGTGTCCTGAAACATCTAAAAAACTCAGCTTAGAGAGCACAGGGCACTTCCACTCATGGGCGTATAAATTGGGAAAACTAAAAATCAGCAAGACACAGGCACCCCAAAGTTTAGGGCTGCTCTGTTGACAAGAACCTCCACTTCGTTACACCTTAAATATCCCAGGAAAGAGAAAAATGGATAAAGAAGTTGTGGTCCTTATGTACAATGGAATATCACTCAGCCATGAAATCAACGTCATAAGGCTAGTAGCAGCATGATGAGTGGATTTAGGTACGACGATTCTAAGTGAAATAAGTCACACAGAAAAAGACACTTATCCTAAGATATCACTTATAGAGGGAATGTAAAAACCGCTACCCTTGAACTGAATTACAAAACAGAACAGAGTCCCACGTTTAGAAAACACACTATGGCTGCTTAACGGGAAAGGTGAGGTGGGGTGATGCATAAAACAAGGGTTTCAAATTAGGTCAGATACCGTTCCATAAACCCAATATGTACTAGACAAGACCTACTCCTTGATCAGTGAATTGGACTCAACACCCCCTATTCACCGCCCAAGAATATATCTGACTAGTAAGAATCGTAAAACCTATGTTTTGATATCTCTCTGTAAGTGAGTCAAGTGGGTGTAAAGCGGCAGAAACACAGCAGTGAAAAGCAGCTAAACCCCATTATAAAAATCAATTACTTTTAAAAACCCGTGAAACAAAGACAGTGAAAGAGAGGGAAATTCTTACAAAATTCGTTCAGGGGCGGTGATGCCACCTGGATTGACCATATCTAGACCCACAGAAGATGGAGACATAAGGGTGGACACTCTTGGGGCTGAGAGGTTTGGTGAGGTTGGGTGAGGAAACGCAGACCCTTTAAAGTAATACTGCGTGGTTCCCATCCCATGGGTCCCAAATCTCCAGGCTCAAGGGCATCTTCCTACATCGAAAACATGCATGAGAAACCCAGAAGATGGTACACCGTGTGATCGGGAAAGGTTTCCAAAACGCACCTCATTTCTCATCTCCTTATGCTCGGGTTCGCCATTCCAGCCGCTTTAGTAGCAATCTCCCTCCTTGGAGAATCAGCACCTTTAACCTCCTGTTCCGTACAGGTTGCAATTTGTCCTGAGGATGAACGGGAAGAGTGGGAACCAATGAGAGACTAGCTCTAGGTGTTGGGACAGGCACAGGTCACTCTACTTTCCCATCAGGAAGAAGAATTAACCACAGGCTCAGCCTGCCGCCCGGGACCAGAATAGGGCCTGAAGCAATCCTGCGCTTTTGCGGCCAGCTCCCAAGAAAGCGAGTTGAAAAATGGAGCTCGGGGCACTGCAATTCACAAACCTGCAGACTTATAAATGATAACTCTCGTCCACAAATGTATTGAGGGAAGGCAACGAAGAGGATTGGAAAGCAAGGCAGAATTGCAGGAAACAGATTTCAGGAGGGAGATTCGAATCGCCTTTAAAGCACAGGAAAAGCGGCAAAACCTCGACAATGATGCCCTTGGCCAAAAAGGGCGTATGCGTTTTTTCCTGAATATATTCAGGAAAAAACGCATACGCCCTTTTTGGCCAACCAAGCAACCTGGAAAGGCAAATCAGCGCTACAAAGAAGTCTCGCTTCCCATCGGTCAAAAGGGCCATGCTGAATAAAGTGTCAAAACCAGAAATGCAGGACAGGCCATGGAGAAACGGGAGCCTGGCTACGCTGACGGGAGGGATGTAAATTGCCAACAGCCACTCTGGAGAAGTGTACGGTGTGTCCTGAAACATCTAAAAAACTCAGCTTAGAGAGCACAGGGCACTTCCACTCATGGGCGTATAAATTGGGAAAACTAAAAATCAGCAAGACACAGGCACCCCAAAGTTTAGGGCTGCTCTGTTGACAAGAACCTCCACTTCGTTACACCTTAAATATCCCAGGAAAGAGAAAAATGGATAAAGAAGTTGTGGTCCTTATGTACAATGGAATATCACTCAGCCATGAAATCAACGTCATAAGGCTAGTAGCAGCATGATGAGTGGATTTAGGTACGACGATTCTAAGTGAAATAAGTCACACAGAAAAAGACACTTATCCTAAGATATCACTTATAGAGGGAATGTAAAAACCGCTACCCTTGAACTGAATTACAAAACAGAACAGAGTCCCACGTTTAGAAAACACACTATGGCTGCTTAACGGGAAAGGTGAGGTGGGGTGATGCATAAAACAAGGGTTTCAAATTAGGTCAGATACCGTTCCATAAACCCAATATGTACTAGACAAGACCTACTCCTTGATCAGTGAATTGGACTCAACACCCCCTATTCACCGCCCAAGAATATATCTGACTAGTAAGAATCGTAAAACCTACGTTTTGATATCTCTCTGTAAGTGAGTCAAGTGGGTGTAAAGCGGCAGAAACACAGCAGTGAAAAGCAGCTAAACCCCATTATAAAAATCAATTACTTTTAAAAACCCGTGAAACAAAGACAGTGAAAGAGAGGGAAATTCTTACAAAATTCGTTCAGGGGCGGTGATGCCACCTGGATTGACCATATCTAGACCCACAGAAGATGGAGACATAAGGGTGGACACTCTTGGGGCTGAGAGGTTTGGTGAGGTTGGGTGAGGAAACGCAGACCCTTTAAAGTAATACTGCGTGGTTCCCATCCCATGGGTCCCAAATCTCCAGGCTCAAGGGCATCTTCCTACATCGAAAACATGCATGAGAAACCCAGAAGATGGTACACCGTGTGATCGGGAAAGGTTTCCAAAACGCACCTCATTTCTCATCTCCTTATGCTCGGGTTCGCCATTCCAGCCGCTTTAGTAGCAATCTCCCTCCTTGGAGAATCAGCACCTTTAACCTCCTGTTCCGTACAGGTTGCAATTTGTCCTGAGGATGAACGGGAAGAGTGGGAACCAATGAGAGACTAGCTCTAGGTGTTGGGACAGGCACAGGTCACTCTACTTTCCCATCAGGAAGAAGAATTAACCACAGGCTCAGCCTGCCGCCCGGGACCAGAATAGGGCCTGAAGCAATCCTGCGCTTTTGCGGCCAGCTCCCAAGAAAGCGAGTTGAAAAATGGAGCTCGGGGCACTGCAATTCACAAACCTGCAGACTTATAAATGATAACTCTCGTCCACAAATGTATTGAGGGAAGGCAACGAAGAGGATTGGAAAGCAAGGCAGAATTGCAGGAAACAGATTTCAGGAGGGAGATTCGAATCGCCTTTAAAGCACAGGAAAAGCGGCAAAACCTCGACAATGATGCCCTTGGCCAAAAAGGGCGTATGCGTTTTTTCCTGAATATATTCAGGAAAAAACGCATACGCCCTTTTTGGCCAACCAAGCAACCTGGAAAGGCAAATCAGCGCTACAAAGAAGTCTCGCTTCCCATCGGTCAAAAGGGCCATGCTGAATAAAGTGTCAAAACCAGAAATGCAGGACAGGCCATGGAGAAACGGGAGCCTGGCTACGCTGATGGGAGGGATGTAAATTGCCAACAGCCACTCTGGAGAAGTGTACGGTGTGTCCTGAAACATCTAAAAAACTCAGCTTAGAGAGCACAGGGCACTTCCACTCATGGGCGTATAAATTGGGAAAACTAAAAATCAGCAAGACACAGGCACCCCAAAGTTTAGGGCTGCTCTGTTGACAAGAACCTCCACTTCGTTACACCTTAAATATCCCAGGAAAGAGAAAAATGGATAAAGAAGTTGTGGTCCTTATGTACAATGGAATATCACTCAGCCATGAAATCAACGTCATAAGGCTAGTAGCAGCATGATGAGTGGATTTAGGTACGACGATTCTAAGTGAAATAAGTCACACAGAAAAAGACACTTATCATAAGATATCACTTATAGAGGGAATGTAAAAACCGCTACCCTTGAACTGAATTACAAAACAGAACAGAGTCCCACGTTTAGAAAACACACTATGGCTGCTTAACGGGAAAGGTGAGGTGGGGTGATGCATAAAACAAGGGTTTCAAATTAGGTCAGATACCGTTCCATAAACCCAATATGTACTAGACAAGACCTACTCCTTGATCAGTGAATTGGACTCAACACCCCCTATTCACCGCCCAAGAATATATCTGACTAGTAAGAATCGTAAAACCTACGTTTTGATATCTCTCTGTAAGTGAGTCAAGTGGGTGTAAAGCGGCAGAAACACAGCAGTGAAAAGCAGCTAAACCCCATTATAAAAATCAATTACTTTTAAAAACCCGTGAAACAAAGACAGTGAAAGAGAGGGAAATTCTTACAAAATTCGTTCAGGGGCGGTGATGCCACCTGGATTGACCATATCTAGACCCACAGAAGATGGAGACATAAGGGTGGACACTCTTGGGGCTGAGAGGTTTGGTGAGGTTGGGTGAGGAAACGCAGACCCTTTAAAGTAATACTGCGTGGTTCCCATCCCATGGGTCCCAAATCTCCAGGCTCAAGGGCATCTTCCTACATCGAAAACATGCATGAGAAACCCAGAAGATGGTACACCGTGTGATCGGGAAAGGTTTCCAAAACGCACCTCATTTCTCATCTCCTTATGCTCGGGTTCGCCATTCCAGCCGCTTTAGTAGCAATCTCCCTCCTTGGAGAATCAGCACCTTTAACCTCCTGTTCCGTACAGGTTGCAATTTGTCCTGAGGATGAACGGGAAGAGTGGGAACCAATGAGAGACTAGCTCTAGGTGTTGGGACAGGCACAGGTCACTCTACTTTCCCATCAGGAAGAAGAATTAACCACAGGCTCAGCCTGCCGCCCGGGACCAGAATAGGGCCTGAAGCAATCCTGCGCTTTTGCGGCCAGCTCCCAAGAAAGCGAGTTGAAAAATGGAGCTCGGGGCACTGCAATTCACAAACCTGCAGACTTATAAATGATAACTCTCGTCCACAAATGTATTGAGGGAAGGCAACGAAGAGGATTGGAAAGCAAGGCAGAATTGCAGGAAACAGATTTCAGGAGGGAGATTCGAATCGCCTTTAAAGCACAGGAAAAGCGGCAAAACCTCGACAATGATGCCCTTGGCCAAAAAGGGCGTATGCGTTTTTTCCTGAATATATTCAGGAAAAAACGCATACGCCCTTTTTGGCCAACCAAGCAACCTGGAAAGGCAAATCAGCGCTACAAAGAAGTCTCGCTTCCCATCGGTCAAAAGGGCCATGCTGAATAAAGTGTCAAAACCAGAAATGCAGGACAGGCCATGGAGAAACGGGAGCCTGGCTACGCTGATGGGAGGGATGTAAATTGCCAACAGCCACTCTGGAGAAGTGTACGGTGTGTCCTGAAACATCTAAAAAACTCAGCTTAGAGAGCACAGGGCACTTCCACTCATGGGCGTATAAATTGGGAAAACTAAAAATCAGCAAGACACAGGCACCCCAAAGTTTAGGGCTGCTCTGTTGACAAGAACCTCCACTTCGTTACACCTTAAATATCCCAGGAAAGAGAAAAATGGATAAAGAAGTTGTGGTCCTTATGTACAATGGAATATCACTCAGCCATGAAATCAACGTCATAAGGCTAGTAGCAGCATGATGAGTGGATTTAGGTACGACGATTCTAAGTGAAATAAGTCACACAGAAAAAGACACTTATCATAAGATATCACTTATAGAGGGAATGTAAAAACCGCTACCCTTGAACTGAATTACAAAACAGAACAGAGTCCCACGTTTAGAAAACACACTATGGCTGCTTAACGGGAAAGGTGAGGTGGGGTGATGCATAAAACAAGGGTTTCAAATTAGGTCAGATACCGTTCCATAAACCCAATATGTACTAGACAAGACCTACTCCTTGATCAGTGAATTGGACTCAACACCCCCTATTCACCGCCCAAGAATATATCTGACTAGTAAGAATCGTAAAACCTACGTTTTGATATCTCTCTGTAAGTGAGTCAAGTGGGTGTAAAGCGGCAGAAACACAGCAGTGAAAAGCAGCTAAACCCCATTATAAAAATCAATTACTTTTAAAAACCCGTGAAACAAAGACAGTGAAAGAGAGGGAAATTCTTACAAAATTCGTTCAGGGGCTGTGATGCCACCTGGATTGACCATATCTAGACCCACAGCTGATGGAGACATAAGGGTGGACACTCTTGGGGCTGAGAGGTTTGGTGAGGTTGGGTGAGGAAACGCAGACCCTTTAAAGTAATACTGCGTGGTTCCCATCCCATGGGTCCCAAATCTCCAGGTTCAAGGGCATCTTCCTACATCGAAAACATGCATGAGAAACCCAGAAGATGGTACACCGTGTGATCGGGAAAGGTTTCCAAAACGCACCTCATTTCTCATCTCCTTATGCTCGGGTTCGCCATTCCAGCCCCTTTAGTAGCAATCTCCCTCCTTGGAGAATCAGCACCTTTAACCTCCTGTTCCGTACAGGTTGCAATTTGTCCTGAGGATGAACGGGAAGAGTGGGAACCAATGAGAGACTAGCTTTAGGTGTTGGGACAGGCACAGGTCACTCTACTTCCCCATCAGGAAGAAGAATTAACCACAGGCTCAGCCTGCCGCCCGGGACCAGAATAGGGCCTGAAGCAATCCTGCGCTTTTGCGGCCAGCTCCCAAGAAAGCGAGTTGAAAAATGGAGCTCAGGGGCACTGCAATTCACAAACCTGCAGACTTATAAATGATAACTCTCGTCCACAAATATATTGAGGGAAGGCAACGAAGAGGATTGGAAAGCAAGGCAGAATTGCAGGAAACAGATTTCAGGAGGGAGATTCGAATCGCCTTTAAAGCACAGGAAAAGCGGCAAAACCTCGACAATGATGCCCTTGGCCAAAAAGGGCGTATGCGTTTTTTCCTGAATATATTCAGGAAAAAACGCATACGCCCTTTTTGGCCAACCAAGCAACCTGGAAAGGCAAATCAGCGCTACAAAGAAGTCTCGCTTCCCATCGGTCAAAAGGGCCATGCTGAATAAAGTGTCAAAACCAGAAATGCAGGACAGGCCATGGAGAAACGGGAGCCTGGCTACGCTGACGGGAGGGATGTAAATTGCCAACAGCCACTCTGGAGAAGTGTACGGTGTGTCCTGAAACATCTAAAAAACTCAGCTTAGAGAGCACAGGGCACTTCCACTCATGGGCGTATAAATTGGGAAAACTAAAAATCAGCAAGACACAGGCACCCCAAAGTTTATGGCTGCTCTGTTGACAAGAACCTCCACTTCGTTACACCTTAAATATCCCAGGAAAGAGAAAAATGGATAAAGAAGTTGTGGTCCTTATGTACAATGGAATATCACTCAGCCATGAAATCAACGTCATAAGGCTAGTAGCAGCATGATGAGTGGATTTAGGTACGACGATTCTAAGTGAAATAAGTCACACAGAAAAAGACACTTATCCTAAGATATCACTTATAGAGGGAATGTAAAAACCGCTACCCTTGAACTGAATTACAAAACAGAACAGAGTCCCACGTTTAGAAAACACACTATGGCTGCTTAACGGGAAAGGTGAGGTGGGGTGATGCATAAAACAAGGGTTTCAAATTAGGTCAGATACCGTTCCATAAACCCAATATGTACTAGACAAGACCTACTCCTTGATCAGTGAATTGGACTCAACACCCCCTATTCACCGCCCAAGAATATATCTGACTAGTAAGAATCGTAAAACCTATGTTTTGATATCTCTCTGTAAGTGAGTCAAGTGGGTGTAAAGCGGCAGAAACACAGCAGTGAAAAGCAGCTAAACCCCATTATAAAAATCAATTACTTTTAAAAACCCGTGAAACAAAGACAGTGAAAGAGAGGGAAATTCTTACAAAATTCGTTCAGGGGCGGTGATGCCACCTGGATTGACCATATCTAGACCCACAGAAGATGGAGACATAAGGGTGGACACTCTTGGGGCTGAGAGGTTTGGTGAGGTTGGGTGAGGAAATGCAGACCCTTTAAAGTAATACTGCGTGGTTCCCATCCCATGGGTCCCAAATCTCCAGGCTCAAGGGCATCTTCCTACATCGAAAACATGCATGAGAAACCCAGAAGATGGTACACCGTGTGATCGGGAAAGGTTTCCAAAACGCACCTCATTTCTCATCTCCTTATGCTCGGGTTCGCCATTCCAGCCGCTTTAGTAGCAATCTCCCTCCTTGGAGAATCAGCACCTTTAACCTCCTGTTCCGTACAGGTTGCAATTTGTCCTGAGGATGAACGGGAAGAGTGGGAACCAATGAGAGACTAGCTCTAGGTGTTGGGACAGGCGCAGGTCACTCTACTTTCCCATCAGGAAGAAGAATTAACCACAGGCTCAGCCTGCCGCCCGGGACCAGAATAGGGCCTGAAGCAATCCTGCGCTTTTGCGGCCAGCTCCCAAGAAAGCGAGTTGAAAAATGGAGCTCGGGGCACTGCAATTCACAAACCTGCAGACTTATAAATGATAACTCTCGTCCACAAATATATTGAGGGTAGGCAACGAAGAGGATTGGAAAGCAAGGCAGAATTGCAGGAAACAGATTTCAAGAGGGAGATTCGAATCGCCTTTAAAGCACAGGAAAAGCGGCAAAACCTCGACAATGATGCCCTTGGCCAAAAAGGGCGTATGCGTTTTTTCCTGAATATATTCAGGAAAAAACGCATACGCCCTTTTTGGCCAACCAAGCAACCTGGAAAGGCAAATCAGCGCTACAAAGAAGTCTCGCTTCCCATCGGTCAAAAGGGCCATGCTGAATAAAGTGTCAAAACCAGAAATGCAGGACAGGCCATGGAGAAACGGGAGCCTGGCTACGCTGATGGGAGGGATGTAAATTGCCAACAGCCACCCTTGAGAAGTGTACGGTGTGTCCTGAAACATCTAAAAAACTCAGCTTAGAGAGCACAGGGCACTTCCACTCATGGGCGTATAAATTGGGAAAACTAAAAATCAGCAAGACACAGGCACCCCAAAGTTTAGGGCTGCTCTGTTGACAAGAACCTCCACTTCGTTACACCTTAAATATCCCAGGAAAGAGAAAAATGGATAAAGAAGTTGTGGTCCTTATGTACAATGGAATATCACTCAGCCATGAAATCAACGTCATAAGGCTAGTAGCAGCATGATGAGTGGATTTAGGTACGACGATTCTAAGTGAAATAAGTCACACAGAAAAAGACACTTATCCTAAGATATCACTTATAGAGGGAATGTAAAAACCGCTACCCTTGAACTGAATTACAAAACAGAACAGAGTCCCACGTTTAGAAAACACACTATGGCTGCTTAACGGGAAAGGTGAGGTGGGGTGATGCATAAAACAAGGGTTTCAAATTAGGTCAGATACCGTTCCATAAACCCAATATGTACTAGACAAGACCTACTCCTTGATCAGTGAATTGGACTCAACACCCCCTATTCACCGCCCAAGAATATATCTGACTAGTAAGAATCGTAAAACCTATGTTTTGATATCTCTCTGTAAGTGAGTCAAGTGGGTGTAAAGCGGCAGAAACACAGCAGTGAAAAGCAGCTAAACCCCATTATAAAAATCAATTACTTTTAAAAACCCGTGAAACAAAGACAGTGAAAGAGAGGGAAATTCTTACAAAATTCGTTCAGGGGCTGTGATGCCACCTGGATTGACCATATCTAGACCCACAGCTGATGGAGACATAAGGGTGGACACTCTTGGGGCTGAGAGGTTTGGTGAGGTTGGGTGAGGAAACGCAGACCCTTTAAAGTAATACTGCGTGGTTCCCATCCCATGGGTCCCAAATCTCCAGGTTCAAGGGCATCTTCCTACATCGAAAACATGCATGAGAAACCCAGAAGATGGTACACCGTGTGATCGGGAAAGGTTTCCAAAACGCACCTCATTTCTCATCTCCTTATGCTCGGGTTCGCCATTCCAGCCCCTTTAGTAGCAATCTCCCTCCTTGGAGAATCAGCACCTTTAACCTCCTGTTCCGTACAGGTTGCAATTTGTCCTGAGGATGAACGGGAAGAGTGGGAACCAATGAGAGACTAGCTCTAGGTGTTGGGACAGGCACAGGTCACTCTACTTCCCCATCAGGAAGAAGAATTAACCACAGGCTCAGCCTGCCGCCCGGGACCAGAATAGGGCCTGAAGCAATCCTGCGCTTTTGCGGCCAGCTCCCAAGAAAGCGAGTTGAAAAATGGAGCTCAGGGGCACTGCAATTCACAAACCTGCAGACTTATAAATGATAACTCTCGTCCACAAATATATTGAGGGAAGGCAACGAAGAGGATTGGAAAGCAAGGCAGAATTGCAGGAAACAGATTTCAGGAGGGAGATTCGAATCGCCTTTAAAGCACAGGAAAAGCGGCAAAACCTCGACAATGATGCCCTTGGCCAAAAAGGGCGTATGCGTTTTTTCCTGAATATATTCAGGAAAAAACGCATACGCCCTGTTTGGCCAACCAAGCAACCTGGAAAGGCAAATCAGCGCTACAAAGAAGTCTCGCTTCCCATCGGTCAAAAGGGCCATGCTGAATAAAGTGTCAAAACCAGAAATGCAGGACAGGCCATGGAGAAACGGGAGCCTGGCTACGCTGATGGGAGGGATGTAAATTGCCAACAGCCACTCTGGAGAAGTGTACGGTGTGTCCTGAAACATCTAAAAAACTCAGCTTAGAGAGCACAGGGCACTTCCACTCATGGGCGTATAAATTGGGAAAACTAAAAATCAGCAAGACACAGGCACCCCAAAGTTTAGGGCTGCTCTGTTGACAAGAACCTCCACTTCGTTACACCTTAAATATCCCAGGAAAGAGAAAAATGGATAAAGAAGTTGTGGTCCTTATGTACAATGGAATATCACTCAGCCATGAAATCAACGTCATAAGGCTAGTAGCAGCATGATGAGTGGATTTAGGTACGACGATTCTAAGTGAAATAAGTCACACAGAAAAAGACACTTATCATAAGATATCACTTATAGAGGGAATGTAAAAACCGCTACCCTTGAACTGAATTACAAAACAGAACAGAGTCCCACGTTTAGAAAACACACTATGGCTGCTTAACGGGGAAGGTGAGGTGGGGTGATGCATAAAACAAGGGTTTCAAATTATCTCAGATACCGTTCGATAAACCCAATATGTAATAGACAAGACCTCCTCCTTGCTCAGTGATTTGGACTCAACACCCCCTATTCACCGCCCAAGAATATATCTGACTATTAAGAATCTTAAAACCTATGTTTTGATATCTCTCTGTAAGTGAGTCAAGTGGGTGTAAAGCGGCAGAAACACAGCAGTGAAAAGCAGCTAAACCCCATTATAAAAATCAATTACTTTTAAAAACACGTGAAACAAAGACAGTGAAAGAGAGGGAAATTCTTACAAAATTCGTTCAGGGGAGGTGATGCCACCTGGATTGACCATATCTAGACCCACAGCTGATGGAGACATAAGGGTGGACACTCTTGGGGCTGAGAGGTTTGGTGAGGTTGGGTGAGGAAACGCAGACCCTTTAAAGTAATACTGCGTGGTTCCCATCCCATGGGTCCCAAATCTCCAGGTTCAAGGGCATCTTCCTACATCGAAAACATGCATGAGAAACCCAGAAGATGGTACACCGTGTGATCGGGAAAGGTTTCCAAAACGCACCTCATTTCTCATCTCCTTATGCTCGGGTTCGCCATTCCAGCCGCTTTAGTAGCAATCTCCCTCCTTGGAGAATCAGCACCTTTAACCTCCTGTTCCGTACAGGTTGCAATTTGTCCTGAGGATGAACGGGAAGAGTGGGAACCAATGAGAGACTAGCTCTAGGTGTTGGGACAGGCACAGGTCACTCTACTTCCCCATCAGGAAGAAGAATTAACCACAGGCTCAGCCTGCCGCCCGGGACCAGAATAGGGCCTGAAGCAATCCTGCGCTTTTGCGGCCAGCTCCCAAGAAAGCGAGTTGAAAAATGGAGCTCAGGGGCACTGCAATTCACAAACCTGCAGACTTATAAATGATAACTCTCGTCCACAAATATATTGAGGGAAGGCAACGAAGAGGACTGGAAAGCAAGGCAGAATTGCAGGAAACAGATTTCAGGAGGGAGATTCGAATCGCCTTTAAAGCACAGGAAAAGCGGCAAAACCTCGACAATGATGCCCTTGGCCAAAAAGGGCGTATGCGTTTTTTCCTGAATATATTCAGGAAAAAACGCATACGCCCTTTTTGGCCAACCAAGCAACCTGGAAAGGCAAATCAGCGCTACAAAGAAGTCTCGCTTCCCATCGGTCAAAAGGGCCATGCTGAATAAAGTGTCAAAACCAGAAATGCAGGACAGGCCATGGAGAAACGGGAGCCTGGCTACGCTGATGGGAGGGATGTAAATTGCCAACAGCCACTCTGGAGAAGTGTACGGTGTGTCCTGAAACATCTAAAAAACTCAGCTTAGAGAGCACAGGGCACTTCCACTCATGGGCGTATAAATTGGGAAAACTAAAAATCAGCAAGACACAGGCACCCCAAAGTTTAGGGCTGCTCTGTTGACAAGAACCTCCACTTCGTTACACCTTAAATATCCCAGGAAAGAGAAAAATGGATAAAGAAGTTGTGGTCCTTATGTACAATGGAATATCACTCAGCCATGAAATCAACGTCATAAGGCTAGTAGCAGCATGATGAGTGGATTTAGGTACGACGATTCTAAGTGAAATAAGTCACACAGAAAAAGACACTTATCATAAGATATCACTTATAGAGGGAATGTAAAAACCGCTACCCTTGAACTGAATTACAAAACAGAACAGAGTCCCACGTTTAGAAAACACACTGTGGCTGCTTAACGGGAAAGGTGAGGTGGGGTGATGCATAAAACAAGGGTTTCAAATTAGGTCAGATACCGTTCCATAAACCCAATATGTAATAGACAAGACCTACTCCTTGATCAGTGAATTGGACTCAACACCCCCTATTCACCGCCCAAGAATATATCTGACTAGTAAGAATCGTAAAACCTATGTTTTGATATCTCTCTGTAAGTGAGTCAAGTGGGTGTAAAGCGGCAGAAACACAGCAGTGAAAAGCAGCTAAACCCCATTATAAAAATCAATTACTTTTAAAAACCCGTGAAACAAAGACAGTGAAAGAGAGGGAAATTCTTACAAAATTCGTTCAGGGGCGGTGATGCCACCTGGATTGACCATATCTAGACCCACAGAAGATGGAGACATAAGGGTGGACACTCTTGGGGCTGAGAGGTTTGGTGAGGTTGGGTGAGGAAACGCAGACCCTTTAAAGTAATACTGCGTGGTTCCCATCCCATGGGTCCCAAATCTCCAGGTTCAAGGGCATCTTCCTACATCGAAAACATGCATGAGAAACCCAGAAGATGGTACACCGTGTGATCGGGAAAGGTTTCCAAAACGCACCTCATTTCTCATCTCCTTATGCTCGGGTTCGCCATTCCAGCCGCTTTAGTAGCAATCTCCCTCCTTGGAGAATCAGCACCTTTAACCTCCTGTTCCGTACAGGTTGCAATTTGTCCTGAGGATGAACGGGAAGAGTGGGAACCAATGAGAGACTAGCTCTAGGTGTTGGGACAGGCACAGGTCACTCTACTTTCCCATCAGGAAGAAGAATTAACCACAGGCTCAGCCTGCCGCCCGGGACCAGAATAGGGCCTGAAGCAATCCTGCGCTTTTGCGGCCAGCTCCCAAGAAAGCGAGTTGAAAAATGGAGCTCACGGGCACTGCAATTCACAAACCTGCAGACTTATAAATGATAACTCTCGTCCACAAATATATTGAGGGAAGGCAACGAAGAGGATTGGAAAGCAAGGCAGAATTGCAGGAAACAGATTTCAGGAGGGAGATTCGAATCGCCTTTAAAGCACAGGAAAAGCGGCAAAACCTCGACAATGATGCCCTTGGCCAAAAAGGGCGTATGCGTTTTTTCCTGAATATATTCAGGAAAAAACGCATACGCCCTTTTTGGCCAACCAAGCAACCTGGAAAGGCAAATCAGCGCTACAAAGAAGTCTCGCTTCCCATCGGTCAAAAGGGCCATGCTGAATAAAGTGTCAAAACCAGAAATGCAGGACAGGCCATGGAGAAACGGGAGCCTGGCTACGCTGACGGGAGGGATGTAAATTGCCAACAGCCACTCTGGAGAAGTGTACGGTGTGTCCTGAAACATCTAAAAAACTCAGCTTAGAGAGCACAGGGCACTTCCACTCATGGGCGTATAAATTGGGAAAACTAAAAATCAGCAAGACACAGGCACCCCAAAGTTTATGGCTGCTCTGTTGACAAGAACCTCCACTTCGTTACACCTTAAATATCCCAGGAAAGAGAAAAATGGATAAAGAAGTTGTGGTCCTTATGTACAATGGAATATCACTCAGCCATGAAATCAACGTCATAAGGTTAGTAGCAGCATGATGAGTGGATTTAGGTACGACGATTCTAAGTGAAATAAGTCACACAGAAAAAGACACTTATCCTAAGATATCACTTATAGAGGGAATGTAAAAACCGCTACCCTTGAACTGAATTACAAAACAGAACAGAGTCCCACGTTTAGAAAACACACTGTGGCTGCTTAACGGGAAAGGTGAGGTGGGGTGATGCATAAAACAAGGGTTTCAAATTAGGTCAGATACCGTTCCATAAACCCAATATGTACTAGACAAGACCTACTCCTTGATCAGTGAATTGGACTCAACACCCCCTATTCACCGCCCAAGAATATATCTGACTAGTAAGAATCGTAAAACCTATGTTTTGATATCTCTCTGTAAGTGAGTCAAGTGGGTGTAAAGCGGCAGAAACACAGCAGTGAAAAGCAGCTAAACCCCATTATAAAAATCAATTACTTTTAAAAACCCGTGAAACAAAGACAGTGAAAGAGAGGGAAATTCTTACAAAATTCGTTCAGGGGCGGTGATGCCACCTGGATTGACCATATCTAGACCCACAGCTGATGGAGACATAAGGGTGGACACTCTTGGGGCTGAGAGGTTTGGTGAGGTTGGGTGAGGAAACGCAGACCCTTTAAAGTAATACTGCGTGGTTCCCATCCCATGGGTCCCAAATCTCCAGGTTCAAGGGCATCTTCCTACATCGAAAACATGCATGAGAAACCCAGAAGATGGTACACCGTGTGATCGGGAAAGGTTTCCAAAACGCACCTCATTTCTCATCTCCTTATGCTCGGGTTCGCCATTCCAGCCGCTTTAGTAGCAATCTCCCTCCTTGGAGAATCAGCACCTTTAACCTCCTGTTCCGTACAGGTTGCAATTTGTCCTGAGGATGAACGGGAAGAGTGGGAACCAATGAGAGACTAGCTCTAGGTGTTGGGACAGGCACAGGTCACTCTACTTCCCCATCAGGAAGAAGAATTAACCACAGGCTCAGCCTGCCGCCCGGGACCAGAATAGGGCCTGAAGCAATCCTGCGCTTTTGCGGCCAGCTCCCAAGAAAGCGAGTTGAAAAATGGAGCTCAGGGGCACTGCAATTCACAAACCTGCAGACTTATAAATGATAACTCTCGTCCACAAATATATTGAGGGAAGGCAACGAAGAGGACTGGAAAGCAAGGCAGAATTGCAGGAAACAGATTTCAGGAGGGAGATTCGAATCGCCTTTAAAGCACAGGAAAAGCGGCAAAACCTCGACAATGATGCCCTTGGCCAAAAAGGGCGTATGCGTTTTTTCCTGAATATATTCAGGAAAAAACGCATACGCCCTTTTTGGCCAACCAAGCAACCTGGAAAGGCAAATCAGCGCTACAAAGAAGTCTCGCTTCCCATCGGTCAAAAGGGCCATGCTGAATAAAGTGTCAAAACCAGAAATGCAGGACAGGCCA
This sequence comes from Balaenoptera physalus, assembly GCF_965194825.1. Taxonomy (NCBI): domain Eukaryota; kingdom Metazoa; phylum Chordata; class Mammalia; order Artiodactyla; family Balaenopteridae; genus Balaenoptera; species Balaenoptera physalus. Next base: position 293,356 of record NW_028126013.1, read on the forward strand.
TGGAGAAACGGGAGCCTGGCTACGCTGACGGGAGGGATGTAAATTGCCAACAGCCACTCTGGAGAAGTGTACGGTGTGTCCTGAAACATCTAAAAAACTCAGCTTAGAGAGCACAGGGCACTTCCACTCATGGGCGTATAAATTGGGAAAACTAAAAATCAGCAAGACACAGGCACCCCAAAGTTTACGGCTGCTCTGTTGACAAGAACCTCCACTTCGTTACACCTTAAATATCCCAGGAAAGAGAAAAATGGATAAAGAAGTTGTGGTCCTTATGTACAATGGAATATCACTCAGCCATGAAATCAACGTCATAAGGTTAGTAGCAGCATGATGAGTGGATTTAGGTACGACGATTCTAAGTGAAATAAGTCACACAGAAAAAGACACTTATCCTAAGATATCACTTATAGAGGGAATGTAAAAACCGCTACCCTTGAACTGAATTACAAAACAGAACAGAGTCCCACGTTTAGAAAACACACTGTGGCTGCTTAACGGGAAAGGTGAGGTGGGGTGATGCATAAAACAAGGGTTTCAAATTAGGTCAGATACCGTTCCATAAACCCAATATGTACTAGACAAGACCTACTCCTTGATCAGTGAATTGGACTCAACACCCCCTATTCACCGCCCAAGAATATATCTGACTAGTAAGAATCGTAAAACCTATGTTTTGATATCTCTCTGTAAGTGAGTCAAGTGGGTGTAAAGCGGCAGAAACACAGCAGTGAAAAGCAGCTAAACCCCATTATAAAAATCAATTACTTTTAAAAACCCGTGAAACAAAGACAGTGAAAGAGAGGGAAATTCTTACAAAATTCGTTCAGGGGCGGTGATGCCACCTGGATTGACCATATCTAGACCCACAGAAGATGGAGACATAAGGGTGGACACTCTTGGGGCTGAGAGGTTTGGTGAGGTTGGGTGAGGAAACGCAGACCCTTTAAAGTAATACTGCGTGGTTCCCATCCCATGGGTCCCAAATCTCCAGGTTCAAGGGCATCTTCCTACATCGAAAACATGCATGAGAAACCCAGAAGATGGTACACCGTGTGATCGGGAAAGGTTTCCAAAACGCACCTCATTTCTTATCTCCTTATGCTCGGGTTCGCCATTCCAGCCGCTTTAGTAGCAATCTCCCTCCTTGGAGAATCAGCACCTTTAACCTCCTGTTCCGTACAGGTTGCAATTTGTCCTGAGGATGAACGGGAAGAGTGGGAACCAATGAGAGACTAGCTCTAGGTGTTGGGACAGGCACAGGTCACTCTACTTCCCCATCAGGAAGAAGAATTAACCACAGGCTCAGCCTGCCGCCCGGGACCAGAATAGGGCCTGAAGCAATCCTGCGCTTTTGCGGCCAGCTCCCAAGAAAGCGAGTTGAAAAATGGAGCTCAGGGGCACTGCAATTCACAAACCTGAAGACTTATAAATGATAACTCTCGTCCACAAATGTATTTAGGGAAGGCAACGAAGAGGATTGGAAAGCAAGGCAGAATTGCAGGAAACAGATTTCAGGAGGGAGATTCGAATCGCCTTTAAAGCACAGGAAAAGCGGCAAAACCTCGACAATGATGCCCTTGGCCAAAAAGGGCGTATGCGTTTTTTCCTGAATATATTCAGGAAAAAACGCATACGCCCTTTTTGGCCAACCAAGCAACCTGGAAAGGCAAATCAGCGCTACAAAGAAGTCTCGCTTCCCATCGGTCAAAAGGGCCATGCTGAATAAAGTGTCAAAACCAGAAATGCAGGACAGGCCATGGAGAAACGGGAGCCTGGCTACGCTGATGGGAGGGATGTAAATTGCCAACAGCCACTCTGGAGAAGTGTACGGTGTGTCCTGAAACATCTAAAAAACTCAGCTTAGAGAGCACAGGGCACTTCCACTCATGGGCGTATAAATTGGGAAAACTAAAAATCAGCAAGACACAGGCACCCCAAAGTTTAGGGCTGCTCTGTTGACAAGAACCTCCACTTCGTTACACCTTACATATCCCAGGAAAGAGAAAAATGGATAAAGAAGTTGTGGTCCTTATGTACAATGGAATATCACTCAGCCATGAAATCAACGTCATAAGGCTAGTAGCAGCATGATGAGTGGATTTAGGTACGACGATTCTAAGTGAAATAAGTCACACAGAAAAAGACACTTATCATAAGATATCACTTATAGAGGGAATGTAAAAACCGCTACCCTTGAACTGAATTACAAAACAGAACAGAGTCCCACGTTTAGAAAACACACTATGGCTGCTTAACGGGAAAGGTGAGGTGGGGTGATGCATAAAACAAGGGTTTCAAATTAGGTCAGATACCGTTCCATAAACCCAATATGTACTAGACAAGACCTACTCCTTGATCAGTGAATTGGACTCAACACCCCCTATTCACCGCCCAAGAATATATCTGACTAGTAAGAATCGTAAAACCTACGTTTTGATATCTCTCTGTAAGTGAGTCAAGTGGGTGTAAAGCGGCAGAAACACAGCAGTGAAAAGCAGCTAAACCCCATTATAAAAATCAATTACTTTTAAAAACCCGTGAAACAAAGACAGTGAAAGAGAGGGAAATTCTTACAAAATTCGTTCAGGGGCTGTGATGCCACCTGGATTGACCATATCTAGACCCACAGCTGATGGAGACATAAGGGTGGACACTCTTGGGGCTGAGAGGTTTGGTGAGGTTGGGTGAGGAAACGCAGACCCTTTAAAGTAATACTGCGTGGTTCCCATCCCATGGGTCCCAAATCTCCAGGTTCAAGGGCATCTTCCTACATCGAAAACATGCATGAGAAACCCAGAAGATGGTACACCGTGTGATCGGGAAAGGTTTCCAAAACGCACCTCATTTCTCATCTCCTTATGCTCGGGTTCGCCATTCCAGCCCCTTTAGTAGCAATCTCCCTCCTTGGAGAATCAGCACCTTTAACCTCCTGTTCCGTACAGGTTGCAATTTGTCCTGAGGATGAACGGGAAGAGTGGGAACCAATGAGAGACTAGCTCTAGGTGTTGGGACAGGCACAGGTCACTCTACTTCCCCATCAGGAAGAAGAATTAACCACAGGCTCAGCCTGCCGCCCGGGACCAGAATAGGGCCTGAAGCAATCCTGCGCTTTTGCGGCCAGCTCCCAAGAGAGCGAGTTGAAAAATGGAGCTCAGGGGCACTGCAATTCACAAACCTGCAGACTTATAAATGATAACTCTCGTCCACAAATATATTGAGGGAAGGCAACGAAGAGGACTGAAAAGCAAGGCAGAATTGCAGGAAACAGATTTCAGGAGGGAGATTCGAATCGCCTTTAAAGCACAGGAAAAGCGGCAAAACCTCGACAATGATGCCCTTGGCCAAAAAGGGCGTATGCGTTTTTTCCTGAATATATTCAGGAAAAAACGCATACGCCCTTTTTGGCCAACCAAGCAACCTGGAAAGGCAAATCAGCGCTACAAAGAAGTCTCGCTTCCCATCGGTCAAAAGGGCCATGCTGAATAAAGTGTCAAAACCAGAAATGCAGGACAGGCCATGGAGAAACGGGAGCCTGGCTACGCTGATGGGAGGGATGTAAATTGCCAACAGCCACTCTGGAGAAGTGTACGGTGTGTCCTGAAACATCTAAAAAACTCAGCTTAGAGAGCACAGGGCACTTCCACTCATGGGCGTATAAATTGGGAAAACTAAAAATCAGCAAGACACAGGCACCCCAAAGTTTAGGGCTGCTCTGTTGACAAGAACCTCCACTTCGTTACACCTTAAATATCCCAGGAAAGAGAAAAATGGATAAAGAATTTGTGGTCCTTATGTACAATGGAATATCACTCAGCCATGAAATCAACGTCATAAGGCTAGTAGCAGCATGATGAGTGGATTTAGGTACGACGATTCTAAGTGAAATAAGTCACACAGAAAAAGACACTTATCATAAGATATCACTTATAGAGGGAATGTAAAAACCGCTACCCTTGAACTGAATTACAAAACAGAACAGAGTCCCACGTTTAGAAAACACACTATGGCTGCTTAACGGGGAAGGTGAGGTGGGGTGATGCATAAAACAAGGGTTTCAAATTATCTCAGATACCGTTCGATAAACCCAATATGTAATAGACAAGACCTCCTCCTTGCTCAGTGATTTGGACTCAACACCCCCTATTCACCGCCCAAGAATATATCTGACTAGTAAGAATCTTAAAACCTATGTTTTGATATCTCTCTGTAAGTGAGTCAAGTGGGTGTAAAGCGGCAGAAACACAGCAGTGAAAAGCAGCTAAACCCCATTATAAAAATCAATTACTTTTAAAAACCCGTGAAACAAAGACAGTGAAAGAGAGGGAAATTCTTACAAAATTCGTTCAGGGGCTGTGATGCCACCTGGATTGACCATATCTAGACCCACAGCTGATGGAGACATAAGGGTGGACACTCTTGGGGCTGAGAGGTTTGGTGAGGTTGGGTGAGGAAACGCAGACCCTTTAAAGTAATACTGCGTGGTTCCCATCCCATGGGTCCCAAATCTCCAGGTTCAAGGGCATCTTCCTACATCGAAAACATGCATGAGAAACCCAGAAGATGGTACACCGTGTGATCGGGAAAGGTTTCTAAAACGCACCTCATTTCTCATCTCCTTATGCTCGGGTTCGCCATTCCAGCCGCTTTACTAGCAATCTCCCTCCTTGGAGAATCAGCACCTTTAACCTCCTGTTCCGTACAGGTTGCAATTTGTCCTGAGGATGAACGGGAAGAGTGGGAACCAATGAGAGACTAGCTCTAGGTGTTGGGACAGGCACAGGTCACTCTACTTTCCCATCAGGAAGAAGAATTAACCACAGGCTCAGCCTGCCGCCCTGGACCAGAATAGGGCCTGAAGCAATCCTGCGCTTTTGCGGCCAGCTCCCAAGAAAGCGAGTTGAAAAATGGAGCTCAGGGGCACTGCAATTCACAAACCTGCAGACTTATAAATGATAACTCTCGTCCACAAATATATTGAGGGAAGGCAACGAAGAGGATTGGAAAGCAAGGCAGAATTGCAGGAAACAGATTTCAGGAGGGAGATTCGAATCGCCTTTAAAGCACAGGAAAAGCGGCAAAACCTCGACAATGATGCCCTTGGCCAAAAAGGGCGTATGCGTTTTTTCCTGAATATATTCAGGAAAAAACGCATACGCCCTTTTTGGCCAACCAAGCAACCTGGAAAGGCAAATCAGCGCTACAAAGAAGTCTCGCTTCCCATCGGTCAAAAGGGCCATGCTGAATAAAGTGTCAAAACCAGAAATGCAGGACAGGCCATGGAGAAACGGGAGCCTGGCTACGCTGATGGGAGGGATGTAAATTGCCAACAGCCACTCTGGAGAAGTGTACGGTGTGTCCTGAAACATCTAAAAAACTCAGCTTAGAGAGCACAGGGCACTTCCACTCATGGGCGTATAAATTGGGAAAACTAAAAATCAGCAAGACACAGGCACCCCAAAGTTTACGGCTGCTCTGTTGACAAGAACCTCCACTTCGTTACACCTTAAATATCCCAGGAAAGAGAAAAATGGATAAAGAAGTTGTGGTCCTTATGTACAATGGAATATCACTCAGCCATGAAATCAACGTCATAAGGCTAGTAGCAGCATGATGAGTGGATTTAGGTACGACGATTCTAAGTGAAATAAGTCACACAGAAAAAGACACTTATCATAAGATATCACTTATAGAGGGAATGTAAAAACCGCTACCCTTGAACTGAATTACAAAACAGAACAGAGTCCCACGTTTAGAAAACACACTATGGCTGCTTAACGGGAAAGGTGAGGTGGGGTGATGCATAAAACAAGGGTTTCAAATTAGGTCAGAAACCGTTCCATAAACCCAATATGTACTAGACAAGACCTACTCCTTGATCAGTGAATTGGACTCAACACCCCCTATTCACCGCCCAAGAATATATCTGACTAGTAAGAATCGTAAAACCTACGTTTTGATATCTCTCTGTAAGTGAGTCAAGTGGGTGTAAAGCGGCAGAAACACAGCAGTGAAAAGCAGCTAAACCCCATTATAAAAATCAATTACTTTTAAAAACCCGTGAAACAAAGACAGTGAAAGAGAGGGAAATTCTTACAAAATTCGTTCAGGGGCTGTGATGCCACCTGGATTGACCATATCTAGACCCACAGCTGATGGAGACATAAGGGTGGACACTCTTGGGGCTGAGAGGTTTGGTGAGGTTGGGTGAGGAAACGCAGACCCTTTAAAGTAATACTGCGTGGTTCCCATCCCATGGGTCCCAAATCTCCAGGTTCAAGGGTATCTTCCTACATCGAAAACATGCATGAGAAACCCAGAAGATGGTACACCGTGTGATCGGGAAAGGTTTCCAAAACGCACCTCATTTCTCATCTCCTTATGCTCGGGTTCGCCATTCCAGCCCCTTTAGTAGCAATCTCCCTCCTTGGAGAATCAGCACCTTTAACCTCCTGTTCCGTACAGGTTGCAATTTGTCCTGAGGATGAACGGGAAGAGTGGGAACCAATGAGAGACTAGCTCTAGGTGTTGGGACAGGCACAGGTCACTCTACTTCCCCATCAGGAAGAAGAATTAACCACAGGCTCAGCCTGCCGCCCGGGACCAGAATAGGGCCTGAAGCAATCCTGCGCTTTTGCGGCCAGCTCCCAAGAAAGCGAGTTGAAAAATGGAGCTCAGGGGCACTGCAATTCACAAACCTGCAGACTTATAAATGATAACTCTCGTCCACAAATATATTGAGGGAAGGCAACGAAGAGGATTGGAAAGCAAGGCAGAATTGCAGGAAACAGATTTCAGGAGGGAGATTCGAATCGCCTTTAAAGCACAGGAAAAGCGGCAAAACCTCGACAATGATGCCCTTGGCCAAAAAGGGCGTATGCGTTTTTTCCTGAATATATTCAGGAAAAAACGCATACGCCCTTTTTGGCCAACCAAGCAACCTGGAAAGGCAAATCAGCGCTACAAAGAAGTCTCGCTTCCCATCGGTCAAAAGGGCCATGCTGAATAAAGTGTCAAAACCAGAAATGCAGGACAGGCCATGGAGAAACGGGAGCCTGGCTACGCTGATGGGAGGGATGTAAATTGCCAACAGCCACTCTGGAGAAGTGTACGGTGTGTCCTGAAACATCTAAAAAACTCAGCTTAGAGAGCACAGGGCACTTCCACTCATGGGCGTATAAATTGGGAAAACTAAAAATCAGCAAGACACAGGCACCCCAAAGTTTAGGGCTGCTCTGTTGACAAGAACCTCCACTTCGTTACACCTTAAATATCCCAGGAAAGAGAAAAATGGATAAAGAAGTTGTGGTCCTTATGTACAATGGAATATCACTCAGCCATGAAATCAACGTCATAAGGCTAGTAGCAGCATGATGAGTGGATTTAGGTACGACGATTCTAAGTGAAATAAGTCACACAGAAAAAGACACTTATCATAAGATATCACTTATAGAGGGAATGTAAAAACCGCTACCCTTGAACTGAATTACAAAACAGAACAGAGTCCCACGTTTAGAAAACACACTATGGCTGCTTAACGGGAAAGGTGAGGTGGGGTGATGCATAAAACAAGGGTTTCAAATTAGGTCAGATACCGTTCCATAAACCCAATATGTACTAGACAAGACCTACTCCTTGATCAGTGAATTGGACTCAACACCCCCTATTCACCGCCCAAGAATATATCTGACTAGTAAGAATCGTAAAACCTATGTTTTGATATCTCTCTGTAAGTGAGTCAAGTGGGTGTAAAGCGGCAGAAACACAGCAGTGAAAAGCAGCTAAACCCCATTATAAAAATCAATTACTTTTAAAAACCCGTGAAACAAAGACAGTGAAAGAGAGGGAAATTCTTACAAAATTCGTTCAGGGGCGGTGATGCCACCTGGATTGACCATATCTAGACCCACAGAAGATGGAGACATAAGGGTGGACACTCTTGGGGCTGAGAGGTTTGGTGAGGTTGGGTGAGGAAACGCAGACCCTTTAAAGTAATACTGCGTGGTTCCCATCCCATGGGTCCCAAATCTCCAGGTTCAAGGGCATCTTCCTACATCGAAAACATGCATGAGAAACCCAGAAGATGGTACACCGTGTGATCGGGAAAGGTTTCCAAAACGCACCTCATTTCTCATCTCCTTATGCTCGGGTTCGCCATTCCAGCCGCTTTAGTAGCAATCTCCCTCCTTGGAGAATCAGCACCTTTAACCTCCTGTTCCGTACAGGTTGCAATTTGTCCTGAGGATGAACGGGAAGAGTGGGAACCAATGACAGACTAGCTCTAGGTGTTGGGACAGGCACAGGTCACTCTACTTTCCCATCAGGAAGAAGAATTAACCACAGGCTCAGCCTGCCGCCCGGGACCAGAATAGGGCCTGAAGCAATCCTGCGCTTTTGCGGCCAGCTCCCAAGAAAGCGAGTTGAAAAATGGAGCTAAGGGGCACTGCAATTCACAAACCTGCAGACTTATAAATGATAACTCTCGTCCACAAATATATTGAGGGAAGGCAACGAAGAGGATTGGAAAGCAAGGCAGAATTGCAGGAAACAGATTTCAGGAGGGAGATTCGAATCGCCTTTAAAGCACAGGAAAAGCGGCAAAACCTCGACAATGATGCCCTTGGCCAAAAAGGGCGTATGCGTTTTTTCCTGAATATATTCAGGAAAAAACGCATACGCCCTTTTTGGCCAACCAAGCAACCTGGAAAGGCAAATCAGCGCTACAAAGAAGTCTCGCTTCCCATCGGTCAAAAGGGCCATGCTGAATAAAGTGTCAAAACCAGAAATGCAGGACAGGCCATGGAGAAACGGGAGCCTGGCTACGCTGATGGGAGGGATGTAAATTGCCAACAGCCACTCTGGAGAAGTGTACGGTGTGTCCTGAAACATCTAAAAAACTCAGCTTAGAGAGCACAGGGCACTTCCACTCATGGGCGTATAAATTGGGAAAACTAAAAATCAGCAAGACACAGGCACCCCAAAGTTTACGGCTGCTCTGTTGACAAGAACCTCCACTTCGTTACACCTTAAATATCCCAGGAAAGAGAAAAATGGATAAAGAAGTTGTGGTCCTTATGTACAATGGAATATCACTCAGCCATGAAATCAACGTCATAAGGCTAGTAGCAGCATGATGAGTGGATTTAGGTACGACGATTCTAAGTGAAATAAGTCACACAGAAAAAGACACTTATCATAAGATATCACTTATAGAGGGAATGTAAAAACCGCTACCCTTGAACTGAATTACAAAACAGAACAGAGTCCCACGTTTAGAAAACACACTATGGCTGCTTAACGGGAAAGGTGAGGTGGGGTGATGCATAAAACAAGGGTTTCAAATTAGGTCAGATACCGTTCCATAAACCCAATATGTACTAGACAAGACCTACTCCTTGATCAGTGAATTGGACTCAACACCCCCTATTCACCGCCCAAGAATATATCTGACTAGTAAGAATCGTAAAACCTACGTTTTGATATCTCTCTGTAAGTGAGTCAAGTGGGTGTAAAGCGGCAGAAACACAGCAGTGAAAAGCAGCTAAACCCCATTATAAAAATCAATTACTTTTAAAAACCCGTGAAACAAAGACAGTGAAAGAGAGGGAAATTCTTACAAAATTCGTTCAGGGGCGGTGATGCCACCTGGATTGACCATATCTAGACCCACAGAAGATGGAGACATAAGGGTGGACACTCTTGGGGCTGAGAGGTTTGGTGAGGTTGGGTGAGGAAACGCAGACCCTTTAAAGTAATACTGCGTGGTTCCCATCCCATGGGTCCCAAATCTCCAGGTTCAAGGGCATCTTCCTACATCGAAAACATGCATGAGAAACCCAGAAGATGGTACACCGTGTGATCGGGAAAGGTTTCCAAAACGCACCTCATTTCTCATCTCCTTATGCTCGGGTTCGCCATTCCAGCCCCTTTAGTAGCAATCTCCCTCCTTGGAGAATCAGCACCTTTAACCTCCTGTTCCGTACAGGTTGCAATTTGTCCTGAGGATGAACGGGAAGAGTGGGAACCAATGAGAGACTAGCTCTAGGTGTTGGGACAGGCACAGGTCACTCTACTTTCCCATCAGGAAGAAGAATTAACCACAGGCTCAGCCTGCCGCCCGGGACCAGAATAGGGCCTGAAGCAATCCTGCGCTTTTGCGGCCAGCTCCCAAGAAAGCGAGTTGAAAAATGGAGCTAAGGGGCACTGCAATTCACAAACCTGCAGACTTATAAATGATAACTCTCGTCCACAAATATATTGAGGGAAGGCAACGAAGAGGATTGGAAAGCAAGGCAGAATTGCAGGAAACAGATTTCAGGAGGGAGATTCGAATCGCCTTTAAAGCACAGGAAAAGCGGCAAAACCTCGACAATGATGCCCTTGGCCAAAAAGGGCGTATGCGTTTTTTCCTGAATATATTCAGGAAAAAACGCATACGCCCTTTTTGGCCAACCAAGCAACCTGGAAAGGCAAATCAGCGCTACAAAGAAGTCTCGCTTCCCATCGGTCAAAAGGGCCATGCTGAATAAAGTGTCAAAACCAGAAATGCAGGACAGGCCATGGAGAAACGGGAGCCTGGCTACGCTGATGGGAGGGATGTAAATTGCCAACAGCCACTCTGGAGAAGTGTACGGTGTGTCCTGAAACATCTAAAAAACTCAGCTTAGAGAGCACAGGGCACTTCCACTCATGGGCGTATAAATTGGGAAAACTAAAAATCAGCAAGACACAGGCACCCCAAAGTTTACGGCTGCTCTGTTGACAAGAACCTCCACTTCGTTACACCTTAAATATCCCAGGAAAGAGAAAAATGGATAAAGAAGTTGTGGTCCTTATGTACAATGGAATATCACTCAGCCATGAAATCAACGTCATAAGGCTAGTAGCAGCATGATGAGTGGATTTAGGTACGACGATTCTAAGTGAAATAAGTCACACAGAAAAAGACACTTATCATAAGATATCACTTATAGAGGGAATGTAAAAACCGCTACCCTTGAACTGAATTACAAAACAGAACAGAGTCCCACGTTTAGAAAACACACTATGGCTGCTTAACGGGAAAGGTGAGGTGGGGTGATGCATAAAACAAGGGTTTCAAATTAGGTCAGATACCGTTCCATAAACCCAATATGTACTAGACAAGACCTACTCCTTGATCAGTGAATTGGACTCAACACCCCCTATTCACCGCCCAAGAATATATCTGACTAGTAAGAATCGTAAAACCTACGTTTTGATATCTCTCTGTAAGTGAGTCAAGTGGGTGTAAAGCGGCAGAAACACAGCAGTGAAAAGCAGCTAAACCCCATTATAAAAATCAATTACTTTTAAAAACCCGTGAAACAAAGACAGTGAAAGAGAGGGAAATTCTTACAAAATTCGTTCAGGGGCGGTGATGCCACCTGGATTGACCATATCTAGACCCACAGAAGATGGAGACATAAGGGTGGACACTCTTGGGGCTGAGAGGTTTGGTGAGGTTGGGTGAGGAAACGCAGACCCTTTAAAGTAATACTGCGTGGTTCCCATCCCATGGGTCCCAAATCTCCAGGTTCAAGGGCATCTTCCTACATCGAAAACATGCATGAGAAACCCAGAAGATGGTACACCGTGTGATCGGGAAAGGTTTCCAAAACGCACCTCATTTCTCATCTCCTTATGCTCGGGTTCGCCATTCCAGCCGCTTTAGTAGCAATCTCCCTCCTTGGAGAATCAGCACCTTTAACCTCCTGTTCCGTACAGGTTGCAATTTGTCCTGAGGATGAACGGGAAGAGTGGGAACCAATGACAGACTAGCTCTAGGTGTTGGGACAGGCACAGGTCACTCTACTTTCCCATCAGGAAGAAGAATTAACCACAGGCTCAGCCTGCCGCCCGGGACCAGAATAGGGCCTGAAGCAATCCTGCGCTTTTGCGGCCAGCTCCCAAGAAAGCGAGTTGAAAAATGGAGCTAAGGGGCACTGCAATTCACAAACCTGCAGACTTATAAATGATAACTCTCGTCCACAAATATATTGAGGGAAGGCAACGAAGAGGATTGGAAAGCAAGGCAGAATTGCAGGAAACAGATTTCAGGAGGGAGATTCGAATCGCCTTTAAAGCACAGGAAAAGCGGCAAAACCTCGACAATGATGCCCTTGGCCAAAAAGGGCGTATGCGTTTTTTCCTGAATATATTCAGGAAAAAACGCATACGCCCTTTTTGGCCAACCAAGCAACCTGGAAAGGCAAATCAGCGCTACAAAGAAGTCTCGCTTCCCATCGGTCAAAAGGGCCATGCTGAATAAAGTGTCAAAACCAGAAATGCAGGACAGGCCATGGAGAAACGGGAGCCTGGCTACGCTGATGGGAGGGATGTAAATTGCCAACAGCCACTCTGGAGAAGTGTACGGTGTGTCCTGAAACATCTAAAAAACTCAGCTTAGAGAGCACAGGGCACTTCCACTCATGGGCGTATAAATTGGGAAAACTAAAAATCAGCAAGACACAGGCACCCCAAAGTTTAGGGCTGCTCTGTTGACAAGAACCTCCACTTCGTTACACCTTAAATATCCCAGGAAAGAGAAAAATGGATAAAGAAGTTGTGGTCCTTATGTACAATGGAATATCACTCAGCCATGAAATCAACGTCATAAGGCTAGTAGCAGCATGATGAGTGGATTTAGGTACGACGATTCTAAGTGAAATAAGTCACACAGAAAAAGACACTTATCATAAGATATCACTTATAGAGGGAATGTAAAAACCGCTACCCTTGAACTGAATTACAAAACAGAACAGAGTCCCACGTTTAGAAAACACACTATGGCTGCTTAACGGGAAAGGTGAGGTGGGGTGATGCATAAAACAAGGGTTTCAAATTAGGTCAGATACCGTTCCATAAACCCAATATGTAATAGACAAGACCTACTCCTTGATCAGTGAATTGGACTCAACACCCCCTATTCACCGCCCAAGAATATATCTGACTAGTAAGAATCGTAAAACCTATGTTTTGATATCTCTCTGTAAGTGAGTCAAGTGGGTGTAAAGCGGCAGAAACACAGCAGTGAAAAGCAGCTAAACCCCATTATAAAAATCAATTACTTTTAAAAACCCGTGAAACAAAGACAGTGAAAGAGAGGGAAATTCTTACAAAATTCGTTCAGGGGCGGTGATGCCACCTGGATTGACCATATCTAGACCCACAGAAGATGGAGACATAAGGGTGGACACTCTTGGGGCTGAGAGGTTTGGTGAGGTTGGGTGAGGAAACGCAGACCCTTTAAAGTAATACTGCGTGGTTCCCATCCCATGGGTCCCAAATCTCCAGGTTCAAGGGCATCTTCCTACATCGAAAACATGCATGAGAAACCCAGAAGATGGTACACCGTGTGATCGGGAAAGGTTTCCAAAACGCACCTCATTTCTTATCTCCTTATGCTCGGGTTCGCCATTCCAGCCGCTTTAGTAGCAATCTCCCTCCTTGGAGAATCAGCACCTTTAACCTCCTGTTCCGTACAGGTTGCAATTTGTCCTGAGGATGAACGGGAAGAGTGGGAACCAATGAGAGACTAGCTCTAGGTGTTGGGACAGGCACAGGTCACTCTACTTCCCCATCAGGAAGAAGAATTAACCACAGGCTCAGCCTGCCGCCCGGGACCAGAATAGGGCCTGAAGCAATCCTGCGCTTTTGCGGCCAGCTCCCAAGAAAGCGAGTTGAAAAATGGAGCTCGGGGCACTGCAATTCACAAACCTGAAGACTTATAAATGATAACTCTCGTCCACAAATGTATTTAGGGAAGGCAACGAAGAGGATTGGAAAGCAAGGCAGAATTGCAGGAAACAGATTTCAGGAGGGAGATTCGAATCGCCTTTAAAGCACAGGAAAAGCGGCAAAACCTCGACAATGATGCCCTTGGCCAAAAAGGGCGTATGCGTTTTTTCCTGAATATATTCAGGAAAAAACGCATACGCCCTTTTTGGCCAACCAAGCAACCTGGAAAGGCAAATCAGCGCTACAAAGAAGTCTCGCTTCCCATCGGTCAAAAGGGCCATGCTGAATAAAGTGTCAAAACCAGAAATGCAGGACAGGCCATGGAGAAACGGGAGCCTGGCTACGCTGACGGGAGGGATGTAAATTGCCAACAGCCACTCTGGAGAAGTGTACGGTGTGTCCTGAAACATCTAAAAAACTCAGCTTAGAGAGCACAGGGCACTTCCACTCATGGGCGTATAAATTGGGAAAACTAAAAATCAGCAAGACACAGGCACCCCAAAGTTTACGGCTGCTCTGTTGACAAGAACCTCCACTTCGTTACACCTTAAATATCCCAGGAAAGAGAAAAATGGATAAAGAAGTTGTGGTCCTTATGTACAATGGAATATCACTCAGCCATGAAATCAACGTCATAAGGTTAGTAGCAGCATGATGAGTGGATTTAGGTACGACGATTCTAAGTGAAATAAGTCACACAGAAAAAGACACTTATCATAAGATATCACTTATAGAGGGAATGTAAAAACCGCTACCCTTGAACTGAATTACAAAACAGAACAGAGTCCCACGTTTAGAAAACACACTGTGGCTGCTTAACGGGAAAGGTGAGGTGGGGTGATGCATAAAACAAGGGTTTCAAATTAGGTCAGATACCGTTCCATAAACCCAATATGTACTAGACAAGACCTACTCCTTGATCAGTGAATTGGACTCAACACCCCCTATTCACCGCCCAAGAATATATCTGACTAGTAAGAATCGTAAAACCTATGTTTTGATATCTCTCTGTAAGTGAGTCAAGTGGGTGTAAAGCGGCAGAAACACAGCAGTGAAAAGCAGCTAAACCCCATTATAAAAATCAATTACTTTTAAAAACCCGTGAAACAAAGACAGTGAAAGAGAGGGAAATTCTTACAAAATTCGTTCAGGGGCGGTGATGCCACCTGGATTGACCATATCTAGACCCACAGAAGATGGAGACATAAGGGTGGACACTCGTGGGGCTGAGAGGTTTGGTGAGGTTGGGTGAGGAAACGCAGACCCTTTAAAGTAATACTGCGTGGTTCCCATCCCATGGGTCCCAAATCTCCAGGTTCAAGGGCATCTTCCTACATCGAAAACATGCATGAGAAACCCAGAAGATGGTACACCGTGTGATCGGGAAAGGTTTCCAAAACGCACCTCATTTCTTATCTCCTTATGCTCGGGTTCGCCATTCCAGCCGCTTTAGTAGCAATCTCCCTCCTTGGAGAATCAGCACCTGTAACCTCCTGTTCCGTACAGGTTGCAATTTGTCCTGAGGATGAACGGGAAGAGTGGGAACCAATGAGAGACTAGCTCTAGGTGTTGGGACAGGCACAGGTCACTCTACTTCCCCATCAGGAAGAAGAATTAACCACAGGCTCAGCCTGCCGCCCGGGACCAGAATAGGGCCTGAAGCAATCCTGCGCTTTTGCGGCCAGCTCCCAAGAAAGCGAGTTGAAAAATGGAGCTCGGGGCACTGCAATTCACAAACCTGAAGACTTATAAATGATAACTCTCGTCCACAAATGTATTTAGGGAAGGCAACGAAGAGGATTGGAAAGCAAGGCAGAATTGCAGGAAACAGATTTCAGGAGGGAGATTCGAATCGCCTTTAAAGCACAGGAAAAGCGGCAAAACCTCGACAATGATGCCCTTGGCCAAAAAGGGCGTATGCGTTTTTTCCTGAATATATTCAGGAAAAAACGCATACGCCCTTTTTGGCCAACCAAGCAACCTGGAAAGGCAAATCAGCGCTACAAAGAAGTCTCGCTTCCCATCGGTCAAAAGGGCCATGCTGAATAAAGTGTCAAAACCAGAAATGCAGGACAGGCCATGGAGAAACGGGAGCCTGGCTACGCTGATGGGAGGGATGTAAATTGCCAACAGCCACTCTGGAGAAGTGTACGGTGTGTCCTGAAACATCTAAAAAACTCAGCTTAGAGAGCACAGGGCACTTCCACTCATGCGCGTATAAATTGGGAAAACTAAAAATCAGCAAGACACAGGCACCCCAAAGTTTAGGGCTGCTCTGTTGACAAGAACCTCCACTTCGTTACACCTTACATATCCCAGGAAAGAGAAAAATGGATAAAGAAGTTGTGGTCCTTATGTACAATGGAATATCACTCAGCCATGAAATCAACGTCATAAGGCTAGTAGCAGCATGATGAGTGGATTTAGGTACGACGATTCTAAGTGAAATAAGTCACACAGAAAAAGACACTTATCATAAGATATCACTTATAGAGGGAATGTAAAAACCGCTACCCTTGAACTGAATTACAAAACAGAACAGAGTCCCACGTTTAGAAAACACACTATGGCTGCTTAACGGGAAAGTTGAGGTGGGGTGATGCATAAAACAAGGGTTTCAAATTATCTCAGATACCGTTCGATAAACCCAATATGTAATAGACAAGACCTCCTCCTTGCTCAGTGATTTGGACTCAACACCCCCTATTCACCGCCCAAGAATATATCTGACTAGTAAGAATCTTAAAACCTATGTTTTGATATCTCTCTGTAAGTGAGTCAAGTGGGTGTAAAGCGGCAGAAACACAGCAGTGAAAAGCAGCTAAACCCCATTATAAAAATCAATTACTTTTAAAAACCCGTGAAACAAAGACAGTGAAAGAGAGGGAAATTCTTACAAAATTCGTTCAGGGGCTGTGATGCCACCTGGATTGACCATATCTAGACCCACAGCTGATGGAGACATAAGGGTGGACACTCTTGGGGCTGAGAGGTTTGGTGAGGTTGGGTGAGGAAACGCAGACCCTTTAAAGTAATACTGCGTGGTTCCCATCCCATGGGTCCCAAATCTCCAGGTTCAAGGGCATCTTCCTACATCGAAAACATGCATGAGAAACCCAGAAGATGGTACACCGTGTGATCGGGAAAGGTTTCTAAAACGCACCTCATTTCTCATCTCCTTATGCTCGGGTTCGCCATTCCAGCCACTTTCCTAGCAATCTCCCTCCTTGGAGAATCAGCACCTTTAACCTCCTGTTCCGTACAGGTTGCAATTTGTCCTGAGGATGAACGGGAAGAGTGGGAACCAATGAGAGACTAGCTCTAGGTGTTGGGACAGGCACAGGTCACTCTACTTTCCCATCAGGAAGAAGAATTAACCACAGGCTCAGCCTGCCGCCCGGGACCAGAATAGGGCCTGAAGCAATCCTGCGCTTTTGCGGCCAGCTCCCAAGAAAGCGAGTTGAAAAATGGAGCTCAGGGGCACTGCAATTCACAAACCTGCAGACTTATAAATGATAACTCTCGTCCACAAATATATTGAGGGAAGGCAACGAAGAGGATTGGAAAGCAAGGCAGAATTGCAGGAAACAGATTTCAGGAGGGAGATTCGAATCGCTTTTAAAGCACAGGAAAAGCGGCAAAACCTCGACAATGATGCCCTTGGCCAAAAAGGGCGTATGCGTTTTTTCCTGAATATATTCAGGAAAAAACGCATACGCCCTTTTTGGCCAACCAAGCAACCTGGAAAGGCAAATCAGCGCTACAAAGAAGTCTCGCTTCCCATCGGTCAAAAGGGCCATGCTGAATAAAGTGTCAAAACCAGAAATGCAGGACAGGCCATGGAGAAACGGGAGCCTGGCTACGCTGATGGGAGGGATGTAAATTGCCAACAGCCACTCTGGAGAAGTGTACGGTGTGTCCTGAAACATCTAAAAAACTCAGCTTAGAGAGCACAGGGCACTTCCACTCATGGGCGTATAAATTGGGAAAACTAAAAATCAGCAAGACACAGGCACCCCAAAGTTTACGGCTGCTCTGTTGACAAGAACCTCCACTTCGTTACACCTTAAATATCCCAGGAAAGAGAAAAATGGATAAAGAAGTTGTGGTCCTTATGTACAATGGAATATCACTCAGCCATGAAATCAACGTCATAAGGCTAGTAGCAGCATGATGAGTGGATTTAGGTACGACGATTCTAAGTGAAATAAGTCACACAGAAAAAGACACTTATCATAAGATATCACTTATAGAGGGAATGTAAAAACCGCTACCCTTGAACTGAATTACAAAACAGAACAGAGTCCCACGTTTAGAAAACACACTATGGCTGCTTAACGGGAAAGGTGAGGTGGGGTGATGCATAAAACAAGGGTTTCAAATTAGGTCAGATACCGTTCCATAAACCCAATATGTACTAGACAAGACCTACTCCTTGATCAGTGAATTGGACTCAACACCCCCTATTCACCGCCCAAGAATATATCTGACTAGTAAGAATCGTAAAACCTACGTTTTGATATCTCTCTGTAAGTGAGTCAAGTTGGTGTAAAGCGGCAGAAACACAGCAGTGAAAAGCAGCTAAACCCCATTATAAAAATCAATTACTTTTAAAAACCCGTGAAACAAAGACAGTGAAAGAGAGGGAAATTCTTACAAAATTCGTTCAGGGGCTGTGATGCCACCTGGATTGACCATATCTAGACCCACAGCTGATGGAGACATAAGGGTGGACACTCTTGGGGCTGAGAGGTTTGGTGAGGTTGGGTGAGGAAACGCAGACCCTTTAAAGTAATACTGCGTGGTTCCCATCCCATGGGTCCCAAATCTCCAGGTTCAAGGGTATCTTCCTACATCGAAAACATGCATGAGAAACCCAGAAGATGGTACACCGTGTGATCGGGAAAGGTTTCCAAAACGCACCTCATTTCTCATCTCCTTATGCTCGGGTTCGCCATTCCAGCCCCTTTAGTAGCAATCTCCCTCCTTGGAGAATCAGCACCTTTAACCTCCTGTTCCGTACAGGTTGCAATTTGTCCTGAGGATGAACGGGAAGGGTGGGAACCAATGAGAGACTAGCTCTAGGTGTTGGGACAGGCACAGGTCACTCTACTTTCCCATCAGGAAGAAGAATTAACCACAGGCTCAGCCTGCCGCCCGGGACCAGAATAGGGCCTGAAGCAATCCTGCGCTTTTGCGGCCAGCTCCCAAGAAAGCGAGTTGAAAAATGGAGCTCAGGGGCACTGCAATTCACAAACCTGCAGACTTATAAATGATAACTCTCGTCCACAAATATATTGAGGGAAGGCAACGAAGAGGATTGGAAAGCAAGGCAGAATTGCAGGAAACAGATTTCAGGAGGGAGATTCGAATCGCCTTTAAAGCACAGGAAAAGCGGCAAAACCTCGACAATGATGCCCTTGGCCAAAAAGGGCGTATGCGTTTTTTCCTGAATATATTCAGGAAAAAACGCATACGCCCTTTTTGGCCAACCAAGCAACCTGGAAAGGCAAATCAGCGCTACAAAGAAGTCTCGCTTCCCATCGGTCAAAAGGGCCATGCTGAATAAAGTGTCAAAACCAGAAATGCAGGACAGACCATGGAGAAACGGGAGCCTGGCTACGCTGATGGGAGGGATGTAAATTGCCAACAGCCACTCTGGAGAAGTGTACGGTGTGTCCTGAAACATCTAAAAAACTCAGCTTAGAGAGCACAGGGCACTTCCACTCATGGGCGTATAAATTGGGAAAACTAAAAATCAGCAAGACACAGGCACCCCAAAGTTTAGGGCTGCTCTGTAGACAAGAACCTCCACTTCGTTACACCTTAAATATCCAAGGAAAGAGAAAAATGGATAAAGAAGTTGTGGTCCTTATGTACAATGGAATATCACTCAGCCATGAAATCAACGTCATAAGGCTAGTAGCAGCATGATGAGTGGATTTAGGTACGACGATTCTAAGTGAAATAAGTCACACAGAAAAAGACACTTATCATAAGATATCACTTATAGAGGGAATGTAAAAACCGCTACCCTTGAACTGAATTACAAAACAGAACAGAGTCCCACGTTTAGAAAACACACTATGGCTGCTTAACGGGAAAGGTGAGGTGGGGTGATGCATAAAACAAGGGTTTCAAATTAGGTCAGATACCGTTCCATAAACCCAATATGTACTAGACAAGACCTACTCCTTGATCAGTGAATTGGACTCAACACCCCCTATTCACCGCCCAAGAATATATCTGACTAGTAAGAATCGTAAAACCTATGTTTTGATATCTCTCTGTAAGTGAGTCAAGTGGGTGTAAAGCGGCAGAAACACAGCAGTGAAAAGCAGCTAAACCCCATTATAAAAATCAATTACTTTTAAAAACCCGTGAAACAAAGACAGTGAAAGAGAGGGAAATTCTTACAAAATTCGTTCAGGGGCGGTGATGCCACCTGGATTGACCATATCTAGACCCACAGAAGATGGAGACATAAGGGTGGACACTCTTGGGGCTGAGAGGTTTGGTGAGGTTGGGTGAGGAAACGCAGACCCTTTAAAGTAATACTGCTTGGTTCCCATCCCATGGGTCCCAAATCTCCAGGTTCAAGGGCATCTTCCTACATCGAAAACATGCATGAGAAACCCAGAAGATGGTACACCGTGTGATCGGGAAAGGTTTCCAAAACGCACCTCATTTCTCATCTCCTTATGCTCGGGTTCGCCATTCCAGCCGCTTTAGTAGCAATCTCCCTCCTTGGAGAATCAGCACCTTTAACCTCCTGTTCCGTACAGGTTGCAATTTGTCCTGAGGATGAACGGGAAGAGTGGGAACCAATGAGAGACTAGCTCTAGGTGTTGGGACAGGCACAGGTCACTCTACTTTCCCATCAGGAAGAAGAATTAACCACAGGCTCAGCCTGCCGCCCGGGACCAGAATAGGGCCTGAAGCAATCCTGCGCTTTTGCGGCCAGCTCCCAAGAAAGCGAGTTGAAAAATGGAGCTCAGGGGCACTGCAATTCACAAACCTGCAGACTTATAAATGATAACTCTCGTCCACAAAT
The DNA here is from genome assembly GCF_965194825.1 of Balaenoptera physalus. Lineage (NCBI taxonomy): Eukaryota > Metazoa > Chordata > Mammalia > Artiodactyla > Balaenopteridae > Balaenoptera > Balaenoptera physalus. The sequence continues at coordinate 314,168 of NW_028126013.1, forward strand.
ATATTGAGGGAAGGCAACGAAGAGGATTGGAAAGCAAGGCAGAATTGCAGGAAACAGATTTCAGGAGGGAGATTCGAATCGCCTTTAAAGCACAGGAAAAGCGGCAAAACCTCGACAATGATGCCCTTGGCCAAAAAGGGCGTATGCGTTTTTTCCTGAATATATTCAGGAAAAAACGCATACGCCCTTTTTGGCCAACCAAGCAACCTGGAAAGGCAAATCAGCGCTACAAAGAAGTCTCGCTTCCCATCGGTCAAAAGGGCCATGCTGAATAAAGTGTCAAAACCAGAGATGCAGGACAGGCCATGGAGAAACGGGAGCCTGGCTACGCTGATGGGAGGGATGTAAATTGCCAACAGCCACTCTGGAGAAGTGTACGGTGTGTCCTGAAACATCTAAAAAACTCAGCTTAGAGAGCACAGGGCACTTCCACTCATGGGCGTATAAATTGGGAAAACTAAAAATCAGCAAGACACAGGCACCCCAAAGTTTAGGGCTGCTCTGTTGACAAGAACCTCCACTTCGTTACACCTTAAATATCCCAGGAAAGAGAAAAATGGATAAAGAAGTTGTGGTCCTTATGTACAATGGAATATCACTCAGCCATGAAATCAACGTCATAAGGCTAGTAGCAGCATGATGAGTGGATTTAGGTACGACGATTCTAAGTGAAATAAGTCACACAGAAAAAGACACTTATCATAAGATATCACTTATAGAGGGAATGTAAAAACCGCTACCCTTGAACTGAATTACAAAACAGAACAGAGTCCCACGTTTAGAAAACACACTATGGCTGCTTAACGGGAAAGGTGAGGTGGGGTGATGCATAAAACAAGGGTTTCAAATTAGGTCAGATACCGTTCCATAAACCCAATATGTACTAGACAAGACCTACTCCTTGATCAGTGAATTGGACTCAACACCCCCTATTCACCGCCCAAGAATATATCTGACCAGTAAGAATCTTAAAACCTATGTTTTGATATCTCTCTGTAAGTGAGTCAAGTGGGTGTAAAGCGGCAGAAACACAGCAGTGAAAAGCAGCTAAACCCCATTATAAAAATCAATTACTTTTAAAAACCCGTGAAACAAAGACAGTGAAAGAGAGGGAAATTCTTACAAAATTCGTTCAGGGGCGGTGATGCCACCTGGATTGACCATATCTAGACCCACAGAAGATGGAGACATAAGGGTGGACACTCTTGGGGCTGAGAGGTTTGGTGAGGTTGGGTGAGGAAACGCAGACCCTTTAAAGTAATACTGCGTGGTTCCCATCCCATGGGTCCCAAATCTCCAGGCTCAAGGGCATCTTCCTACATCAAAAACATGCATGAGAAACCCAGAAGATGGTACACCGTGTGATCGGGAAAGGTTTCCAAAACGCACCTCATTTCTCATCTCCTTATGCTCGGGTTCGCCATTCCAGCCGCTTTAGTAGCAATCTCCCTCCTTGGAGAATCAGCACCTTTAACCTCCTGTTCCGTACAGGTTGCAATTTGTCCTGAGGATGAACGGGAAGAGTGGGAACCAATGAGAGACTAGCTCTAGGTGTTGGGACAGGCGCAGGTCACTCTACTTTCCCATCAGGAAGAAGAATTAACCACAGGCTCAGCCTGCCGCCCGGGACCAGAATAGGGCCTGAAGCAATCCTGCGCTTTTGCGGCCAGCTCCCAAGAAAGCGAGTTGAAAAATGGAGCTCGGGGCACTGCAATTCACAAACCTGCAGACTTATAAATGATAACTCTCGTCCACAAATATATTGAGGGAAGGCAACGAAGAGGATTGGAAAGCAAGGCAGAATTGCAGGAAACAGATTTCAGGAGGGAGATTCGAATCGCCTTTAAAGCACAGGAAAAGCGGCAAAACCTCGACAATGATGCCCTTGGCCAAAAAGGGCGTATGCGTTTTTTCCTGAATATATTCAGGAAAAAACGCATACGCCCTTTTTGGCCAACCAAGCAACCTGGAAAGGCAAATCAGCGCTACAAAGAAGTCTCGCTTCCCATCGGTCAAAAGGGCCATGCTGAATAAAGTGTCAAAACCAGAAATGCAGGACAGGCCATGGAGAAACGGGAGCCTGGCTACGCTGATGGGAGGGATGTAAATTGCCAACAGCCACTCTGGAGAAGTGTACGGTGTGTCCTGAAACATCTAAAAAACTCAGCTTAGAGAGCACAGGGCACTTCCACTCATGGGCGTATAAATTGGGAAAACTAAAAATCAGCAAGACACAGGCACCCCAAAGTTTAGGGCTGCTCTGTTGACAAGAACCTCCACTTCGTTACACCTTAAATATCCAAGGAAAGAGAAAAATGGATAAAGAAGTTGTGGTCCTTATGTACAATGGAATATCACTCAGCCATGAAATCAACGTCATAAGGCTAGTAGCAGCATGATGAGTGGATTTAGGTACGACGATTCTAAGTGAAATAAGTCACACAGAAAAAGACACTTATCATAAGATATCACTTATAGAGGGAATGTAAAAACCGCTACCCTTGAACTGAATTACAAAACAGAACAGAGTCCCACGTTTAGAAAACACACTATGGCTGCTTAACGGGAAAGGTGAGGTGGGGTGATGCATAAAACAAGGGTTTCAAATTAGGTCAGATACCGTTCCATAAACCCAATATGTACTAGACAAGACCTACTCCTTGATCAGTGAATTGGACTCAACACCCCCTATTCACCGCCCAAGAATATATCTGACTAGTAAGAATCGTAAAACCTATGTTTTGATATCTCTCTGTAAGTGAGTCAAGTGGGTGTAAAGCGGCAGAAACACAGCAGTGAAAAGCAGCTAAACCCCATTATAAAAATCAATTACTTTTAAAAACCCGTGAAACAAAGACAGTGAAAGAGAGGGAAATTCTTACAAAATTCGTTCAGGGGCGGTGATGCCACCTGGATTGACCATATCTAGACCCACAGAAGATGGAGACATAAGGGTGGACACTCTTGGGGCTGAGAGGTTTGGTGAGGTTGGGTGAGGAAACGCAGACCCTTTAAAGTAATACTGCGTGGTTCCCATCCCATGGGTCCCAAATCTCCAGGTTCAAGGGCATCTTCCTACATCGAAAACATGCATGAGAAACCCAGAAGATGGTACACCGTGTGATCGGGAAAGGTTTCCAAAACGCACCTCATTTCTCATCTCCTTATGCTCGGGTTCGCCATTCCAGCCGCTTTAGTAGCAATCTCCCTCCTTGGAGAATCAGCACCTTTAACCTCCTGTTCCGTACAGGTTGCAATTTGTCCTGAGGATGAACGGGAAGAGTGGGAACCAATGAGAGACTAGCTCTAGGTGTTGGGACAGGCACAGGTCACTCTACTTTCCCATCAGGAAGAAGAATTAACCACAGGCTCAGCCTGCCGCCCGGGACCAGAATAGGGCCTGAAGCAATCCTGCGCTTTTGCGGCCAGCTCCCAAGAAAGCGAGTTGAAAAATGGAGCTAAGGGGCACTGCAATTCACAAACCTGCAGACTTATAAATGATAACTCTCGTCCACAAATATATTGAGGGAAGGCAACGAAGAGGATTGGAAAGCAAGGCAGAATTGCAGGAAACAGATTTCAGGAGGGAGATTCGAATCGCCTTTAAAGCACAGGAAAAGCGGCAAAACCTCGACAATGATGCCCTTGGCCAAAAAGGGCGTATGCGTTTTTTCCTGAATATATTCAGGAAAAAACGCATACGCCCTTTTTGGCCAACCAAGCAACCTGGAAAGGCAAATCAGCGCTACAAAGAAGTCTCGCTTCCCATCGGTCAAAAGGGCCATGCTGAATAAAGTGTCAAAACCAGAAATGCAGGACAGGCCATGGAGAAACGGGAGCCTGGCTACGCTGATGGGAGGGATGTAAATTGCCAACAGCCACTCTGGAGAAGTGTACGGTGTGTCCTGAAACATCTAAAAAACTCAGCTTAGAGAGCACAGGGCACTTCCACTCATGGGCGTATAAATTGGGAAAACTAAAAATCAGCAAGACACAGGCACCCCAAAGTTTAGGGCTGCTCTGTTGACAAGAACCTCCACTTCGTTACACCTTAAATATCCCAGGAAAGAGAAAAATGGATAAAGAAGTTGTGGTCCTTATGTACAATGGAATATCACTCAGCCATGAAATCAACGTCATAAGGCTAGTAGCAGCATGATGAGTGGATTTAGGTACGACGATTCTAAGTGAAATAAGTCACACAGAAAAAGACACTTATCATAAGATATCACTTATAGAGGGAATGTAAAAACCGCTACCCTTGAACTGAATTACAAAACAGAACAGAGTCCCACGTTTAGAAAACACACTATGGCTGCTTAACGGGAAAGGTGAGGTGGGGTGATGCATAAAACAAGGGTTTCAAATTAGGTCAGATACCGTTCCATAAACCCAATATGTACTAGACAAGACCTACTCCTTGATCAGTGAATTGGACTCAACACCCCCTATTCACCGCCCAAGAATATATCTGACCAGTAAGAATCTTAAAACCTATGTTTTGATATCTCTCTGTAAGTGAGTCAAGTGGGTGTAAAGCGGCAGAAACACAGCAGTGAAAAGCAGCTAAACCCCATTATAAAAATCAATTACTTTTAAAAACCCGTGAAACAAAGACAGTGAAAGAGAGGGAAATTCTTACAAAATTCGTTCAGGGGCGGTGATGCCACCTGGATTGACCATATCTAGACCCACAGAAGATGGAGACATAAGGGTGGACACTCTTGGGGCTGAGAGGTTTGGTGAGGTTGGGTGAGGAAACGCAGACCCTTTAAAGTAATACTGCGTGGTTCCCATCCCATGGGTCCCAAATCTCCAGGCTCAAGGGCATCTTCCTACATCAAAAACATGCATGAGAAACCCAGAAGATGGTACACCGTGTGATCGGGAAAGGTTTCCAAAACGCACCTCATTTCTCATCTCCTTATGCTCGGGTTCGCCATTCCAGCCGCTTTAGTAGCAATCTCCCTCCTTGGAGAATCAGCACCTTTAACCTCCTGTTCCGTACAGGTTGCAATTTGTCCTGAGGATGAACGGGAAGAGTGGGAACCAATGAGAGACTAGCTCTAGGTGTTGGGACAGGCGCAGGTCACTCTACTTTCCCATCAGGAAGAAGAATTAACCACAGGCTCAGCCTGCCGCCCGGGACCAGAATAGGGCCTGAAGCAATCCTGCGCTTTTGCGGCCAGCTCCCAAGAAAGCGAGTTGAAAAATGGAGCTCGGGGCACTGCAATTCACAAACCTGCAGACTTATAAATGATAACTCTCGTCCACAAATATATTGAGGGAAGGCAACGAAGAGGATTGGAAAGCAAGGCAGAATTGCAGGAAACAGATTTCAAGAGGGAGATTCGAATCGCCTTTAAAGCACAGGAAAAGCGGCAAAACCTCGACAATGATGCCCTTGGCCAAAAAGGGCGTATGCGTTTTTTCCTGAATATATTCAGGAAAAAACGCATACGCCCTTTTTGGCCAACCAAGCAACCTGGAAAGGCAAATCAGCGCTACAAAGAAGTCTCGCTTCCCATCGGTCAAAAGGGCCATGCTGAATAAAGTGTCAAAACCAGAAATGCAGGACAGGCCATGGAGAAACGGGAGCCTGGCTACGCTGATGGGAGGGATGTAAATTGCCAACAGCCACCCTTGAGAAGTGTACGGTGTGTCCTGAAACATCTAAAAAACTCAGCTTAGAGAGCACAGGGCACTTCCACTCATGGGCGTATAAATTGGGAAAACTAAAAATCAGCAAGACACAGGCACCCCAAAGTTTAGGGCTGCTCTGCTGACAAGAACCTCCACTTCGTTACACCTTAAATATCCCAGGAAAGAGAAAAATGGATAAAGAAGTTGTGGTCCTTATGTACAATGGAATATCACTCAGCCATGAAATCAACGTCATAAGGCTAGTAGCAGCATGATGAGTGGATTTAGGTACGACGATTCTAAGTGAAATAAGTCACACAGAAAAAGACACTTATCATAAGATATCACTTATAGAGGGAATGTAAAAACCGCTACCCTTGAACTGAATTACAAAACAGAACAGAGTCCCACGTTTAGAAAACACACTATGGCTGCTTAACGGGAAAGGTGAGGTGGGGTGATGTATAAAACAAGGGTTTCAAATTAGGTCAGATACCGTTCCATAAACCCAATATGTAATAGACAAGACCTACTCCTTGATCAGTGAATTGGACTCAACACCCCCTATTCACCGCCCAAGAATATATCTGACTAGTAAGAATCGTAAAACCTATGTTTTGATATCTCTCTGTAAGTGAGTCAAGTGGGTGTAAAGCGGCAGAAACACAGCAGTGAAAAGCAGCTAAACCCCATTATAAAAATCAATTACTTTTAAAAACCCGTGAAACAAAGACAGTGAAAGAGAGGGAAATTCTTACAAAATTTGTTCAGGGGCTGTGATGCCACCTGGATTGACCATATCTAGACCCACAGCTGATGGAGACATAAGGGTGGACACTCTTGGGGCTGAGAGGTTTGGCGAGGTTGGGTGAGGAAACGCAGACCCTTTAAAGTAATACTGCGTGTTTCCCATCCCATGGGTCCCAAATCTCCAGGTTCAAGGGCATCTTCCTACATCGAAAACATGCATGAGAAACCCAGAAGATGGTACACCGTGTGATCGGGAAAGGTTTCCAAAACGCACCTCATTTCTCATCTCCTTATGCTCGGGTTCGCCATTCCAGCCCCTTTAGTAGCAATCTCCCTCCTTGGAGAATCAGCACCTTTAACCTCCTGTTCCGTACAGGTTGCAATTTGTCCTGAGGATGAACGGGAAGAGTGGGAACCAATGAGAGACTAGCTCTAGGTGTTGGGACAGGCACAGGTCACTCTACTTCCCCATCAGGAAGAAGAATTAACCACAGGCTCAGCCTGCCGCCCGGGACCAGAATAGGGCCTGAAGCAATCCTGCGCTTTTGCGGCCAGCTCCCAAGAAAGCGAGTTGAAAAATGGAGCTAAGGGGCACTGCAATTCACAAACCTGCAGACTTATAAATGATAACTCTCGTCCACAAATATATTGAGGGAAGGCAACGAAGAGGATTGGAAAGCAAGGCAGAATTGCAGGAAACAGATTTCAGGAGGGAGATTCGAATCGCCTTTAAAGCACAGGAAAAGCGGCAAAACCTCGACAATGATGCCCTTGGCCAAAAAGGGCGTATGCGTTTTTTCCTGAATATATTCAGGAAAAAACGCATACGCCCTTTTTGGCCAACCAAGCAACCTGGAAAGGCAAATCAGCGCTACAAAGAAGTCTCGCTTCCCATCGGTCAAAAGGGCCATGCTGAATAAAGTGTCAAAACCAGAAATGCAGGACAGGCCATGGAGAAACGGGAGCCTGGCTACGCTGATGGGAGGGATGTAAATTGCCAACAGCCACTCTGGAGAAGTGTACGGTGTGTCCTGAAACATCTAAAAAACTCAGCTTAGAGAGCACAGGGCACTTCCACTCATGGGCGTATAAATTGGGAAAATTAAAAATCAGCAAGACACAGGCACCCCAAAGTTTAGGGCTGCTCTGTTGACAAGAACCTCCACTTCGTTACACCTTAAATATCCCAGGAAAGAGAAAAATGGATAAAGAAGTTGTGGTCCTTATGTACAATGGAATATCACTCAGCCATGAAATCAACGTCATAAGGCTAGTAGCAGCATGATGAGTGGATTTAGGTACGACGATTCTAAGTGAAATAAGTCACACAGAAAAAGACACTTATCATAAGATATCACTTATAGAGGGAATGTAAAAACCGCTACCCTTGAACTGAATTACAAAACAGAACAGAGTCCCACGTTTAGAAAACACACTATGGCTGCTTAACGGGAAAGGTGAGGTGGGGTGATGCATAAAACAAGGGTTTCAAATTAGGTCAGATACCGTTCCATAAACCCAATATGTAATAGACAAGACCTACTCCTTGATCAGTGAATTGGACTCAACACCCCCTATTCACCGCCCAAGAATATATCTGACTAGTAAGAATCGTAAAACCTATGTTTTGATATCTCTCTGTAAGTGAGTCAAGTGGGTGTAAAGCGGCAGAAACACAGCAGTGAAAAGCAGCTAAACCCCATTATAAACATCAATTACTTTTAAAAACCCGTGAAACAAAGACAGTGAAAGAGAGGGAAATTCTTACAAAATTCGTTCAGGGGCGGTGATGCCACCTGGATTGACCATATCTAGACCCACAGCTGATGGAGACATAAGGGTGGACACTCTTGGGGCTGAGAGGTTTGGTGAGGTTGGGTGAGGAAACGCAGACCCTTTAAAGTAATACTGCGTGGTTCCCATCCCATGGGTCCCAAATCTCCAGGTTCAAGGGCCTCTTCCTACATCGAAAACATGCATGAGAAACCCAGAAGATGGTACACAGTGTGATCGGGAAAGGTTTCCAAAACGCACCTCATTTCTCATCTCCTTATGCTCGGGTTCGCCATTCCAGCCGCTTTAGTAGCAATCTCCCTCCTTGGAGAATCAGCACCTTTAACCTCCTGCTCCGTACAGGTTGCAATTTGTCCTGAGGATGAACGGGAAGAGTGGGAACCAATGAGAGACTAGCTCTAGGTGTTGGGGCAGGCACAGGTCACTCTACTTTCCCATCAGGAAGAAGAATTAACCACAGGCTCAGCCTGCCGCCCGGGACCAGAATAGGGCCTGAAGCAATCCTGCGCTTTTGCGGCCAGCTCCCAAGAAAGCGAGTTGAAAAATGGAGCTCAGGGGCACTGCAAGTCACAAACCTGCAGACTTATAAATGATAACTCTCGTCCCCAAATATATTGAGGGAAGGCAACGAAGAGGATTGGAAAGCAAGGCAGAATTGCAGGAAACAGATTTCAGGAGGGAGATTCGAATCGCCTTTAAAGCACAGGATAAGCGGCAAAACCTCGACAATGATGCCCTTGGCCAAAAAGGGCGTATGCGTTTTTTCCTGAATATATTCAGGAAAAAACGTATACGCCCTTTTTGGCCAACCAAGCAACCTGGAAAGGCAAATCAGCGCTACAAAGAAGTCTCGCTTCCCATCGGTCAAAAGGGCCATGCTGAATAAAGTGTCAAATCCAGAAATGCAGGACAGGCCATGGAGAAACGGGAGCCTGGCTACGCTGATGGGAGGGATGTAAATTGCCAACAGCCACTCTGGAGAAGTGTACGGTGTGTCCTGAAACATCTAAAAAACTCAGCTTAGAGAGCACAGGGCACTTCCACTCATGGGCGTATAAATTGGGAAAACTAAAAATCAGCAAGACACAGGCACCCCAAAGTTTACGGCTGCTCTGTTGACAAAAACCTCCACTTCGTTACACCTTAAATATCCCAGGAAAGAGAAAAATGGATAAAGAAGTTGTGGTCCTTATGTACAATGGAATATCACTCAGCCATGAAATCAACGTCATAAGGCTAGTAGCAGCATGATGAGTGGATTTAGGTACGACGATTCTAAGTGAAATAAGTCACACAGAAAAAGACACTTATCATAAGATATCACTTATAGAGGGAATGTAAAAACCGCTACCCTTGAACTGAATTACAAAACAGAACAGAGTCCCACGTTTAGAAAACACACTGTGGCTGCTTAACGGGAAAGGTGAGGAGGGGTCATGCATAAAACAAGGGTTTCAAATTAGGTCAGATACCGTTCCATAAACCCAATATGTAATAGACAAGACCTACTCCTTGATCAGTGAATTGGACTCAACACCCCCTATTCACCGCCCAAGAATATATCTGACTAGTAAGAATCATAAAACCTATGTTTTGATATCTCTCTGTAAGTGAGTCAAGTGGGTGTAAAGCGGCAGAAACACAGCAGTGAAAAGCAGCTAAACCCCATTATAAAAATCAATTACTTTTAAAAACCCGTGAAACAAAGACAGTGAAAGAGAGGGAAATTCTTACAAAATTCGTTCAGGGGCTGTGATGCCACCTGGATTGACCATATCTAGACCCACAGCTGATGGAGACATAAGGGTGGACACTCTTGGGGCTGAGAGGTTTGGTGAGGTTGGGTGAGGAAACGCAGACCCTTTAAAGTAATACTGCGTGGTTCCCATCCCATGGGTCCCAAATCTCCAGGTTCAAGGGCATCTTCCTACATCGAAAACATGCATGAGAAACCCAGAAGATGGTACACCGTGTGATCGGGAAAGGTTTCCAAAACGCACCTCATTTCTCATCTCCTTATGCTCGGGTTCGCCATTCCAGCCGCTTTAGTAGAAATCTCCCTCCTTGGAGAATCAGCACCTTTAACCTCCTGCTCCGTACAGGTTGCAATTTGTCCTGAGGATGAACGGGAAGTGTGGGAACCAATGAGAGACTAGCTCTAGGTGTTGGGACAGGCACAGGTCACTCTACTTCCCCATCAGGAAGAAGAATTAACCACAGGCTCAGCCTGCCGCCCGGGACCAGAATAGGGCCTGAAGCAATCCTGCGCTTTTGCGGCCAGCTCCCAAGAAAGCGAGTTGAAAAATGGAGCTCGGGGCACTGCAATTCACAAACCTGCAGACTTATAAATGATAACTCTCGTCCACAAATATATTGAGGGAAGGCAACGAAGAGGATTGGAAAGCAAGGCAGAATTGCAGGAAACAGATTTCAGGAGGGCGATTCGAATCGCCTTTAAAGCACAGGAAAAGCGGCAAAACCTCGACAATGATGCCCTTGGCCAAAAAGGGCGTATGCGTTTTTTCCTGAATATATTCAGGAAAAAACGCATACGCCCTTTTTGGCCAACCAAGCAACCTGGAAAGGCAAATCAGCGCTACAAAGAAGTCTCGCTTCCCATCGGTCAAAAGGGCCATGCTGAATAAAGTGCCAAAACCAGAAATGCAGGACAGGCCATGGAGAAACGGGAGCCTGGCTACGCTAATGGGAGGGATGTAAATTGCCAACAGCCACTCTGGAGAAGTGTACGGTGTGTCCTGAAACATCTAAAAAACTCAGCTTAGAGAGCACAGGGAACTTCCACTCATGGGCGTATAAATTGGGAAAACTAAAAATCAGCAAGACACAGGCACCCCAAAGTTTAGGGCTGCTCTGTTGACAAGAACCTCCACTTCGTTACACCTTAAATATCCCAGGAAAGAGAAAAATGGATAAAGAAGTTGTGGTCCTTATGTACAATGGAATATCACTCAGCCATGAAATCAACGTCATAAGGCTAGTAGCAGCATGATGAGTGGATTTAGGTACGACGATTCTAAGTGAAATAAGTCACACAGAAAAAGACACTTATCATAAGATATCACTTATAGAGGGAATGTAAAAACCGCTACCCTTGAACTGAATTACAAAACAGAACAGAGTCCCACGTTTAGAAAACACACTTGGCTGCTTAACGGGAAAGGTGAGGTGGGGTGATGCATAAAACAAGGGTTTCAAATTAGGTCAGATACCGTTCCATAAACCCAATATGTAATAGACAAGACCTACTCCTTGATCAGTGAATTGGACTCAACACCCCCTATTCACCGCCCAAGAATATATCTGACAAGTAAGAATCGTAAAACCTATGTTTTGATATCTCTCTGTAAGTGAGTCAAGTGGATGTAAAGCGGCAGAAACACAGCAGTGAAAAGCAGCTAAACCCCATTATAAAAATCAATTACTTTTAAAAACCCGTGAAACAAAGACAGTGAAAGAGAGGGAAATTCTTACAAAATTCGTTCAGGGGAGGTGATGCCACCTGGATTGACCATATCTAGACCCACAGAAGATGGAGACATAAGGGTGGACACTCTTGGGGCTGAGAGGTTTGGTGAGGTTGGGTGAGGAAACGCAGACCCTTTAAAGTAATACTGCGTGGCTCCCATCCCATGGGTCCCAAATCTCCAGGTTCAAGGGCATCTTCCTACATCGAAAACATGCATGAGAAACCCAGAAGATGGTACACCGTGTGATCGGGAAAGGTTTCCAAAACGCACCTCATTTCTCATCTCCTTATGCTCGGGTTCGCCATTCCAGCCGCTTTAGTAGCAATCTCCCTCCGTGGAGAATCAGCACCTTTAACCTCCTGTTCCGTACAGGTTGCAATTTGTCCTGAGGATGAACGGGAAGAGTGGGAACCAATGAGAGACTAGCTCTAGGTGTTGGGACAGGCACAGGTCACTCTATTTTCCCATCAGGAAGAAGAATTAACCACAGGCTCAGCCTGCCGCCCGGGACCAGAATAGGGCCTGAAGCAATCCTGCGCTTTTGCGGCCAGCTCCCAAGAAAGCGAGTTGAAAAATGGAGCTCGGGGAACTGCAATTCACAAACCTGCAGACTTATAAATGATAACTCTCGTCCACAAATATATTGAGGGAAGGCAACGAAGAGGATTGGAAAGCAAGGCAGAATTGCAGGAAACAGATTTCAGGAGGGAGATTCGAATCGCCTTTAGAGCACAGGAAAAGCGGCAAAACCTCGACAATGATGCCCTTGGCCAAAAAGGGCGTATGCGTTTTTTCCTGAATATATTCAGGAAAAAACGCATACGCCCTTTTTGGCCAACCAAGCAACCTGGAAAGGCAAATCAGCGCTACAAAGAAGTCTCGCTTCCCATCGGTCAAAAGGGCCATGCTGAATAAAGTGTCAAAACCAGAAATGCAGGACAGGCCATGGAGAAACGGGAGCCTGGCTACGCTGATGGGAGGGATGTAAATTGCCAACAGCCACTCTGGAGAAGTGTACGGTGTGTCCTGAAACATCTAAAAAACTCAGCTTAGAGAGCACAGGGCACTTCCACTCATGGGCGTATAAATTGGGAAAACTAAAAATCAGCAAGACACAGGCACCCCAAAGTTTACGGCTGCTCTGTTGACAAGAACCTCCACTTCGTTACACCTTAAATATCCCAGGAAAGAGAAAAATGGATAAAGAAGTTGTGGTCCTTATGTACAATGGAATATCACTCAGCCATGAAATCAACGTCATAAGGCTAGTAGCAGCATGATGAGTGGATTTAGGTACGACGATTCTAAGTGAAATAAGTCACACAGAAAAAGACACTTATCATAAGATATCACTTATAGAGGGAATGTAAAAACCGCTACCCTTGAACTGAATTACAAAACAGAACAGAGTCCCACGTTTAGAAAACACACTGTGGCTGCTTAACGGGAAAGGTGAGGTGGGGTCATGCATAAAACAAGGGTTTCAAATTAGGTCAGATACCGTTCCATAAACCCAATATGTAATAGACAAGACCTACTCCTTGATCAGTGAATTGGACTCAACACCCCCTATTCACCGCCCAAGAATATATCTGACTAGTAAGAATCGTAAAACCTGTTTTGATATCTCTCTGTAAGTGAGTCAAGTGGGTGTAAAGCGGCAGAAACACAGCAGTGAAAAGCAGCTAAACCCCATTATAAAAATCAATTACTTTTAAAAACCCGTGAAACAAAGACAGTGAAAGAGAGGGAAATTCTTACAAAATTCGTTCAGGGGCGGTGATGCCACCTGGATTGACCATATCTAGACCCACAGAAGATGGAGACATAAGGGTGGACACTCTTAGGGCTGAGAGGTTTGGTGAGGTTGGGTGAGGAAACGCAGACCCTTTAAAGTAATACTGCGTGGTTCCCATCCCATGGGTCCCAAATCTCCAGGCTCAAGGGCATCTTCCTACATCAAAAACATGCATGAGAAACCCAGAAGATGGTACACCGTGTGATCGGGAAAGGTTTCCAAAACGCACCTCATTTCTCATCTCCTTATGCTCGGGTTCGCCATTCCAGCCGCTTTAGTAGCAATCTCCCTCCTTGGAGAATCAGCACCTTTAACCTCCTGTTCCGTACAGGTTGCAATTTGTCCTGAGGATGAACGGGAAGAGTGGGAACCAATGAGAGACTAGCTCTAGGTGTTGGGACAGGCGCAGGTCACTCTACTTTCCCATCAGGAAGAAGAATTAACCACAGGCTCAGCCTGCCGCCCGGGACCAGAATAGGGCCTGAAGCAATCCTGCGCTTTTGCGGCCAGCTCCCAAGAAAGCGAGTTCAAAAATGGAGCTCGGGGCACTGCAATTCACAAACCTGCAGACTTATAAATGATAACTCTCGTCCACAAATATATTGAGGGAAGGCAACGAAGAGGATTGGAAAGCAAGGCAGAATTGCAGGAAACAGATTTCAAGAGGGAGATTCGAATCGCCTTTAAAGCACAGGAAAAGCGGCAAAACCTCGACAATGATGCCCTTGGCCAAAAAGGGCGTATGCGTTTTTTCCTGAATATATTCAGGAAAAAACGCATACGCCCTTTTTGGCCAACCAAGCAACCTGGAAAGGCAAATCAGCGCTACAAAGAAGTCTCGCTTCCCATCGGTCAAAAGGGCCATGCTGAATAAAGTGTCAAAACCAGAAATGCAGGACAGGCCATGGAGAAACGGGAGCCTGGCTACGCTGATGGGAGGGATGTAAATTGCCAACAGCCACCCTTGAGAAGTGTACGGTGTGTCCTGAAACATCTAAAAAACTCAGCTTAGAGAGCACAGGGCACTTCCACTCATGGGCGTATAAATTGGGAAAACTAAAAATCAGCAAGACACAGGCACCCCAAAGTTTAGGGCTGCTCTGTTGACAAGAACCTCCACTTCGTTACACCTTAAATATCCCAGGAAAGAGAAAAATGGATAAAGAAGTTGTGGTCCTTATGTACAATGGAATATCACTCAGCCATGAAATCAACGTCATAAGGCTAGTAGCAGCATGATGAGTGGATTTAGGTACGACGATTCTAAGTGAAATAAGTCACACAGAAAAAGACACTTATCATAAGATATCACTTATAGAGGGAATGTAAAAACCGCTACCCTTGAACTGAATTACAAAACAGAACAGAGTCCCACGTTTAGAAAACACACTATGGCTGCTTAACGGGAAAGGTGAGGTGGGGTGATGCATAAAACAAGGGTTTCAAATTAGGTCAGATACCGTTCCATAAACCCAATATGTAATAGACAAGACCTACTCCTTGATCAGTGAATTGGACTCAACACCCCCTATTCACCGCCCAAGAATATATCTGACTAGTAAGAATCGTAAAACCTATGTTTTGATATCTCTCTGTAAGTGAGTCAAGTGGGTGTAAAGCGGCAGAAACACAGCAGTGAAAAGCAGCTAAACCCCATTATAAAAATCAATTACTTTTAAAAACCCGTGAAACAAAGACAGTGAAAGAGAGGGAAATTCTTACAAAATTCGTTCAGGGGCTGTGATGCCACCTGGATTGACCATATCTAGACCCACAGCTGATGGAGACATAAGGGTGGACACTCTTGGGGCTGAGAGGTTTGGCGAGGTTGGGTGAGGAAACGCAGACCCTTTAAAGTAATACTGCGTGGTTCCCATCCCATGGGTCCCAAATCTCCAGGTTCAAGGGCATCTTCCTACATCGAAAACATGCATGAGAAACCCAGAAGATGGTACACCGTGTGATCGGGAAAGGTTTCCAAAACGCACCTCATTTCTCATCTCCTTATGCTCGGGTTCGCCATTCCAGCCCCTTTAGTAGCAATCTCCCTCCTTGGAGAATCAGCACCTTTAACCTCCTGTTCCGTACAGGTTGCAATTTGTCCTGAGGATGAACGGGAAGAGTGGGAACCAATGAGAGACTAGCTCTAGGTGTTGGGACAGGCACAGGTCACTCTACTTCCCCATCAGGAAGAAGAATTAACCACAGGCTCAGCCTGCCGCCCGGGACCAGAATAGGGCCTGAAGCAATCCTGCGCTTTTGCGGCCAGCTCCCAAGAAAGCGAGTTGAAAAATGGAGCTAAGGGGCACTGCAATTCACAAACCTGCAGACTTATAAATGATAACTCTCGTCCACAAATATATTGAGGGAAGGCAACGAAGAGGATTGGAAAGCAAGGCAGAATTGCAGGAAACAGATTTCAGGAGGGAGATTCGAATCGCCTTTAAAGCACAGGAAAAGCGGCAAAACCTCGACAATGATGCCCTTGGCCAAAAAGGGCGTATGCGTTTTTTCCTGAATATATTCAGGAAAAAACGCATACGCCCTTTTTGGCCAACCAAGCAACCTGGAAAGGCAAATCAGCGCTACAAAGAAGTCTCGCTTCCCATCGGTCAAAAGGGCCATGCTGAATAAAGTGTCAAAACCAGAAATGCAGGACAGGCCATGGAGAAACGGGAGCCTGGCTACGCTGATGGGAGGGATGTAAATTGCCAACAGCCACTCTGGAGAAGTGTACGGTGTGTCCTGAAACATCTAAAAAACTCAGCTTAGAGAGCACAGGGCACTTCCACTCATGGGCGTATAAATTGGGAAAATTAAAAATCAGCAAGACACAGGCACCCCAAAGTTTAGGGCTGCTTTGTTGACAAGAACCTCCACTTCGTTACACCTTAAATATCCCAGGAAAGAGAAAAATGGATAAAGAAGTTGTGGTCCTTATGTACAATGGAATATCACTCAGCCATGAAATCAACGTCATAAGGCTAGTAGCAGCATGATGAGTGGATTTAGGTACGACGATTCTAAGTGAAATAAGTCACACAGAAAAAGACACTTATCATAAGATATCACTTATAGAGGGAATGTAAAAACCGCTACCCTTGAACTGAATTACAAAACAGAACAGAGTCCCACGTTTAGAAAACACACTATGGCTGCTTAACGGGAAAGGTGAGGTGGGGTGATGCATAAAACAAGGGTTTCAAATTAGGTCAGATACCGTTCCATAAACCCAATATGTAATAGACAAGACCTACTCCTTGATCAGTGAATTGGACTCAACACCCCCTATTCACCGCCCAAGAATATATCTGACTAGTAAGAATCGTAAAACCTATGTTTTGATATCTCTCTGTAAGTGAGTCAAGTGGGTGTAAAGCGGCAGAAACACAGCAGTGAAAAGCAGCTAAACCCCATTATAAAAATCAATTACTTTTAAAAACCCGTGAAACAAAGACAGTGAAAGAGAGGGAAATTCTTACAAAATTCGTTCAGGGGCGGTGATGCCACCTGGATTGACCATATCTAGACCCACAGCTGATGGAGACATAAGGGTGGACACTCTTGGGGCTGAGAGGTTTGGTGAGGTTGGGTGAGGAAACGCAGACCCTTTAAAGTAATACTGCGTGGTTCCCATCCCATGGGTCCCAAATCTCCAGGTTCAAGGGCATCTTCCTACATCGAAAACATGCATGAGAAACCCAGAAGATGGTACACCGTGTGATCGGGAAAGGTTTCCAAAACGCACCTCATTTCTCATCTCCTTATGCTCGGGTTCGCCATTCCAGCCGCTTTAGTAGCAATCTCCCTCCTTGGAGAATCAGCACCTTTAACCTCCTGTTCCGTACAGGTTGCAATTTGTCCTGAGGATGAACGGGAAGAGTGGGAACCAATGAGAGACTAGCTCTAGGTGTTGGGACAGGCACAGGTCACTCTACTTTCCCATCAGGAAGAAGAATTAACCACAGGCTCAGCCTGCCGCCCGGGACCAGAATAGGGCCTGAAGCAATCCTGCGCTTTTGCGGCCAGTTCCCAAGAAAGCGAGTTGAAAAATGGAGCTCAGGGGCACTGCAAGTCACAAACCTGCAGACTTATAAATGATAACTCTCGTCCCCAAATATATTGAGGGAAGGCAACGAAGAGGATTGGAAAGCAAGGCAGAATTGCAGGAAACAGATTTCAGGAGGGAGATTCGAATCGCCTTTAAAGCACAGGATAAGCGGCAAAACCTCGTCAATGATGCCCTTTGCCAAAAAGGGCGTATGCGTTTTTTCCTGAATATATTCAGGAAAAAACGCATACGCCCTTTTTGGCCAACCAAGCAACCTGGAAAGGCAAATCAGCGCTACAAAGAAGTCTCGCTTCCCATCGGTCAAAAGGGCCATGCTGAATAAAGTGTCAAAACCAGAAATGCAGGACAGGCCATGGAGAAACGGGAGCCTGGCTACGCTGATGGGAGGGATGTAAATTGCCAACAGCCACTCTGGAGAAGTGTACGGTGTGTCCTGAAACATCTAAAAAACTCAGCTTAGAGAGCACAGGGCACTTCCACTCATGGGCGTATAAATTGGGAAAACTAAAAATCAGCAAGACACAGGCACCCCAAAGTTTACGGCTGCTCTGTTGACAAAAACCTCCACTTCGTTACACCTTAAATATCCCAGGAAAGAGAAAAATGGATAAAGAAGTTGTGGTCCTTATGTACAATGGAATATCACTCAGCCATGAAATCAACGTCATAAGGCTAGTAGCAGCATGATGAGTGGATTTAGGTACGACGATTCTAAGTGAAATAAGTCACACAGAAAAAGACACTTATCATAAGATATCACTTATAGAGGGAATGTAAAAACCGCTACCCTTGAACTGAATTACAAAACAGAACAGAGTCCCACGTTTAGAAAACACACTGTGGCTGCTTAACGGGAAAGGTGAGGAGGGGTCATGCATAAAACAAGGGTTTCAAATTAGGTCAGATACCGTTCCATAAACCCAATATGTAATAGACAAGACCTACTCCTTGATCAGTGAATTGGACTCAACACCCCCTATTCACCGCCCAAGAATATATCTGACTAGTAAGAATCATAAAACCTATGTTTTGATATCTCTCTGTAAGTGAGTCAAGAGGGTGTAAAGCGGCAGAAACACAGCAGTGAAAAGCAGCTAAACCCCATTATAAAAATCAATTACTTTTAAAAACCCGTGAAACAAAGACAGTGAAAGAGAGGGAAATTCTTACAAAATTCGTTCAGGGGCTGTGATGCCACCTGGATTGACCATATCTAGACCCACAGCTGATGGAGACATAAGGGTGGACACTCTTGGGGCTGAGAGGTTTGGTGAGGTTGGGTGAGGAAACGCAGACCCTTTAAAGTAATACTGCGTGGTTCCCATCCCATGGGTCCCAAATCTCCAGGTTCAAGGGCATCTTCCTACATCGAAAACATGCATGAGAAACCCAGAAGATGGTACACCGTGTGATCGGGAAAGGTTTCCAAAACGCACCTCATTTCTCATCTCCTTATGCTCGGGTTCGCCATTCCAGCCGCTTTAGTAGCAATCTCCCTCCTTGGAGAATCAGCACCTTTAACCTCCTGTTCCGTACAGGTTGCAATTTGTCCTGAGGATGAACGGGAAGTGTGGGAACCAATGAGAGACTAGCTCTAGGTGTTGGGACAGGCACAGGTCACTCTACTTCCCCATCAGGAAGAAGAATTAACCACAGGCTCAGCCTGCCGCCCGGGACCAGAATAGGGCCTGAAGCAATCCTGCGCTTTTGCGGCCAGCTCCCAAGAAAGCGAGTTGAAAAATGGAGCTCGGGGCACTGCAATTCACAAACCTGCAGACTTATAAATGATAACTCTCGTCCACAAATATATTGAGGGAAGGCAACGAAGAGGATTGGAAAGCAAGGCAGAATTGCAGGAAACAGATTTCAGGAGGGCGATTCGAATCGCCTTTAAAGCACAGGAAAAGCGGCAAAACCTCGACAATGATGCCCTTGGCCAAAAAGGGCGTATGCGTTTTTTCCTGAATATATTCAGGAAAAAACGCATACGCCCTTTTTGGCCAACCAAGCAACCTGGAAAGGCAAATCAGCGCTACAAAGAAGTCTCGCTTCCCATCGGTCAAAAGGGCCATGCTGAATAAAGTGCCAAAACCAGAAATGCAGGACAGGCCATGGAGAAACGGGAGCCTGGCTACGCTAATGGGAGGGATGTAAATTGCCAACAGCCACTCTGGAGAAGTGTACGGTGTGTCCTGAAACATCTAAAAAACTCAGCTTAGAGAGCACAGGGAACTTCCACTCATGGGCGTATAAATTGGGAAAACTAAAAATCAGCAAGACACAGGCACCCCAAAGTTTAGGGCTGCTCTGTTGACAAGAACCTCCACTTCGTTACACCTTAAATATCCCAGGAAAGAGAAAAATGGATAAAGAAGTTGTGGTCCTTATGTACAATGGAATATCACTCAGCCATGAAATCAACGTCATAAGGCTAGTAGCAGCATGATGAGTGGATTTAGGTACGACGATTCTAAGTGAAATAAGTCACACAGAAAAAGACACTTATCATAAGATATCACTTATAGAGGGAATGTAAAAACCGCTACCCTTGAACTGAATTACAAAACAGAACAGAGTCCCACGTTTAGAAAACACACTTGGCTGCTTAACGGGAAAGGTGAGGTGGGGTGATGCATAAAACAAGGGTTTCAAATTAGGTCAGATACCGTTCCATAAACCCAATATGTAATAGACAAGACCTACTCCTTGATCAGTGAATTGGACTCAACACCCCCTATTCACCGCCCAAGAATATATCTGACAAGTAAGAATCGTAAAACCTATGTTTTGATATCTCTCTGTAAGTGAGTCAAGTGGATGTAAAGCGGCAGAAACACAGCAGTGAAAAGCAGCTAAACCCCATTATAAAAATCAATTACTTTTAAAAACCCGTGAAACAAAGACAGTGAAAGAGAGGGAAATTCTTACAAAATTCGTTCAGGGGAGGTGATGCCACCTGGATTGACCATATCTAGACCCACAGAAGATGGAGACATAAGGGTGGACACTCTTGGGGCTGAGAGGTTTGGTGAGGTTGGGTGAGGAAACGCAGACCCTTTAAAGTAATACTGCGTGGCTCCCATCCCATGGGTCCCAAATCTCCAGGTTCAAGGGCATCTTCCTACATCGAAAACATGCATGAGAAACCCAGAAGATGGTACACCGTGTGATCGGGAAAGGTTTCCAAAACGCACCTCATTTCTCATCTCCTTATGCTTGGGTTCGCCATTCCAGCCGCTTTAGTAGCAATCTCCCTCCTTGGAGAATCAGCACCTTTAACCTCCTGTTCCGTACAGGTTGCAATTTGTCCTGAGGATGAACGGGAAGAGTGGGAACCAATGAGAGACTAGCTCTAGGTGTTGGGACAGGCACAGGTCACTCTACTTTCCCATCAGGAAGAAGAATTAACCACAGGCTCAGCCTGCCGCCCGGGACCAGAATAGGGCCTGAAGCAATCCTGCGCTTTTGCGGCCAGCTCCCAAGAAAGCGAGTTGAAAAATGGAGCTCGGGGAACTGCAATTCACAAACCTGCAGACTTATAAATGATAACTCTCGTCCACAAATATATTGAGGGAAGGCAACGAAGAGGATTGGAAAGCAAGGCAGAATTGCAGGAAACAGATTTCAGGAGGGAGATTCGAATCGGCTTTAGAGCACAGGAAAAGCGGCAAAACCTCGACAATGATGCCCTTGGCCAAAAAGGGCGTATGCGTTTTTTCCTGAATATATTCAGGAAAAAACGCATACGCCCTTTTTGGCCAACCAAGCAACCGGGAAAGGCAAATCAGCGCTACAAAGAAGTCTCGCTTCCCATCGGTCAAAAGGGCCATGCTGAATAAAGTGTCAAAACCAGAAATGCAGGACAGGCCATGGAGAAACGGGAGCCTGGCTACGCTGATGGGAGGGATGTAAATTGCCAACAGCCACTCTGGAGAAGTGTACGGTGTGTCCTGAAACATCTAAAAAACTCAGCTTAGAGAGCACAGGGCACTTCCACTCATGGGCGTATAAATTGGGAAAACTAAAAATCAGCAAGACACAGGCACCCCAAAGTTTACGGCTGCTCTGTTGACAAAAACCTCCACTTCGTTACACCTTAAATATCCCAGGAAAGAGAAAAATGGATAAAGAAGTTGTGGTCCTTATGTACAATGGAATATCACTCAGCCATGAAATCAACGTCATAAGGCTAGTAGCAGCATGATGAGTGGATTTAGGTACGACGATTCTAAGTGAAATAAGTCACACAGAAAAAGACACTTATCATAAGATATCACTTATAGAGGGAATGTAAAAACCGCTACCCTTGAACTGAATTACAAAACAGAACAGAGTCCCACGTTTAGAAAACACACTGTGGCTGCTTAACGGGAAAGGTGAGGTGGGGTCATGCATAAAACAAGGGTTTCAAATTAGGTCAGATACCGTTCCATAAACCCAATATGTAATAGACAAGACCTACTCCTTGATCAGTGAATTGGACTCAACACCCCCTATTCACCGCCCAAGAATATATCTGACTAGTAAGAATCGTAAAACCTATGTTTTGATATCTCTCTGTAAGTGAGTCAAGTGGGTGTAAAGCGGCAGAAACACAGCAGTGAAAAGCAGCTAAACCCCATTATAAAAATCAATTACTTTTAAAAACCCGTGAAACAAAGACAGTGAAAGAGAGGGAAATTCTTACAAAATTCGTTCAGGGGCGGTGATGCCACCTGGATTGACCATATCTAGACCCACAGCTGATGGAGACATAAGGGTGGACACTCTTGGGGCTGAGAGGTTTGGTGAGGTTGGGTGAGGAAACGCAGACCCTTTAAAGTAATACTGCGTGGTTCCCATCCCATGGGTCCCAAATCTCCAGGTTCAAGGGCATCTTCCTACATCGAAAACATGCATGAGAAACCCAGAAGATGGTACACCGTGTGATCGGGAAAGGTTTCCAAAACGCACCTCATTTCTCATCTCCTTATGCTCGGGTTCGCCATTCCAGCCGCTTTAGTAGCAATCTCCCTCCTTGGAGAATCAGCACCTTTAACCTCCTGTTCCGTACAGGTTGCAATTTGTCCTGAGGATGAACGGGAAGAGTGGGAACCAATGAGAGACTAGCTCTAGGTGTTGGGACAGGCACAGGTCACTCTACTTTCCCATCAGGAAGAAGAATTAACCACAGGCTCAGCCTGCCGCCCGGGACCAGAATAGGGCCTGAAGCAATCCTGCGCTTTTGCGGCCAGTTCCCAAGAAAGCGAGTTGAAAAATGGAGCTCAGGGGCACTGCAAGTCACAAACCTGCAGACTTATAAATGATAACTCTCGTCCCCAAATATATTGAGGGAAGGCAACGAAGAGGATTGGAAAGCAAGGCAGAATTGCAGGAAACAGATTTCAGGAGGGAGATTCGAATCGCCTTTAAAGCACAGGATAAGCGGCAAAACCTCGTCAATGATGCCCTTTGCCAAAAAGGGCGTATGCGTTTTTTCCTGAATATATTCAGGAAAAAACGCATACGCCCTTTTTGGCCAACCAAGCAACCTGGAAAGGCAAATCAGCGCTACAAAGAAGTCTCGCTTCCCATCGGTCAAAAGGGCCATGCTGAATAAAGTGTCAAAACCAGAAATGCAGGACAGGCCATGGAGAAACGGGAGCCTGGCTACGCTGATGGGAGGGATGTAAATTGCCAACAGCCACTCTGGAGAAGTGTACGGTGTGTCCTGAAACATCTAAAAAACTCAGCTTAGAGAGCACAGGGCACTTCCACTCATGGGCGTATAAATTGGGAAAACTAAAAATCAGCAAGACACAGGCACCCCAAAGTTTACGGCTGCTCTGTTGACAAAAACCTCCACTTCGTTACACCTTAAATATCCCAGGAAAGAGAAAAATGGATAAAGAAGTTGTGGTCCTTATGTACAATGGAATATCACTCAGCCATGAAATCAACGTCATAAGGCTAGTAGCAGCATGATGAGTGGATTTAGGTACGACGATTCTAAGTGAAATAAGTCACACAGAAAAAGACACTTATCATAAGATATCACTTATAGAGGGAATGTAAAAACCGCTACCCTTGAACTGAATTACAAAACAGAACAGAGTCCCACGTTTAGAAAACACACTGTGGCTGCTTAACGGGAAAGGTGAGGAGGGGTCATGCATAAAACAAGGGTTTCAAATTAGGTCAGATACCGTTCCATAAACCCAATATGTAATAGACAAGACCTACTCCTTGATCAGTGAATTGGACTCAACACCCCCTATTCACCGCCCAAGAATATATCTGACTAGTAAGAATCATAAAACCTATGTTTTGATATCTCTCTGTAAGTGAGTCAAGAGGGTGTAAAGCGGCAGAAACACAGCAGTGAAAAGCAGCTAAACCCCATTATAAAAATCAATTACTTTTAAAAACCCGTGAAACAAAGACAGTGAAAGAGAGGGAAATTCTTACAAAATTCGTTCAGGGGCTGTGATGCCACCTGGATTGACCATATCTAGACCCACAGCTGATGGAGACATAAGGGTGGACACTCTTGGGGCTGAGAGGTTTGGTGAGGTTGGGTGAGGAAACGCAGACCCTTTAAAGTAATACTGCGTGGTTCCCATCCCATGGGTCCCAAATCTCCAGGTTCAAGGGCATCTTCCTACATCGAAAACATGCATGAGAAACCCAGAAGATGGTACACCGTGTGATCGGGAAAGGTTTCCAAAACGCACCTCATTTCTCATCTCCTTATGCTCGGGTTCGCCATTCCAGCCGCTTTAGTAGCAATCTCCCTCCTTGGAGAATCAGCACCTTTAACCTCCTGTTCCGTACAGGTTGCAATTTGTCCTGAGGATGAACGGGAAGTGTGGGAACCAATGAGAGACTAGCTCTAGGTGTTGGGACAGGCACAGGTCACTCTACTTCCCCATCAGGAAGAAGAATTAACCACAGGCTCAGCCTGCCGCCCGGGACCAGAATAGGGCCTGAAGCAATCCTGCGCTTTTGCGGCCAGCTCCCAAGAAAGCGAGTTGAAAAATGGAGCTCGGGGCACTGCAATTCACAAAACTGCAGACTTATAAATGATAACTCTCGTCCACAAATATATTGAGGGAAGGCAACGAAGAGGATTGGAAAGCAAGGCAGAATTGCAGGAAACAGATTTCAGGAGGGCGATTCGAATCGCCTTTAAAGCACAGGAAAAGCGGCAAAACCTCGACAATGATGCCCTTGGCCAAAAAGGGCGTATGCGTTTTTTCCTGAATATATTCAGGAAAAAACGCATACGCCCTTTTTGGCCAACCAAGCAACCTGGAAAGGCAAATCAGCGCTACAAAGAAGTCTCGCTTCCCATCGGTCAAAAGGGCCATGCTGAATAAAGTGCCAAAACCAGAAATGCAGGACAGGCCATGGAGAAACGGGAGCCTGGCTACGCTAATGGGAGGGATGTAAATTGCCAACAGCCACTCTGGAGAAGTGTACGGTGTGTCCTGAAACATCTAAAAAACTCAGCTTAGAGAGCACAGGGAACTTCCACTCATGGGCGTATAAATTGGGAAAACTAAAAATCAGCAAGACACAGGCACCCCAAAGTTTAGGGCTGCTCTGTTGACAAGAACCTCCACTTCGTTACACCTTAAATATCCCAGGAAAGAGAAAAATGGATAAAGAAGTTGTGGTCCTTATGTACAATGGAATATCACTCAGCCATGAAATCAACGTCATAAGGCTAGTAGCAGCATGATGAGTGGATTTAGGTACGACGATTCTAAGTGAAATAAGTCACACAGAAAAAGACACTTATCATAAGATATCACTTATAGAGGGAATGTAAAAACCGCTACCCTTGAACTGAATTACAAAACAGAACAGAGTCCCACGTTTAGAAAACACACTTGGCTGCTTAACGGGAAAGGTGAGGTGGGGTGATGCATAAAACAAGGGTTTCAAATTAGGTCAGATACCGTTCCATAAACCCAATATGTAATAGACAAGACCTACTCCTTGATCAGTGAATTGGACTCAACACCCCCTATTCACCGCCCAAGAATATATCTGACAAGTAAGAATCGTAAAACCTATGTTTTGATATCTCTCTGTAAGTGAGTCAAGTGGATGTAAAGCGGCAGAAACACAGCAGTGAAAAGCAGCTAAACCCCATTATAAAAATCAATTACTTTTAAAAACCCGTGAAACAAAGACAGTGAAAGAGAGGGAAATTCTTACAAAATTCGTTCAGGGGAGGTGATGCCACCTGGATTGACCATATCTAGACCCACAGAAGATGGAGACATAAGGGTGGACACTCTTGGGGCTGAGAGGTTTGGTGAGGTTGGGTGAGGAAACTCAGACCCTTTAAAGTAATACTGCGTGGCTCCCATCCCATGGGTCCCAAATCTCCAGGTTCAAGGGCATCTTCCTACATCGAAAACATGCATGAGAAACCCAGAAGATGGTACACCGTGTGATCGGGAAAGGTTTCCAAAACGCACCTCATTTCTCATCTCCTTATGCTTGGGTTCGCCATTCCAGCCGCTTTAGTAGCAATCTCCCTCCTTGGAGAATCAGCACCTTTAACCTCCTGTTCCGTACAGGTTGCAATTTGTCCTGAGGATGAACGGGAAGAGTGGGAACCAATGAGAGACTAGCTCTAGGTGTTGGGACAGGCACAGGTCACTCTACTTTCCCATCAGGAAGAAGAATTAACCACAGGCTCAGCCTGCCGCCCGGGACCAGAATAGGGCCTGAAGCAATCCTGCGCTTTTGCGGCCAGCTCCCAAGAAAGCGAGTTGAAAAATGGAGCTCGGGGAACTGCAATTCACAAACCTGCAGACTTATAAATGATAACTCTCGTCCACAAATATATTGAGGGAAGGCAACGAAGAGGATTGGAAAGCAAGGCAGAATTGCAGGAAACAGATTTCAGGAGGGAGATTCGAATCGGCTTTAGAGCACAGGAAAAGCGGCAAAACCTCGACAATGATGCCCTTGGCCAAAAAGGGCGTATGCGTTTTTTCCTGAATATATTCAGGAAAAAACGCATACGCCCTTTTTGGCCAACCAAGCAACCTGGAAAGGCAAATCAGCGCTACAAAGAAGTCTCGCTTCCCATCGGTCAAAAGGGCCATGCTGAATAAAGTGTCAAAACCAGAAATGCAGGACAGGCCATGGAGAAACGGGAGCCTGGCTACGCTGATGGGAGGGATGTAAATTGCCAACAGCCACTCTGGAGAAGTGTACGGTGTGTCCTGAAACATCTAAAAAACTCAGCTTAGAGAGCACAGGGCACTTCCACTCATGGGCGTATAAATTGGGAAAACTAAAAATCAGCAAGACACAGGCACCCCAAAGTTTACGGCTGCTCTGTTGACAAGAACCTCCACTTCGTTACACCTTAAATATCCCAGGAAAGAGAAAAATGGATAAAGAAGTTGTGGTCCTTATGTACAATGGAATATCACTCAGCCATGAAATCAACGTCATAAGGCTAGTAGCAGCATGATGAGTGGATTTAGGTACGACGATTCTAAGTGAAATAAGTCACACAGAAAAAGACACTTATCATAAGATATCACTTATAGAGGGAATGTAAAAACCGCTACCCTTGAACTGAATTACAAAACAGAACAGAGTCCCACGTTTAGAAAACACACTGTGGCTGCTTAACGGGAAAGGTGAGGTGGGGTCATGCATAAAACAAGGGTTTCAAATTAGGTCAGATACCGTTCCATAAACCCAATATGTAATAGACAAGACCTACTCCTTGATCAGTGAATTGGACTCAACACCCCCTATTCACCGCCCAAGAATATATCTGACTAGTAAGAATCGTAAAACCTGTTTTGATATCTCTCTGTAAGTGAGTCAAGTGGGTGTAAAGCGGCAGAAACACAGCAGTGAAAAGCAGCTAAACCCCATTATAAAAATCAATTACTTTTAAAAACCCGTGAAACAAAGACAGTGAAAGAGAGGGAAATTCTTACAAAATTCGTTCAGGGGAGGTGATGCCACCTGGATTGACCATATCTAGACCCACAGAAGATGGAGACATAAGGGTGGACACTCTTGGGGCTGAGAGGTTTGGTGAGGTTGGGTGAGGAAACGCAGACCCTTTAAAGTAATACTGCGTGGTTTCCATCCCATGGGTCCCAAATCTCCAGGTTCAAGGGCATCTTCCTACATCGAAAACATGCATGAGAAACCCAGAAGATGGTACACCGTGTGATCGGGAAAGGTTTCCAAAACGCACCTCATTTCTCATCTCCTTATGCTCGGGTTTGCCATTCCACCCGCTTTAGTAGCAATCTCCCTCCTTGGAGAATCAGCACCTTTAACCTCCTGTTCCGTACAGGTTGCAATTTGTCCTGAGGATGAACGGGAAGTGTGGGAACCAATGAGAGACTAGCTCTAGGTGTTGGGACAGGCACAGGTCACTCTACTTCCCCATCAGGAAGAAGAATTAACCACAGGCTCAGCCTGCCGCCCGGGACCAGAATAGGGCCTGAAGCAATCCTGCGCTTTTGCGGCCAGCTCCCAAGAAAGCGAGTTGAAAAATGGAGCTCGGGGCACTGCAATTCACAAAACTGCAGACTTATAAATGATAACTCTCGTCCACAAATATATTGAGGGAAGGCAACGAAGAGGATTGGAAAGCAAGGCAGAATTGCAGGAAACAGATTTCAGGAGGGCGATTCGAATCGCCTTTAAAGCACAGGAAAAGCGGCAAAACCTCGACAATGATGCCCTTGGCCAAAAAGGGCGTATGCGTTTTTTCCTGAATATATTCAGGAAAAAACGCATACGCCCTTTTTGGCCAACCAAGCAACCTGGAAAGGCAAATCAGCGCTACAAAGAAGTCTCGCTTCCCATCGGTCAAAAGGGCCATGCTGAATAAAGTGCCAAAACCAGAAATGCAGGACAGGCCATGGAGAAACGGGAGCCTGGCTACGCTAATGGGAGGGATGTAAATTGCCAACAGCCACTCTGGAGAAGTGTACGGTGTGTCCTGAAACATCTAAAAAACTCAGCTTAGAGAGCACAGGGAACTTCCACTCATGGGCGTATAAATTGGGAAAACTAAAAATCAGCAAGACACAGGCACCCCAAAGTTTAGGGCTGCTCTGTTGACAAGAACCTCCACTTCGTTACACCTTAAATATCCCAGGAAAGAGAAAAATGGATAAAGAAGTTGTGGTCCTTATGTACAATGGAATATCACTCAGCCATGAAATCAACGTCATAAGGCTAGTAGCAGCATGATGAGTGGATTTAGGTACGACGATTCTAAGTGAAATAAGTCACACAGAAAAAGACACTTATCATAAGATATCACTTATAGAGGGAATGTAAAAACCGCTACCCTTGAACTGAATTACAAAACAGAACAGAGTCCCACGTTTAGAAAACACACTTGGCTGCTTAACGGGAAAGGTGAGGTGGGGTGATGCATAAAACAAGGGTTTCAAATTAGGTCAGATACCGTTCCATAAACCCAATATGTAATAGACAAGACCTACTCCTTGATCAGTGAATTGGACTCAACACCCCCTATTCACCGCCCAAGAATATATCTGACAAGTAAGAATCGTAAAACCTATGTTTTGATATCTCTCTGTAAGTGAGTCAAGTGGATGTAAAGCGGCAGAAACACAGCAGTGAAAAGCAGCTAAACCCCATTATAAAAATCAATTACTTTTAAAAACCCGTGAAACAAAGACAGTGAAAGAGAGGGAAATTCTTACAAAATTCGTTCAGGGGAGGTGATGCCACCTGGATTGACCATATCTAGACCCACAGAAGATGGAGACATAAGGGTGGACACTCTTGGGGCTGAGAGGTTTGGTGAGGTTGGGTGAGGAAACTCAGACCCTTTAAAGTAATACTGCGTGGCTCCCATCCCATGGGTCCCAAATCTCCAGGTTCAAGGGCATCTTCCTACATCGAAAACATGCATGAGAAACCCAGAAGATGGTACACCGTGTGATCGGGAAAGGTTTCCAAAACGCACCTCATTTCTCATCTCCTTATGCTTGGGTTCGCCATTCCAGCCGCTTTAGTAGCAATCTCCCTCCTTGGAGAATCAGCACCTTTAACCTCCTGTTCCGTACAGGTTGCAATTTGTCCTGAGGATGAACGGGAAGAGTGGGAACCAATGAGAGACTAGCTCTAGGTGTTGGGACAGGCACAGGTCACTCTACTTTCCCATCAGGAAGAAGAATTAACCACAGGCTCAGCCTGCCGCCCGGGACCAGAATAGGGCCTGAAGCAATCCTGCGCTTTTGCGGCCAGCTCCCAAGAAAGCGAGTTGAAAAATGGAGCTCGGGGAACTGCAATTCACAAACCTGCAGACTTATAAATGATAACTCTCGTCCACAAATATATTGAGGGAAGGCAACGAAGAGGATTGGAAAGCAAGGCAGAATTGCAGGAAACAGATTTCAGGAGGGAGATTCGAATCGGCTTTAGAGCACAGGAAAAGCGGCAAAACCTCGACAATGATGCCCTTGGCCAAAAAGGGCGTATGCGTTTTTTCCTGAATATATTCAGGAAAAAACGCATACGCCCTTTTTGGCCAACCAAGCAACCTGGAAAGGCAAATCAGCGCTACAAAGAAGTCTCGCTTCCCATCGGTCAAAAGGGCCATGCTGAATAAAGTGTCAAAACCAGAAATGCAGGACAGGCCATGGAGAAACGGGAGCCTGGCTACGCTGATGGGAGGGATGTAAATTGCCAACAGCCACTCTGGAGAAGTGTACGGTGTGTCCTGAAACATCTAAAAAACTCAGCTTAGAGAGCACAGGGCACTTCCACTCATGGGCGTATAAATTGGGAAAACTAAAAATCAGCAAGACACAGGCACCCCAAAGTTTACGGCTGCTCTGTTGACAAGAACCTCCACTTCGTTACACCTTAAATATCCCAGGAAAGAGAAAAATGGATAAAGAAGTTGTGGTCCTTATGTACAATGGAATATCACTCAGCCATGAAATCAACGTCATAAGGCTAGTAGCAGCATGATGAGTGGATTTAGGTACGACGATTCTAAGTGAAATAAGTCACACAGAAAAAGACACTTATCATAAGATATCACTTATAGAGGGAATGTAAAAACCGCTACCCTTGAACTGAATTACAAAACAGAACAGAGTCCCACGTTTAGAAAACACACTGTGGCTGCTTAACGGGAAAGGTGAGGTGGGGTCATGCATAAAACAAGGGTTTCAAATTAGGTCAGATACCGTTCCATAAACCCAATATGTAATAGACAAGACCTACTCCTTGATCAGTGAATTGGACTCAACACCCCCTATTCACCGCCCAAGAATATATCTGACTAGTAAGAATCGTAAAACCTGTTTTGATATCTCTCTGTAAGTGAGTCAAGTGGGTGTAAAGCGGCAGAAACACAGCAGTGAAAAGCAGCTAAACCCCATTATAAAAATCAATTACTTTTAAAAACCCGTGAAACAAAGACAGTGAAAGAGAGGGAAATTCTTACAAAATTCGTTCAGGGGAGGTGATGCCACCTGGATTGACCATATCTAGACCCACAGAAGATGGAGACATAAGGGTGGACACTCTTGGGGCTGAGAGGTTTGGTGAGGTTGGGTGAGGAAACGCAGACCCTTTAAAGTAATACTGCGTGGTTTCCATCCCATGGGTCCCAAATCTCCAGGTTCAAGGGCATCTTCCTACATCGAAAACATGCATGAGAAACCCAGAAGATGGTACACCGTGTGATCGGGAAAGGTTTCCAAAACGCACCTCATTTCTCATCTCCTTATGCTCGGGTTTGCCATTCCAGCCGCTTTAGTAGCAATCTCCCTCCTTGGAGAATCAGCACCTTTAACCTCCTGTTCCGTACAGGTTGCAATTTGTCCTGAGGATGAACGGGAAGAGTGGGAACCAATGAGAGACTAGCTCTAGGTGTTGGGACAGGCACAGGTCACTCTACTTCCCCGTCAGGAAGAAGAATTAACCACAGGCTCAGCCTGCCGCCCGGGACCAGAATAGGGCCTGAAGCAATCCTGCGCTTTTGCGGCCAGCTCCCAAGAAAGCGAGTTGAAAAATGGAGCTCGGGGCACTGCAATTCACAAACCTGAAGACTTATAAATGATAATTCTCGTCCACAAATGTATTTAGGGAAGGCAACGAAGAGGATTGGAAAGCAAGGCAGAATTGCAGGAAACAGATTTCAGGAGGGAGATTCGAATCGCCTTTAAAGCACAGGAAAAGCGGCAAAACCTCGACAATGATGCCCTTGGCCAAAAAGGGCGTATGCGTTTTTTCCTGAATATATTCAGGAAAAAACGCATACGCCCTTTTTGGCCAACCAAGCAACCTGGAAAGGCAAATCAGCGCTACAAAGAAGTCTCGCTTCCCATCGGTCAAAAGGGCCATGCTGAATAAAGTGTCAAAACCAGAAATGCAGGACAGGCCATGGAGAAACGGGAGCCTGGCTACGCTGATGGGAGGGATGTAAATTGCCAACAGCCACTCTGGAGAAGTGTACGGTGTGTCCTGAAACATCTAAAAAACTCAGCTTAGAGAGCACAGGGCACTTCCACTCATGGGCATATAAATTGGGAAAACTAAAAATCAGCAAGACACAGGCACCCCAAAGTTTAGGGCTGCTCTGTTGACAAGAACCTCCACTTCGTTACACCTTACATATCCCAGGAAAGAGAAAAATGGATAAAGAAGTTGTGGTCCTTATGTACAATGGAATATCACTCAGCCATGAAATCAACGTCATAAGGCTAGTAGCAGCATGATGAGTGGATTTAGGTACGACGATTCTAAGTGAAATAAGTCACACAGAAAAAGACACTTATCATAAGATATCACTTATAGAGGGAATGTAAAAACCGCTACCCTTGAACTGAATTACAAAACAGAACAGAGTCCCACGTTTAGAAAACACACTATGGCTGCTTAACGGGGAAGGTGAGGTGGGGTGATGCATAAAACAAGGGTTTCAAATTATCTCAGATACCGTTCGATAAACCCAATATGTAATAGACAAGACCTCCTCCTTGCTCAGTGATTTGGACTCAACACCCCCTATTCACCGCCCAAGAATATATCTGACAAGTAAGAATCGTAAAACCTATGTTTTGATATCTCTCTGTAAGTGAGTCAAGTGGATGTAAAGCGGCAGAAACACAGCAGTGAAAAGCAGCTAAACCCCATTATAAAAATCAATTACTTTTAAAAACCCGTGAAACAAAGACAGTGAAAGAGAGGGAAATTCTTACAAAATTCGTTCAGGGGAGGTGATGCCACCTGGATTGACCATATCTAGACCCACAGAAGATGGAGACATAAGGGTGGACACTCTTGGGGCTGAGAGGTTTGGTGAGGTTGGGTGAGGAAACTCAGACCCTTTAAAGTAATACTGCGTGGCTCCCATCCCATGGGTCCCAAATCTCCAGGTTCAAGGGCATCTTCCTACATCGAAAACATGCATGAGAAACCCAGAAGATGGTACACCGTGTGATCGGGAAAGGTTTCCAAAACGCACCTCATTTCTCATCTCCTTATGCTTGGGTTCGCCATTCCAGCCGCTTTAGTAGCAATCTCCCTCCTTGGAGAATCAGCACCTTTAACCTCCTGTTCCGTACAGGTTGCAATTTGTCCTGAGGATGAACGGGAAGAGTGGGAACCAATGAGAGACTAGCTCTAGGTGTTGGGACAGGCACAGGTCACTCTACTTTCCCATCAGGAAGAAGAATTAACCACAGGCTCAGCCTGCCGCCCGGGACCAGAATAGGGCCTGAAGCAATCCTGCGCTTTTGCGGCCAGCTCCCAAGAAAGCGAGTTGAAAAATGGAGCTCGGGGAACTGCAATTCACAAACCTGCAGACTTATAAATGATAACTCTCGTCCACAAATATATTGAGGGAAGGCAACGAAGAGGATTGGAAAGCAAGGCAGAATTGCAGGAAACAGATTTCAGGAGGGAGATTCGAATCGGCTTTAGAGCACAGGAAAAGCGGCAAAACCTCGACAATGATGCCCTTGGCCAAAAAGGGCGTATGCGTTTTTTCCTGAATATATTCAGGAAAAAACGCATACGCCCTTTTTGGCCAACCAAGCAACCTGGAAAGGCAAATCAGCGCTACAAAGAAGTCTCGCTTCCCATCGGTCAAAAGGGCCATGCTGAATAAAGTGTCAAAACCAGAAATGCAGGACAGGCCATGGAGAAACGGGAGCCTGGCTACGCTGATGGGAGGGATGTAAATTGCCAACAGCCACTCTGGAGAAGTGTACGGTGTGTCCTGAAACATCTAAAAAACTCAGCTTAGAGAGCACAGGGCACTTCCACTCATGGGCGTATAAATTGGGAAAACTAAAAATCAGCAAGACACAGGCACCCCAAAGTTTACGGCTGCTCTGTTGACAAGAACCTCCACTTCGTTACACCTTAAATATCCCAGGAAAGAGAAAAATGGATAAAGAAGTTGTGGTCCTTATGTACAATGGAATATCACTCAGCCATGAAATCAACGTCATAAGGCTAGTAGCAGCATGATGAGTGGATTTAGGTACGACGATTCTAAGTGAAATAAGTCACACAGAAAAAGACACTTATCATAAGATATCACTTATAGAGGGAATGTAAAAACCGCTACCCTTGAACTGAATTACAAAACAGAACAGAGTCCCACGTTTAGAAAACACACTGTGGCTGCTTAACGGGAAAGGTGAGGTGGGGTCATGCATAAAACAAGGGTTTCAAATTAGGTCAGATACCGTTCCATAAACCCAATATGTAATAGACAAGACCTACTCCTTGATCAGTGAATTGGACTCAACACCCCCTATTCACCGCCCAAGAATATATCTGACTAGTAAGAATCGTAAAACCTGTTTTGATATCTCTCTGTAAGTGAGTCAAGTGGGTGTAAAGCGGCAGAAACACAGCAGTGAAAAGCAGCTAAACCCCATTATAAAAATCAATTACTTTTAAAAACCCGTGAAACAAAGACAGTGAAAGAGAGGGAAATTCTTACAAAATTCGTTCAGGGGAGGTGATGCCACCTGGATTGACCATATCTAGACCCACAGAAGATGGAGACATAAGGGTGGACACTCTTGGGGCTGAGAGGTTTGGTGAGGTTGGGTGAGGAAACGCAGACCCTTTAAAGTAATACTGCGTGGTTTCCATCCCATGGGTCCCAAATCTCCAGGTTCAAGGGCATCTTCCTACATCGAAAACATGCATGAGAAACCCAGAAGATGGTACACCGTGTGATCGGGAAAGGTTTCCAAAACGCACCTCATTTCTCATCTCCTTATGCTCGGGTTTGCCATTCCAGCCGCTTTAGTAGCAATCTCCCTCCTTGGAGAATCAGCACCTTTAACCTCCTGTTCCGTACAGGTTGCAATTTGTCCTGAGGATGAACGGGAAGAGTGGGAACCAATGAGAGACTAGCTCTAGGTGTTGGGACAGGCACAGGTCACTCTACTTCCCCGTCAGGAAGAAGAATTAACCACAGGCTCAGCCTGCCGCCCGGGACCAGAATAGGGCCTGAAGCAATCCTGCGCTTTTGCGGCCAGCTCCCAAGAAAGCGAGTTGAAAAATGGAGCTCGGGGCACTGCAATTCACAAACCTGAAGACTTATAAATGATAACTCTCGTCCACAAATGTATTTAGGGAAGGCAACGAAGAGGATTGGAAAGCAAGGCAGAATTGCAGGAAACAGATTTCAGGAGGGAGATTCGAATCGCCTTTAAAGCACAGGAAAAGCGGCAAAACCTCGACAATGATGCCCTTGGCCAAAAAGGGCGTATGCGTTTTTTCCTGAATATATTCAGGAAAAAACGCATACGCCCTTTTTGGCCAACCAAGCAACCTGGAAAGGCAAATCAGCGCTACAAAGAAGTCTCGCTTCCCATCGGTCAAAAGGGCCATGCTGAATAAAGTGTCAAAACCAGAAATGCAGGACAGGCCATGGAGAAACGGGAGCCTGGCTACGCTGATGGGAGGGATGTAAATTGCCAACAGCCACTCTGGAGAAGTGTACGGTGTGTCCTGAAACATCTAAAAAACTCAGCTTAGAGAGCACAGGGCACTTCCACTCATGGGCATATAAATTGGGAAAACTAAAAATCAGCAAGACACAGGCACCCCAAAGTTTAGGGCTGCTCTGTTGACAAGAACCTCCACTTCGTTACACCTTACATATCCCAGGAAAGAGAAAAATGGATAAAGAAGTTGTGGTCCTTATGTACAATGGAATATCACTCAGCCATGAAATCAACGTCATAAGGCTAGTAGCAGCATGATGAGTGGATTTAGGTACGACGATTCTAAGTGAAATAAGTCACACAGAAAAAGACACTTATCATAAGATATCACTTATAGAGGGAATGTAAAAACCGCTACCCTTGAACTGAATTACAAAACAGAACAGAGTCCCACGTTTAGAAAACACACTATGGCTGCTTAACGGGGAAGGTGAGGTGGGGTGATGCATAAAACAAGGGTTTCAAATTATCTCAGATACCGTTCGATAAACCCAATATGTAATAGACAAGACCTCCTCCTTGCTCAGTGATTTGGACTCAACACCCCCTATTCACCGCCCAAGAATATATCTGACTAGTAAGAATCTTAAAACCTATGTTTTGATATCTCTCTGTAAGTGAGTCAAGTGGGTGTAAAGCGGCAGAAACACAGCAGTGAAAAGCAGCTAAACCCCATTATAAAAATCAATTACTTTTAAAAACCCGTGAAACAAAGACAGTGAAAGAGAGGGAAATTCTTACAAAATTCGTTCAGGGGCTGTGATGCCACCTGGATTGACCATATCTAGACCCACAGCTGATGGAGACATAAGGGTGGACACTCTTGGGGCTGAGAGGTTTGGTGAGGTTGGGTGAGGAAACGCAGACCCTTTAAAGTAATACTGCGTGGTTCCCATCCCATGGGTCCCAAATCTCCAGGTTCAAGGGCATCTTCCTACATCGAAAACATGCATGAGAAACCCAGAAGATGGTACACCGTGTGATCGGGAAAGGTTTCTAAAACGCACCTCATTTCTCATCTCCTTATGCTCGGGTTCGCCATTCCAGCCGCTTTACTAGCAATCTCCCTCCTTGGAGAATCAGCACCTTTAACCTCCTGTTCCGTACAGGTTGCAATTTGTCCTGAGGATGAACGGGAAGAGTGGGAACCAATGAGAGACTAGCTCTAGGTGTTGGGACAGGCACAGGTCACTCTACTTTCCCATCAGGAAGAAGAATTAACCACAGGCTCAGCCTGCCGCCCGGGACCAGAATAGGGCCTGAAGCAATCCTGCGCTTTTGCGGCCAGCTCCCAAGAAAGCGAGTTGAAAAATGGAGCTCAGGGGCACTGCAATTCACAAACCTGCAGACTTATAAATGATAACTCTCGTCCACAAATATATTGAGGGAAGGCAACGAAGAGGATTGGAAAGCAAGGCAGAATTGCAGGAAACAGATTTCAGGAGGGAGATTCGAATCGCCTTTAAAGCACAGGAAAAGCGGCAAAACCTCGACAATGATGCCCTTGGCCAAAAAGGGCGTATGCGTTTTTTCCTGAATATATTCAGGAAAAAACGCATACGCCCTTTTTGGCCAACCAAGCAACCTGGAAAGGCAAATCAGCGCTACAAAGAAGTCTCGCTTCCCATCGGTCAAAAGGGCCATGCTGAATAAAGTGTCAAAACCAGAAATGCAGGACAGGCCATGGAGAAACGGGAGCCTGGCTACGCTGATGGGAGGGATGTAAATTGCCAACAGCCACTCTGGAGAAGTGTACGGTGTGTCCTGAAACATCTAAAAAACTCAGCTTAGAGAGCACAGGGCACTTCCACTCATGGGCGTATAAATTGGGAAAACTAAAAATCAGCAAGACACAGGCACCCCAAAGTTTACGGCTGCTCTGTTGACAAGAACCTCCACTTCGTTACACCTTAAATATCCCAGGAAAGAGAAAAATGGATAAAGAAGTTGTGGTCCTTATGTACAATGGAATATCACTCAGCCATGAAATCAACGTCATAAGGCTAGTAGCAGCATGATGAGTGGATTTAGGTACGACGATTCTAAGTGAAATAAGTCACACAGAAAAAGACACTTATCATAAGATATCACTTATAGAGGGAATGTAAAAACCGCTACCCTTGAACTGAATTACAAAACAGAACAGAGTCCCACGTTTAGAAAACACACTATGGCTGCTTAACGGGAAAGGTGAGGTGGGGTGATGCATAAAACAAGGGTTTCAAATTAGGTCAGATACCGTTCCATAAACCCAATATGTACTAGACAAGACCTACTCCTTGATCAGTGAATTGGACTCAACACCCCCTATTCACCGCCCAAGAATATATCTGACTAGTAAGAATCGTAAAACCTACGTTTTGATATCTCTCTGTAAGTGAGTCAAGTGGGTGTAAAGCGGCAGAAACACAGCAGTGAAAAGCAGCTAAACCCCATTATAAAAATCAATTACTTTTAAAAACCCGTGAAACAAAGACAGTGAAAGAGAGGGAAATTCTTACAAAATTCGTTCAGGGGCTGTGATGCCACCTGGATTGACCATATCTAGACCCACAGCTGATGGAGACATAAGGGTGGACACTCTTGGGGCTGAGAGGTTTGGTGAGGTTGGGTGAGGAAACGCAGACCCTTTAAAGTAATACTGCGTGGTTCCCATCCCATGGGTCCCAAATCTCCAGGTTCAAGGTATCTTCCTACATCGAAAACATGCATGAGAAACCCAGAAGATGGTACACCGTGTGATCGGGAAAGGTTTCCAAAACGCACCTCATTTCTCATCTCCTTATGCTCGGGTTCGCCATTCCAGCCCCTTTAGTAGCAATCTCCCTCCTTGGAGAATCAGCACCTTTAACCTCCTGTTCCGTACAGGTTGCAATTTGTCCTGAGGATGAACGGGAAGAGTGGGAACCAATGAGAGACTAGCTCTAGGTGTTGGGACAGGCACAGGTCACTCTACTTCCCCATCAGGAAGAAGAATTAACCACAGGCTCAGCCTGCCGCCCGGGACCAGAATAGGGCCTGAAGCAATCCTGCGCTTTTGCGGCCAGCTCCCAAGAAAGCGAGTTGAAAAATGGAGCTAAGGGGCACTGCAATTCACAAACCTGCAGACTTATAAATGATAACTCTCGTCCACAAATATATTGAGGGAAGGCAACGAAGAGGATTGGAAAGCAAGGCAGAATTCAGGAAACAGATTTCAGGAGGGAGATTCGAATCGCCTTTAAAGCACAGGAAAAGCGGCAAAACCTCGACAATGATGCCCTTGGCCAAAAAGGGCGTATGCGTTTTTTCCTGAATATATTCAGGAAAAAACGCATACGCCCTTTTTGGCCAACCAAGCAACCTGGAAAGGCAAATCAGCGCTACAAAGAAGTCTCGCTTCCCATCGGTCAAAAGGGCCATGCTGAATAAAGTGTCAAAACCAGAAATGCAGGACAGGCCATGGAGAAACGGGAGCCTGGCTACGCTGATGGGAGGGATGTAAATTGCCAACAGCCACTCTGGAGAAGTGTACGGTGTGTCCTGAAACATCTAAAAAACTCAGCTTAGAGAGCACAGGGCACTTCCACTCATGGGCGTATAAATTGGGAAAACTAAAAATCAGCAAGACACAGGCACCCCAAAGTTTAGGGCTGCTCTGTTGACAAGAACCTCCACTTCGTTACACCTTAAATATCCCAGGAAAGAGAAAAATGGATAAAGAAGTTGTGGTCCTTATGTACAATGGAATATCACTCAGCCATGAAATCAACGTCATAAGGCTAGTAGCAGCATGATGAGTGGATTTAGGTACGACGATTCTAAGTGAAATAAGTCACACAGAAAAAGACACTTATCATAAGATATCACTTATAGAGGGAATGTAAAAACCGCTACCCTTGAACTGAATTACAAAACAGAACAGAGTCCCACGTTTAGAAAACACACTATGGCTGCTTAACGGGAAAGGTGAGGTGGGGTGATGCATAAAACAAGGGTTTCAAATTAGGTCAGATACCGTTCCATAAACCCAATATGTACTAGACAAGACCTACTCCTTGATCAGTGAATTGGACTCAACACCCCCTATTCACCGCCCAAGAATATATCTGACCAGTAAGAATCTTAAAACCTATGTTTTGATATCTCTCTGTAAGTGAGTCAAGTGGGTGTAAAGCGGCAGAAACACAGCAGTGAAAAGCAGCTAAACCCCATTATAAAAATCAATTACTTTTATTTTTTTTTTTTTTTTTTTTTTTAAATTAGTGAAATGTTTTAATTACAGAACATTTGAAAAGAAGCATAGTCCATTATCTTTTAGCACATATGAATAGCAAAGATACTGTGCTATTGGTAAACTAAGGTAAGTTTGAAAAACAAATCATGTATATGTATCCTAAACATAAATTAATCAATATAAATGACTGAGCTTTTACTATTCTAAATGGGAAACTGAAACCTTTGTTGATAAGAGGATTTTTGAAAATGATGTGCCCTTTTTCGGGAAGTTTTGGGGAGAAGCATACGTTTAACAGTAGAGCTATCTTTGTATGAGAAATGACCCATTGTTTAATATTGAATGTTTGTGATGGTTTGAGAAGCAAACTCTACTAACCATTTAGGAGCACATTATTGGATGATGATAATTATCTTCCTTTACATATTACCTATTTTATATTGATTTTAAAGAAAGCAAATAAATGATATTCAGTGGCAAACTGTGCTTTCTACTTAACTACCTTCCACTATCTACTAACATTTACCTTTTATTGAACACTTATTACTGGCTAGGTGTGTACTGTACTAGAAGCTTTATATACATTTTTTTAATTGCATCTTTCCAACAACACCATGTGGGAAAATACTACTACTGTCCTCACTTTACATACGAGAAAACTGAGATTTAGTGAGGGTATCTCACCCCATGTCTCAAGCTAAATGAAATTTGGGATTTAAACTAGTTTAACACAAATTCTAGCATATTGTATAAAGTAGACAGCTCAGTATCTACTTGGGATTTAAACTAGTTTAACACAAACTCTAGCATATTGTATAAAGTAGACAGTTCAGTGTCACTTGTCCCAGATCAGGCAAGGGACCTACTCTTTTTTTTTTTTTTTAGTTGTTTTGTTTGTTTTTTTATACTGCAGGTTCTTATTAGGCATCAATTTTATACATATCAGTGTATACATGTCAATCCCAATCGCCCAATTCAGCACACCACCATCCCCACCTCACCGCAGTTTTCCCCCCTTGGTGTCCATATGTCCATTCTCTACATCTGTGTCTCAACTTCTGCCCTGCAAACTGGCTCATCTGTACCATTTTTCTAGGTTCCACATACATGCATTAATATATGATATTTGTTTTTCTCTTTCTGACTTACTTCACTCTGTATGACAGTCTCTAGATCCATCCACGTCTCAAGAAATGACTCAATTTCGTTCCTTTTTATGGCTGAGTAATATTCCATTGTATATATGTACCACATCTTCTTTATCCATTCGTCTGTTGATGGGCATTTAGGTTGCTTCCATGACCTGGCTATTGTAAATAGTGCTGCAATGAACATTCGGGTGCATGTGTCTTTTTGAATTACGGTTTTCTCTGGGTATATGCCCAGTAGTGGGATTGCTGGGTCATATGGTAATTCTATTTTTAGTTTTTTAAGGAACCTCCATATTGTTCTCCAGAGTGGCTGTATCAATTTACATTCCCACCAACAGTGCAAGAGGGTTCCCTTTTCTCCACACCCTCTCCAGCATTTGTTGTTTGTAGATTTTCTGATGATCCTCATTCTAACAGGAGTGAGGTGATACCTCATTGTAGTTTTGATTTGCATTTCTCTAATAATTAGTGATGTTGAGCAGCTTTTCATGTGCTTTGTGGCTGTCTGTATGTCTTCTTTGGAGAAATGTCTATTTAGGTCTTCTGCCCATTTTTGGATTGGGGTGTTTGTTTCTTTAATACTGAGCTGCATGAGCTGTTTATATATTTTGGAGATTAATCCTTTGTCCGTTGATTCATTTGCAAATATTTTCTCCCATTCTGAGGGTTGTCTTTTCGTCTTGTTTATGGTTTCCTTTGCTGTGCAAAAGCTTTGAAGTTTCATTAGGTCCCACTTGTTTATTTTTGTTTTTATTTCCATTACTCTAGGAGGTGGATCAAAAAAGATCTTGCTGTGATTTATGTCAAAGAGTGTTCTTCCTATGTTTTCCTCTAAGAGTTTTATAGTGTCCAGTCCTATATTTAGGTCTCTAATCCATTTTGAGTTTATTTTTGTGTATGGTGTTAGGGAGTATTCTAATTTCATTCTTTTACATGTAGCTGTCCACTTTTCCCAGCACCACTTATTGAAGAGACTGTCTTTTCTCCATTGTATATCTTTGCCTCCTTTGTCATAGATTAGTTGACCATAGGTGCGTGGGTTAATCTCTGGGCTTTCTATCTTGTTCCATTGATCTATGTTTCTGTTTTTGTGCCAGTACCATATTGTCTTGATTACTGTAGCTTTGTAGTATAGTCTGAAGTCAGGGAGTCTGATTCCTCCAGCTCCATTTTTTTGCCTCAAGACTGCTTTGGCTATTCGGGGTCTTTTGTGTCTCCATACAAATTTTAAGATGATTTGTTCTAGCTCTGTAAAAAATGCCATTGGTAATTTGATAGGGATTGCATTGAATCTGTAGATTGCTTTGGGTAGTATACTCATTTTCACAATGTTGATTCTTCCAATCCAAGAACATGGTATATCTCTCCATCTGTTGGTATCATCTTTAATTTCTTTCATCAGTGTCTTATAGTTTTCTGCATACAGGTCTTTTGTCTCCCTAGGTAGGTTTATTCCTAGGTATTTTATTCTTTTTGTTGCAATGGTAAATGGGAGTGTTTCCATAATTTCTCTTTCAGATTTTTCATCATTAGTGTATAGGAATGCAAGAGATTTATGTGCATTAATTTTGTATCCTGCAACTTTACCATATTCATTAATTAGCTCTAGCAGTTTTCTGGTGGCAGTTTTAGGATTCTCTATGTATAGTATCATGTCATCCGCAAACAGTGACAGTTTTACTTCCTCTTTTCCAATTTGTATTCCTTTTATTTCTTTTTCTTCTCTGATTGCCGTGGCTAGGACTTCCAGAACTATGTTGAATAATAGTGGTGAGAGTGGACATCCTTGTCTCGTTCCTGATCTTAGAGGAAATGCTTTCAGTTTTTCACCATTGAGAATGATGTTTGCTGTGGGTTTGTCATATATGGTCTTTATTATGTTGAGGTAGGTTCCCTCTATGCCCACTTTCTGGAGAGTTTTTATCATAAATGGGTGTTGAATTTTGTCAAAAGCTTTTTCTGCATCTATTGAGATGATCATATGGTTTTTATTCTTCAGTTTGTTAATATGGTGTATCACATTGATTGATTTGCGTATATTGAAGAATCCTTGCATCCCTGGGATAAATCCCACTTGATCGTGGTGTATGATCCTTTTAATGTGTTGTTGGATTCTGTTTGCTAGTATTTTGTTGAGGATTTTTGCATCTATATTCATCAGTGATATTGGTCTGTAATTTTCTTTTTTTGTAGTGTCTTTGTCTGGTTTTGGTATCAGGGTGATGGTGGCCTCATAGAATGAGTTTGGGAGTGTTCCTTCCTCTGCAATTTTTTGGAAGAGTTTGAGAAGGATGGGTGTTAGCTCTTCTCTAAATGTTTGATAGAATTCACCTGTGAAGCCATCTGGTCCTGGACTTTTGTTTGTTGGAAGATTTTTAATCACAGTTTCAATTTCATTACTTGTGATTGGTCTGTTCATATTTTCTGTTTCTTCCTGATTCAGTCTTGGAAGGTTATACCTTTCTAAGAATTTGTCCATTTCTTCCAGGTTGTCCATTTTATTGGCATAAAGTTGCTTATAGTAGTCTCTTAGGATGTTTTGTATTTCTGCAGTGTCTGTTGTAACTTCTCCTTTTTCATTTCTGATTTTATTGATTTGAGTCCTCTCCCTCTTTTTCTTGATGAGTCTGGCTAATGGCTTATCAATTTTGTTTATCTTCTCAAAGAACCAACTTTTAGTTTTATTGATCTTTGCTATTGTTTTCTTTGTTTCTATCTCATTTATTTCTGCTCTGATCTTTATGATTTCTTTCCTTCTGCTAACTTTGGGTTTTGTTTGTTCTTCTTTCTCTAGTTTCTTTAGGTGTAAGGTTAGATTATTTACTTGAGATTTTTCTTGTTTCTTTAGGTAGGCTTGTATAGCTATAAACTTCCCTCTTAGAACCGCTTTTGCTGCATCCCATAGGTTTTGGGTCGTCGTGTTTTCATTGTCATTTGTCTCTAGGTATTTTTTTATTTCCTCTTTGATTTCTTCAGTGATCTTTTGGTTATTTAGTAACGTATTGTTTAGCCTCCATGTGTTTGTCTTTTTTACGTTTTTTTCCCTGTAATTCATTTCTAATCTCATAGCGTTGTGGTCAGAAAAGATGCTTGGTATGATTTCAATTTTCTTAAATTTACTGAGGCTTGATTTGTGACCCAAGATGTGATCTATCCTGGAGAATGTTCCGTGCGCACTTGAGAAGAATGTGTAATCTGCTGTTTTGGGATGGAATGTCCTATATATATCAATTAAATCTATCTGGTCTATTGTGTCATTTAAAGCTTCTGTTTCCTTATTTATTTTCATTTTGGATGATCTGTCCATTGGTGTAAGTGAAGTGTTAAAGTCCCCCACTATTATTGTGTTACTGTCGATTTCCTCTTTTATAGCTGTTAGCAGTTGCCTTATGTATTGAGGTGCTCCTATGTTGGGTGCATATATATTTATAATTGTTATATCTTCTTCTTGGATTGATCCCTGGATCATTATGTAGTGTCCTTCCTTGTCTCTTGTAACATTCTTTATTTTAAAGTCTATTTTATCTGATATGAGTATAGCTACTCCAGCTTTCTTTTGATTTCCATTTGCATGGAATATCTTTTTCCATCCCCTAACTTTCAGTCTGTATGTGTCCCTAGGTCTAAAGTGGGTCTCTTGTAGACAGCATATATATGGGTCCTGTTTTTGTATCCATTCAGCCAGTCTATGTCTTTTGGTTGGGGCGTTTAATCCATTCACGTTTAAGGTAATTATCGATATGTATGTTCCTATGACCATTTTCTTAATTGTTTTGGGTTTGTTTTTGTAGGTCCTTTTCTTCTCTTGTGTTTCCCACTTAGAGAAGTTCCTTTAGCATTTGTTGTAGAGCTGGTTTGGTGGTGCTGAATTCTCTTAGCTTTTGCTTGTCTGTAAAGCTTTTGATTTCTCCAT
Source organism: Balaenoptera physalus (assembly GCF_965194825.1). Classification (NCBI taxonomy): domain Eukaryota; kingdom Metazoa; phylum Chordata; class Mammalia; order Artiodactyla; family Balaenopteridae; genus Balaenoptera; species Balaenoptera physalus. The sequence continues at coordinate 359,004 of NW_028126013.1, forward strand.
CAAATCTAAATGAGATCCTTGCCGGGTAGAGTAATCTTGGTTGTAGGTTCTTCCCTTTCATCACTTTAAGTATATCATGCCACTCCCTTCTGGCTTGCAGAGTTTCTGCTGAGAAATCAGCTGTTAACCTTATGGGAGTTCCCTTGTATGTTATTTGTCGTTTTTCCCTTGCTGCTTTCAATAATTTTTCTTTGTCTTTAATTTTTGCCACTTTGATTACTATGTGTCTCGGCGTGTTTCTCCTTGGGTTTATTCTGTATGGGACTCTCTGCGCTTCCTGGACTTGGGTGGCTATCTCCTTTCCCATGTTAGGGAAGTTTTCGACTATAATCTCTTCAAATATTTTCTCTGGTCCTTTCTCTCTCTCTTCTCCTTCTGGGACCCCTATAATGCGAATGTTGTTGCGTTTAATGTTGTCCCAGAGGTCTCTTAGGCTGTCTTCATTTCTTTTCATTCTTTTTTCTTTAGTCTGTTCCGCAGCAGTGAATTCCACCATTCTGTCTTCCAGGTCACTTATCCGTTCTTCTGCCTCACTTATTCTGCTATTGATTCCTTCTAGTGTAGTTTTCATTTCAGTTATTGTATTGGTCATCTCTGTTTGTTTGTTCTTTAATTCTTCTAGGTCTTTGTTAATCATTTCTTGCATCTTCTCAATCTTTGCCTCCATTCTTATTCCGAGGTCCTGGATCATCTTCACTATCATTATTCTGAATTCTTTCTCTGGAAGGTTGCCTATCTCCACTTCATTTAGTTGTTTTTCTGGGGTTTTTTCTTGTTCCTTCATCTGGTATATAGCTCTCTGCCTTTTCATCTTCTCTGTCTTTCTGTAACTGTGGTTTTTGGTCCGCAGGCTGCAGGATTGTAGTTTTTCTTGCTTCTGCTCTCTGCCCTCTGGTGGTTGAGGCTATCTAAGAGGCTTGATGGGAGGCTCTGGTGGTGGGTAGAGCTGACTGTTGCTGTGGCTGTCAGAGCTCAGTAAAACCTTAATCCACTTGACTGTTGATGGGTGGGGCTGGGTTCCCTCCCTGTTGCTGTGGCGTCAGAGCTCAGTAAAACCTTAATCCACTTGACTGTTGATGGGTGGGGCTGGGTTCCCTCCCTGTTGGTTGTTTTGCAACACCCCCTATTCACCGCCCAAGAATATATCTGACTAGTAAGAATCGTAAAACCTATGTTTTGATATCTCTCTGTAAGTGAGTCAAGTGGGTGTAAAGCGGCAGAAACACAGCAGTGAAAAGCAGCTAAACCCCATTATAAAAATCAATTACTTTTAAAAACCGGTGAAACAAAGACAGTGAAAGAGAGGGAAATTCTTACAAAATTCGTTCAGGGGAGGTGATGCCACCTGGATTGACCATATCTAGACCCACAGAAGATGGAGACATAAGGGTGGACACTCTTGGGGCTGAGAGGTTTGGTGAGGTTGGGTGAGGAAACGCAGACCCTTTAAAGTAATACTGCGTGGTTCCCATCCCATGGGTCCCAAATCTCCAGGTTCAAGGGCATCTTCCTACATCGAAAACATGCATGAGAAACCCAGAAGATGGTACACCGTGTGATCGGGAAAGGTTTCCAAAACGCACCTCATTTCTCATCTCCTTATGCTCGGGTTCGCCATTCCAGCCGCTTTAGTAGCAATCTCCCTCCTTGGAGAATCAGCACCTTTAACCTCCTGTTCCGTACAGGTTGCAATTTGTCCTGAGGATGAACGGGAAGAGTGGGAACCAATGAGAGACTAGCTCTAGGTGTTGGGACAGGCACAGGTCACTCTACTTTCCCATCAGGAAGAAGAATTAACCACAGGCTCAGCCTGCCGCCCGGGACCAGAATAGGGCCTGAAGCAATCCTGCGCTTTTGCGGCCAGCTCCCAAGAAAGCGAGTTGAAAAATGGAGCTCGGGGCACTGCAATTCACAAACCTGCAGACTTATAAATGATAACTCTCATCCACAAATATATTGAGGGAAGGCAACGAAGAGGATTGGAAAGCAAGGCAGAATTGCAGGAAACAGATTTCAGGAGGGAGATTCGAATCGCCTTTAAAACACAGGAAAAGCGGCAAAACCTCGACAATGATGCCCTTGGCCAAAAAGGGCGTATGCGTTTTTTCCTGAATATATTCAAGAAAAAACGCATACGCCCTTTTTGGCCAACCAAGCAACCTGGAAAGGCAAATCAGCGCTACAAAGAAGTCTCGCTTCCCATCGGTCAAAAGGGCCATGCTGAATAAAGTGTCAAAACCAGAAATGCAGGACAGGCCATGGAGAAACGGGAGCCTGGCTACGCTGATGGGAGGGATGTAAATTGCCAACAGCCACTCTGGAGAAGTGTACGGTGTGTCCTGAAACATCTAAAAAACTCAGCTTAGAGAGCACAGGGCACTTCCACTCATGGGCGTATAAATTGGGAAAACTAAAAATCAGCAAGACTCAGGCACCCCAAAGTTTACGGCTGCTCTGTTGACAAGAACCTCCACTTCGTTACACCTTAAATATCCCAGGAAAGAGAAAAATGGATAAAGAAGTTGTGGTCCTTATGTACAATGGAATATCACTCAGCCATGAAATCAACGTCATAAGGCTAGTAGCAGCATGATGAGTGGATTTAGGTACGACGATTCTAAGTGAAATAAGTCACACAGAAAAAGACACTTATCATAAGATATCACTTATAGAGGGAATGTAAAAACCGCTACCCTTGAACTGAATTACAAAACAGAACAGAGTCCCACGTTTACAAAACACACTGTGGCTGCTTAACGGGAAAGGTGAGGTGGGGTCATGCATAAAACAAGGGTTTCAAATTAGGTCAGATACCGTACCATAAACCCAATATGTAATAGACAAGACCTACTCCTTGATCAGTGAATTGGACTCAACACCCCCTATTCACCGCCCAAGAATATATCTGACAAGTAAGAATCGTAAAACCTATGTTTTGATATCTCTCTGTAAGTGAGTCAAGTGGGTGTAAAGCGGCAGAAACACAGCAGTGAAAAGCAGCTAAACCCCATTATAAAAATCAATTACTTTTAAAAACCCGTGAAACAAAGACAGTGAAAGAGAGGGAAATTCTTACAAAATTCGTTCAGGGGAGGTGATGCCACCTGGATTGACCATATCTAGACCCACAGAAGATGGAGACATAAGGGTGGACACTCTTGGGGCTGAGAGGTTTGGTGAGGTTGGGTGAGGAAACGCAGACCCTTTAAAGTAATACTGCGTGGTTTCCATCCCATGGGTCCCAAATCTCCAGGTTCAAGGGCATCTTCCTACATCGAAAACATGCATGAGAAACCCAGAAGATGGTACACCGTGTGATCGGGAAAGGTTTCCAAAACGCACCTCATTTCTCATCTCCTTATACTCGGGTTTGCCATTCCAGCCGCTTTAGTAGCAATCTCCCTCCTTGGAGAATCAGCACCTTTAACCTCCTTTTCCGTACAGGTTGCAATTTGTCCTGAGGATGAACGGGAAGAGTGGGAACCAATGAGAGACTAGCTCTAGGTGTTGGGACAGGCACAGGTCACTCTACTTTCCCATCAGGAAGAAGAATTAACCACAGGCTCAGCCTGCCGCCCGGGACCAGAATAGGGCTTGAAGCAATCCTGCGCTTTTGCGGCCAGCTCCCAAGAAAGCGAGTTGAAAAATGGAGCTCGGGGCACTGCAATTCACAAACCTGCAGACTTATAAATGATAACTCTCGTCCACAAATATATTGAGGGAAGGCAACGAAGAGGATTGGAAAGCAAGGCAGAATTGCAGGAAACAGATTTCAAGAGGGAGATTCGAATCGCCTTTAAAGCACAGGAAAAGCGGCAAAACCTCGACAATGATGCCCTTGGCCAAAAAGGGCGTATGCGTTTTTTCCTGAATATATTCAGGAAAAAACGCATACGCCCTTTTTGGCCAACCAAGCAACCTGGAAAGGCAAATCAGCGCTACAAAGAAGTCTCGCTTCCCATCGGTCAAAAGGGCCATGCTGAATAAAGTGCCAAAACCAGAAATGCAGGACAGGCCATGGAGAAACGGGAGCCTGGCTACGCTAATGGGAGGGATGTAAATTGCCAACAGCCACTCTGGAGAAGTGTACGGTGTGTCCTGAAACATCTAAAAAACTCAGCTTAGAGAGCACAGGGAACTTCCACTCATGGGCGTATAAATTGGGAAAACTAAAAATCAGCAAGACACAGGCACCCCAAAGTTTAGGGCTGCTCTGTTGACAAGAACCTCCACTTCGTTACACCTTAAATATCCCAGGAAAGAGAAAAATGGATAAAGAAGTTGTGGTCCTTATGTACAATGGAATATCACTCAGCCATGAAATCAACGTCATAAGGCTAGTAGCAGCATGATGAGTGGATTTAGGTACGACGATTCTAAGTGAAATAAGTCACACAGAAAAAGACACTTATCATAAGATATCACTTATAGAGGGAATGTAAAAACCGCTACCCTTGAACTGAATTACAAAACAGAACAGAGTCCCACGTTTAGAAAACACACTTGGCTGCTTAACGGGAAAGGTGAGGTGGGGTGATGCATAAAACAAGGGTTTCAAATTAGGTCAGATACCGTTCCATAAACCCAATATGTAATAGACAAGACCTACTCCTTGATCAGTGAATTGGACTCAACACCCCCTATTCACCGCCCAAGAATATATCTGACAAGTAAGAATCGTAAAACCTATGTTTTGATATCTCTCTGTAAGTGAGTCAAGTGGATGTAAAGCGGCAGAAACACAGCAGTGAAAAGCAGCTAAACCCCATTATAAAAATCAATTACTTTTAAAAACCCGTGAAACAAAGACAGTGAAAGAGAGGGAAATTCTTACAAAATTCGTTCAGGGGAGGTGATGCCACCTGGATTGACCATATCTAGACCCACAGAAGATGGAGACATAAGGGTGGACACTCTTGGGGCTGAGAGGTTTGGTGAGGTTGGGTGAGGAAACGCAGACCCTTTAAAGTAATACTGCGTGGCTCCCATCCCATGGGTCCCAAATCTCCAGGTTCAAGGGCATCTTCCTACATCGAAAACATGCATGAGAAACCCAGAAGATGGTACACCGTGTGATCGGGAAAGGTTTCCAAAACGCACCTCATTTCTCATCTCCTTATGCTTGGGTTCGCCATTCCAGCCGCTTTAGTAGCAATCTCCCTCCTTGGAGAATCAGCACCTTTAACCTCCTGTTCCGTACAGGTTGCAATTTGTCCTGAGGATGAACGGGAAGAGTGGGAACCAATGAGAGACTAGCTCTAGGTGTTGGGACAGGCACAGGTCACTCTACTTTCCCATCAGGAAGAAGAATTAACCACAGGCTCAGCCTGCCGCCCGGGACCAGAATAGGGCCTGAAGCAATCCTGCGCTTTTGCGGCCAGCTCCCAAGAAAGCGAGTTGAAAAATGGAGCTCGGGGAACTGCAATTCACAAACCTGCAGACTTATAAATGATAACTCTCGTCCACAAATATATTGAGGGAAGGCAACGAAGAGGATTGGAAAGCAAGGCAGAATTGCAGGAAACAGATTTCAGGAGGGAGATTCGAATCGGCTTTAGAGCACAGGAAAAGCGGCAAAACCTCGACAATGATGCCCTTGGCCAAAAAGGGCGTATGCGTTTTTTCCTGAATATATTCAGGAAAAAACGCATACGCCCTTTTTGGCCAACCAAGCAACCTGGAAAGGCAAATCAGCGCTACAAAGAAGTCTCGCTTCCCATCGGTCAAAAGGGCCATGCTGAATAAAGTGTCAAAACCAGAAATGCAGGACAGGCCATGGAGAAACGGGAGCCTGGCTACGCTGATGGGAGGGATGTAAATTGCCAACAGCCACTCTGGAGAAGTGTACGGTGTGTCCTGAAACATCTAAAAAACTCAGCTTAGAGAGCACAGGGCACTTCCACTCATGGGCGTATAAATTGGGAAAACTAAAAATCAGCAAGACACAGGCACCCCAAAGTTTACGGCTGCTCTGTTGACAAAAACCTCCACTTCGTTACACCTTAAATATCCCAGGAAAGAGAAAAATGGATAAAGAAGTTGTGGTCCTTATGTACAATGGAATATCACTCAGCCATGAAATCAACGTCATAAGGCTAGTAGCAGCATGATGAGTGGATTTAGGTACGACGATTCTAAGTGAAATAAGTCACACAGAAAAAGACACTTATCATAAGATATCACTTATAGAGGGAATGTAAAAACCGCTACCCTTGAACTGAATTACAAAACAGAACAGAGTCCCACGTTTAGAAAACACACTGTGGCTGCTTAACGGGAAAGGTGAGGAGGGGTCATGCATAAAACAAGGGTTTCAAATTAGGTCAGATACCGTTCCATAAACCCAATATGTAATAGACAAGACCTACTCCTTGATCAGTGAATTGGACTCAACACCCCCTATTCACCGCCCAAGAATATATCTGACTAGTAAGAATCATAAAACCTATGTTTTGATATCTCTCTGTAAGTGAGTCAAGTGGGTGTAAAGCGGCAGAAACACAGCAGTGAAAAGCAGCTAAACCCCATTATAAAAATCAATTACTTTTAAAAACCCGTGAAACAAAGACAGTGAAAGAGAGGGAAATTCTTACAAAATTCGTTCAGGGGCTGTGATGCCACCTGGATTGACCATATCTAGACCCACAGCTGATGGAGACATAAGGGTGGACACTCTTGGGGCTGAGAGGTTTGGTGAGGTTGGGTGAGGAAACGCAGACCCTTTAAAGTAATACTGCGTGGTTCCCATCCCATGGGTCCCAAATCTCCAGGTTCAAGGGCATCTTCCTACATCGAAAACATGCATGAGAAACCCAGAAGATGGTACACCGTGTGATCGGGAAAGGTTTCCAAAACGCACCTCATTTCTCATCTCCTTATGCTCGGGTTCGCCATTCCAGCCGCTTTAGTAGCAATCTCCCTCCTTGGAGAATCAGCACCTTTAACCTCCTGTTCCGTACAGGTTGCAATTTGTCCTGAGGATGAACGGGAAGTGTGGGAACCAATGAGAGACTAGCTCTAGGTGTTGGGACAGGCACAGGTCACTCTACTTCCCCATCAGGAAGAAGAATTAACCACAGGCTCAGCCTGCCGCCCGGGACCAGAATAGGGCCTGAAGCAATCCTGCGCTTTTGCGGCCAGCTCCCAAGAAAGCGAGTTGAAAAATGGAGCTCGGGGAACTGCAATTCACAAACCTGCAGACTTATAAATGATAACTCTCGTCCACAAATATATTGAGGGAAGGCAACGAAGAGGATTGGAAAGCAAGGCAGAATTGCAGGAAACAGATTTCAGGAGGGCGATTCGAATCGCCTTTAAAGCACAGGAAAAGCGGCAAAACCTCGACAATGATGCCCTTGGCCAAAAAGGGCGTATGCGTTTTTTCCTGAATATATTCAGGAAAAAACGCATACGCCCTTTTTGGCCAACCAAGCAACCTGGAAAGGCAAATCAGCGCTACAAAGAAGTCTCGCTTCCCATCGGTCAAAAGGGCCAAGCTGAATAAAGTGCCAAAACCAGAAATGCAGGACAGGCCATGGAGAAACGGGAGCCTGGCTACGCTAATGGGAGGGATGTAAATTGCCAACAGCCACTCTGGAGAAGTGTACGGTGTGTCCTGAAACATCTAAAAAACTCAGCTTAGAGAGCACAGGGAACTTCCACTCATGGGCGTATAAATTGGGAAAACTAAAAATCAGCAAGACACAGGCACCCCAAAGTTTAGGGCTGCTCTGTTGACAAGAACCTCCACTTCGTTACACCTTAAATATCCCAGGAAAGAGAAAAATGGATAAAGAAGTTGTGGTCCTTATGTACAATGGAATATCACTCAGCCATGAAATCAACGTCATAAGGCTAGTAGCAGCATGATGAGTGGATTTAGGTACGACGATTCTAAGTGAAATAAGTCACACAGAAAAAGACACTTATCATAAGATATCACTTATAGAGGGAATGTAAAAACCGCTACCCTTGAACTGAATTACAAAACTGAACAGAGTCCCACGTTTAGAAAACACACTTGGCTGCTTAACGGGAAAGGTGAGGTGGGGTGATGCATAAAACAAGGGTTTCAAATTAGGTCAGATACCGTTCCATAAACCCAATATGTAATAGACAAGACCTACTCCTTGATCAGTGAATTGGACTCAACACCCCCTATTCACCGCCCAAGAATATATCTGACAAGTAAGAATCGTAAAACCTATGTTTTGATATCTCTCTGTAAGTGAGTCAAGTGGATGTAAAGCGGCAGAAACACAGCAGTGAAAAGCAGCTAAACCCCATTATAAAAATCAATTACTTTTAAAAACCCGTGAAACAAAGACAGTGAAAGAGAGGGAAATTCTTACAAAATTCGTTCAGGGGAGGTGATGCCACCTGGATTGACCATATCTAGACCCACAGAAGATGGAGACATAAGGGTGGACACTCTTGGGGCTGAGAGGTTTGGTGAGGTTGGGTGAGGAAACGCAGACCCTTTAAAGTAATACTGCGTGGCTCCCATCCCATGGGTCCCAAATCTCCAGGTTCAAGGGCATCTTCCTACATCGAAAACATGCATGAGAAACCCAGAAGATGGTACACCGTGTGATCGGGAAAGGTTTCCAAAACGCACCTCATTTCTCATCTCCTTATGCTTGGGTTCGCCATTCCAGCCGCTTTAGTAGCAATCTCCCTCCTTGGAGAATCAGCACCTTTAACCTCCTGTTCCGTACAGGTTGCAATTTGTCCTGAGGATGAACGGGAAGAGTGGGAACCAATGAGAGACTAGCTCTAGGTGTTGGGACAGGCACAGGTCACTCTACTTTCCCATCAGGAAGAAGAATTAACCACAGGCTCAGCCTGCCGCCCGGGACCAGAATAGGGCCTGAAGCAATCCTGCGCTTTTGCGGCCAGCTCCCAAGAAAGCGAGTTGAAAAATGGAGCTCGGGGAACTGCAATTCACAAACCTGCAGACTTATAAATGATAACTCTCGTCCACAAATATATTGAGGGAAGGCAACGAAGAGGATTGGAAAGCAAGGCAGAATTGCAGGAAACAGATTTCAGGAGGGAGATTCGAATCGGCTTTAGAGCACAGGAAAAGCGGCAAAACCTCGACAATGATGCCCTTGGCCAAAAAGGGCGTATGCGTTTTTTCCTGAATATATTCAGGAAAAAACGCATACGCCCTTTTTGGCCAACCAAGCAACCTGGAAAGGCAAATCAGCGCTACAAAGAAGTCTCGCTTCCCATCGGTCAAAAGGGCCATGCTGAATAAAGTGTCAAAACCAGAAATGCAGGACAGGCCATGGAGAAACGGGAGCCTGGCTACGCTGATGGGAGGGATGTAAATTGCCAACAGCCACTCTGGAGAAGTGTACGGTGTGTCCTGAAACATCTAAAAAACTCAGCTTAGAGAGAACAGGGCACTTCCACTCATGGGCGTATAAATTGGGAAAACTAAAAATCAGCAAGACTCAGGCACCCCAAAGTTTACGGCTGCTCTGTTGACAAGAACCTCCACTTCGTTACACCTTAAATATCCCAGGAAAGAGAAAAATGGATAAAGAAGTTGTGGTCCTTATGTACAATGGAATATCACTCAGCCATGAAATCAACGTCATAAGGCTAGTAGCAGCATGATGAGTGGATTTAGGTACGACGATTCTAAGTGAAATAAGTCACACAGAAAAAGACACTTATCATAAGATATCACTTATAGAGGGAATGTAAAAACCGCTACCCTTGAACTGAATTACAAAACAGAACAGAGTCCCACGTTTAGAAAACACACTGTGGCTGCTTAACGGGAAAGGTGAGGTGGGGTCATGCATAAAACAAGGGTTTCAAATTAGGTCAGATACCGTTCCATAAACCTAATATGTAATAGACAAGACCTACTCCTTGATCAGTGAATTGGACTCAACACCCCCTATTCACCGCCCAAGAATATATCTGACTAGTAAGAATCGTAAAACCTATGTTTTGATATCTCTCTGTAAGTGAGTCAAGTGGGTGTAAAGCGGCAGAAACACAGCAGTGAAAAGCAGCTAAACCCCATTATAAAAATCAATTACTTTTAAAAACCCGTGAAACAAAGACAGTGAAAGAGAGGGAAATTCTTACAAAATTCGTTCAGGGGAGGTGATGCCACCTGGATTGACCATATCTAGACCCACAGAAGATGGAGACATAAGGGTGGACACTCTTGGGGCTGAGAGGTTTGGTGAGGTTGGGTGAGGAAACGCAGACCCTTTAAAGTAATACTGCGTGGTTCCCATCCCATGGGTCCCAAATCTCCAGGTTCAAGGGCATCTTCCTACATCGAAAACATGCATGAGAAACCCAGAAGATGGTACACCGTGTGATCGGGAAAGGTTTCCAAAACGCACCTCATTTCTCATCTCCTTATGCTCGGGTTCGCCATTCCAGCCGCTTTAGTAGCAATCTCCCTCCTTGGAGAATCAGCACCTTTAACCTCCTGTTCCGTACAGGTTGCAATTTGTCCTGAGGATGAACGGGAAGAGTGGGAACCAATGAGAGACTAGCTCTAGGTGTTGGGACAGGCACAGGTCACTCTACTTTCCCATCAGGAAGAAGAATTAACCACAGGCTCAGCCTGCCGCCCGGGACCAGAATAGGGCCTGAAGCAATCCTGCGCTTTTGCGGCCAGCTCCCAAGAAAGCGAGTTGAAAAATGGAGCTCGGGGCACTGCAATTCACAAACCTGCAGACTTATAAATGATAACTCTCATCCACAAATATATTGAGGGAAGGCAACGAAGAGGATTGGAAAGCAAGGCAGAATTGCAGGAAACAGATTTCAGGAGGGAGATTCGAATCGCCTTTAAAGCACAGGAAAAGCGGCAAAACCTCGACAATGATGCCCTTGGCCAAAAAGGGCGTATGCGTTTTTTCCTGAATATATTCAAGAAAAAACGCATACGCCCTTTTTGGCCAACCAAGCAACCTGGAAAGGCAAATCAGCGCTACAAAGAAGTCTCGCTTCCCATCGGTCAAAAGGGCCATGCTGAATAAAGTGTCAAAACCAGAAATGCAGGACAGGCCATGGAGAAACGGGAGCCTGGCTACGCTGATGGGAGGGATGTAAATTGCCAACAGCCACTCTGGAGAAGTGTACGGTGTGTCCTGAAACATCTAAAAAACTCAGCTTAGAGAGCACAGGGCACTTCCACTCATGGGCGTATAAATTGGGAAAACTAAAAATCAGCAAGACTCAGGCACCCCAAAGTTTACGGCTGCTCTGTTGACAAGAACCTCCACTTCGTTACACCTTAAATATCCCAGGAAAGAGAAAAATGGATAAAGAAGTTGTGGTCCTTATGTACAATGGAATATCACTCAGCCATGAAATCAACGTCATAAGGCTAGTAGCAGCATGATGAGTGGATTTAGGTACGACGATTCTAAGTGAAATAAGTCACACAGAAAAAGACACTTATCATAAGATATCACTTATAGAGGGAATGTAAAAACCGCTACCCTTGAACTGAATTACAAAACAGAACAGAGTCCCACGTTTAGAAAACACACTGTGGCTGCTTAACGGGAAAGGTGAGGTGGGGTCATGCATAAAACAAGGGTTTCAAATTAGGTCAGATACCGTACCATAAACCCAATATGTAATAGACAAGACCTACTCCTTGATCAGTGAATTGGACTCAACACCCCCTATTCACCGCCCAAGAATATATCTGACAAGTAAGAATCGTAAAACCTATGTTTTGATATCTCTCTGTAAGTGAGTCAAGTGGGTGTAAAGCGGCAGAAACACAGCAGTGAAAAGCAGCTAAACCCCATTATAAAAATCAATTACTTTTAAAAACCCGTGAAACAAAGACAGTGAAAGAGAGGGAACTTCTTACAAAATTCGTTCAGGGGAGGTGATGCCACCTGGATTGACCATATCTAGACCCACAGAAGATGGAGACATAAGGGTGGACACTCTTGGGGCTGAGAGGTTTGGTGAGGTTGGGTGAGGAAACGCAGACCCTTTAAAGTAATACTGCGTGGTTTCCATCCCATGGGTCCCAAATCTCCAGGTTCAAGGGCATCTTCCTACATCGAAAACATGCATGAGAAACCCAGAAGATGGTACACCGTGTGATCGGGAAAGGTTTCCAAAACGCACCTCATTTCTCATCTCCTTATGCTCGGGTTTGCCATTCCAGCCGCTTTAGTAGCAATCTCCCTCCTTGGAGAATCAGCACCTTTAACCTCCTGTTCCGTACAGGTTGCAATTTGTCCTGAGGATGAACGGGAAGAGTGGGAACCAATGAGAGACTAGCTCTAGGTGTTGGGACAGGCACAGGTCACTCTACTTTCCCATCAGGAAGAAGAATTAACCACAGGCTCAGCCTGCCGCCCGGGACCAGAATAGGGCCTGAAGCAATCCTGCGCTTTTGCGGCCAGCTCCCAAGAATGCGAGTTGAAAAATGGAGCTCGGGGCACTGCAATTCACAAACCTGCAGACTTATAAATGATAACTCTCGTCCACAAATATATTGAGGGAAGGCAACGAAGAGGATTGGAAAGCAAGGCAGAATTGCAGGAAACAGATTTCAAGAGGGAGATTCGAATCGCCTTTAAAGCACAGGAAAAGCGGCAAAACCTCGACAATGATGCCCTTGGCCAAAAAGGGCGTATGCGTTTTTTCCTGAATATATTCAGGAAAAAACGCATACGCCCTTTTTGGCCAACCAAGCAACCTGGAAAGGCAAATCAGCGCTACAAAGAAGTCTCGCTTCCCATCGGTCAAAAGGGCCATGCTGAATAAAGTGTCAAAACCAGAAATGCAGGACAGGCCATGGAGAAACGGGAGCCTGGCTACGCTGATGGGAGGGATGTAAATTGCCAACAGCCACTCTGGAGAAGTGTACGGTGTGTCCTGAAACATCTAAAAAACTCAGCTTAGAGAGCACAGGGCACTTCCACTCATGGGCGTATAAATTGGGAAAACTAAAAATCAGCAAGACACAGGCACCCCAAAGTTTAGGGCTGCTCTGTTGACAAGAACCTCCACTTCGTTACACCTTAAATATCCCAGGAAAGAGAAAAATGGATAAAGAAGTTGTGGTCCTTATGTACAATGGAATATCACTCAGCCATGAAATCAACGTCATAAGGCTAGTAGCAGCATGATGAGTGGATTTAGGTACGACGATTCTAAGTGAAATAAGTCACACAGAAAAAGACACTTATCATAAGATATCACTTATAGAGGGAATGTAAAAACCGCTACCCTTGAACTGAATTACAAAACAGAACAGAGTCCCACGTTTAGAAAACACACTGTGGCTGCTTAACGGGAAAGGTGAGGTGGGGTCATGCATAAAACAAGGGTTTCAAATTAGGTCAGATACCGTTCCATAAACCCAATATGTAATAGACAAGACCTACTCCTTGATCAGTGAATTGGACTCAACACCCCCTATTCACCGCCCAAGAATATATCTGACTAGTAAGAATCGTAAAACCTATGTTTTGATATCTCTCTGTAAGTGAGTCAAGTGGGTGTAAAGCGGCAGAAACACAGCAGTGAAAAGCAGCTAAACCCCATTATAAAAATCAATTACTTTTAAAAACCGGTGAAACAAAGACAGTGAAAGAGAGGGAAATTCTTACAAAATTCGTTCAGGGGAGGTGATGCCACCTGGATTGACCATATCTAGACCCACAGAAGATGGAGACATAAGGGTGGACACTCTTGGGGCTGAGAGGTTTGGTGAGGTTGGGTGAGGAAACGCAGACCCTTTAAAGTAATACTGCGTGGTTCCCATCCCATGGGTCCCAAATCTCCAGGTTCAAGGGCATCTTCCTACATCGAAAACATGCATGAGAAACCCAGAAGATGGTACACCGTGTGATCGGGAAAGGTTTCCAAAACGCACCTCATTTCTCATCTCCTTATGCTCGGGTTTGCCATTCCAGCCGCTTTAGTAGCAATCTCCCTCCTTGGAGAATCAGCACCTTTAACCTCCTGTTCCGTACAGGTTGCAATTTGTCCTGAGGATGAACGGGAAGAGTGGGAACCAATGAGAGACTAGCTCTAGGTGTTGGGACAGGCACAGGTCACTCTACTTTCCCATCAGGAAGAAGAATTAACCACAGGCTCAGCCTGCCGCCCGGGACCAGAATAGGGCCTGAAGCAATCCTGCGCTTTTGCGGCCAGCTCCCAAGAAAGCGAGTTGAAAAATGGAGCTCGGGGCACTGCAATTCACAAACCTGCAGACTTATAAATGATAACTCTCGTCCACAAATATATTGAGGGAAGGCAACGAAGAGGATTGGAAAGCAAGGCAGAATTGCAGGAAACAGATTTCAAGAGGGAGATTCGAATCGCCTTTAAAGCACAGGAAAAGCGGCAAAACCTCGACAATGATGCCCTTGGCCAATAAGGGCGTATGCGTTTTTTCCTGAATATATTCAGGAAAAAACGCATACGCCCTTTTTGGCCAACCAAGAAACCTGGAAAGGCAAATCAGCGCTACAAAGAAGTCTCGCTTCCCATCGGTCAAAAGGGCCATGCTGAATAAAGTGTCAAAACCAGAAATGCAGGACAGGCCATGGAGAAACGGGAGCCTGGCTACGCTGATGGGAGGGATGTAAATTGCTAACAGCCACTCTGGAGAAGTGTACGGTGTGTCCTGAAACATCTAAAAAACTCAGCTTAGAGAGCACAGGGCACTTCCACTCATGGGCGTATAAATTGGGAAAACTAAAAATCAGCAAGACTCAGGCACCCCAAAGTTTACGGCTGCTCTGTTGACAAGAACCTCCACTTCGTTACACCTTAAATATCCCAGGAAAGAGAAAAATGGATAAAGAAGTTGTGGTCCTTATGTACAATGGAATATCACTCAGCCATGAAATCAACGTCATAAGGCTAGTAGCAGCATGATGAGTGGATTTAGGTACGACGATTCTAAGTGAAATAAGTCACACAGAAAAAGACACTTATCATAAGATATCACTTATAGAGGGAATGTAAAAACCGCTACCCTTGAACTGAATTACAAAACAGAACAGAGTCCCACGTTTAGAAAACACACTGTGGCTGCTTAACGGGAAAGGTGAGGTGGGGTGATGCATAAAACAAGGGTTTCAAATTAGGTCAGATACCGTTCCATAAACCCAATATGTACTAGACAAGACCTACTCCTTGATCAGTGAATTGGACTCAACACCCCCTATTCACCGCCCAAGAATATATCTGACTAGTAAGAATCGTAAAACCTATGTTTTGATATCTCTCTGTAAGTGAGTCAAGTGGGTGTAAAGCGGCAGAAACACAGCAGTGAAAAGCAGCTAAACCCCATTATAAAAATCAATTACTTTTAAAAACCCGTGAAACAAAGACAGTGAAAGAGAGGGAAATTCTTACAAAATTCGTTCAGGGGAGGTGATGCCACCTGGATTGACCATATCTAGACCCACAGAAGATGGAGACATAAGGGTGGACACTCTTGGGGCTGAGAGGTTTGGTGAGGTTGGGTGAGGAAACGCAGACCCTTTAAAGTAATACTGCGTGGTTCCCATCCCATGGGTCCCAAATCTCCAGGTTCAAGGGCATCTTCCTACATCGAAAACATGCATGAGAAACCCAGAAGATGGTACACCGTGTGATCGGGAAAGGTTTCCAAAACGCACCTCATTTCTCATCTCCTTATGCTCGGGTTTGCCATTCCAGCCGCTTTAGTAGCAATCTCCCTCCTTGGAGAATCAGCACCTTTAACCTCCTGTTCCGTACAGGTTGCAATTTGTCCTGAGGATGAACGGGAAGAGTGGGAACAAATGAGAGACTAGCTCTAGGTGTTGGGACAGGCACAGGTCACTCTACTTTCCCATCAGGAAGAAGAATTAACCACAGGCTCAGCCTGCCGCCCGGGACCAGAATAGGGCCTGAAGCAATCCTGCGCTTTTGCGGCCAGCTCCCAAGAAAGCGAGTTGAAAAATGGAGCTCGGGGCACTGCAATTCACAAACCTGCAGACTTATAAATGATAACTCTCGTCCACAAATATATTGAGGGAAGGCAACGAAGAGGATTGGAAAGCAAGGCAGAATTGCAGGAAACAGATTTCAAGAGGGAGATTCGAATCGCCTTTAAAGCACAGGAAAAGCGGCAAAACCTCGACAATGATGCCCTTGGCCAATAAGGGCGTATGCGTTTTTTCCTGAATATATTCAGGAAAAAACGCATACGCCCTTTTTGGCCAACCAAGCAACCTGGAAAGGCAAATCAGCGCTACAAAGAAGTCTCGCTTCCCATCGGTCAAAAGGGCCATGCTGAATAAAGTGTCAAAACCAGAAATGCAGGACAGGCCATGGAGAAACGGGAGCCTGGCTACGCTGATGGGAGGGATGTAAATTGCTAACAGCCACTCTGGAGAAGTGTACGGTGTGTCCTGAAACATCTAAAAAACTCAGCTTAGAGAGCACAGGGCACTTCCACTCATGGGCGTATAAATTGGGAAAACTAAAAATCAGCAAGACTCAGGCACCCCAAAGTTTACGGCTGCTCTGTTGACAAGAACCTCCACTTCGTTACACCTTAAATATCCCAGGAAAGAGAAAAATGGATAAAGAAGTTGTGGTCCTTATGTACAATGGAATATCACTCAGCCATGAAATCAACGTCATAAGGCTAGTAGCAGCATGATGAGTGGATTTAGGTACGACGATTCTAAGTGAAATAAGTCACACAGAAAAAGACACTTATCATAAGATATCACTTATAGAGGGAATGTAAAAACCGCTACCCTTGAACTGAATTACAAAACAGAACAGAGTCCCACGTTTAGAAAACACACTGTGGCTGCTTAACGGGAAAGGTGAGGTGGGGTCATGCATAAAACAAGGGTTTCAAATTAGGTCAGATACCGTACCATAAACCCAATATGTAATAGACAAGACCTACTCCTTGATCAGTGAATTGGACTCAACACCCCCTATTCACCGCCCAAGAATATATCTGACAAGTAAGAATCGTAAAACCTATGTTTTGATATCTCTCTGTAAGTGAGTCAAGTGGGTGTAAAGCGGCAGAAACACAGCAGTGAAAAGCAGCTAAACCCCATTATAAAAATCAATTACTTTTAAAAACCCGTGAAACAAAGACAGTGAAAGAGAGGGAAATTCTTACAAAATTCGTTCAGGGGAGGTGATGCCACCTGGATTGACCATATCTAGACCCAGAGAAGATGGAGACATAAGGGTGGACACTCTTGGGGCTGAGAGGTTTGGTGAGGTTGGGTGAGGAAACGCAGACCCTTTAAAGTAATACTGCGTGGTTTCCATCCCATGGGTCCCAAATCTCCAGGTTCAAGGGCATCTTCCTACATCGAAAACATGCATGAGAAACCCAGAAGATGGTACACCGTGTGATCGGGAAAGGTTTCCAAAACGCACCTCATTTCTCATCTCCTTATACTCGGGTTTGCCATTCCAGCCGCTTTAGTAGCAATCTCCCTCCTTGGAGAATCAGCACCTTTAACCTCCTGTTCCGTACAGGTTGCAATTTGTCCTGAGGATGAACGGGAAGAGTGGGAACCAATGAGAGACTAGCTCTAGGTGTTGGGACAGGCACAGGTCACTCTACTTTCCCATCAGGAAGAAGAATTAACCACAGGCTCAGCCTGCCGCCCGGGACCAGAATAGGGCCTGAAGCAATCCTGCGCTTTTGCGGCCAGCTCCCAAGAAAGCGAGTTGAAAAATGGAGCTCGGGGCACTGCAATTCACAAACCTGCAGACTTATAAATGATAACTCTCGTCCACAAATATATTGAGGGAAGGCAACGAAGAGGATTGGAAAGCAAGGCAGAATTGCAGGAAACAGATTTCAAGAGGGAGATTCGAATCGCCTTTAAAGCACAGGAAAAGCGGCAAAACCTCGACAATGATGCCCTTGGCCAAAAAGGGCGTATGCGTTTTTTCCTGAATATATTCAGGAAAAAACGCATACGCCCTTTTTGGCCAACCAAGCAACCTGGAAAGGCAAATCAGCGCTACAAAGAAGTCTCGCTTCCCATCGGTCAAAAGGGCCATGCTGAATAAAGTGCCAAAACCAGAAATGTAGGACAGGCCATGGAGAAACGGGAGCCTGGCTACGCTAATGGGAGGGATGTAAATTGCCAACAGCCACTCTGGAGAAGTGTACGGTGTGTCCTGAAACATCTAAAAAACTCAGCTTAGAGAGCACAGGGAACTTCCACTCATGGGCGTATAAATTGGGAAAACTAAAAATCAGCAAGACACAGGCACCCCAAAGTTTAGGGCTGCTCTGTTGACAAGAACCTCCACTTCGTTACACCTTAAATATCCCAGGAAAGAGAAAAATGGATAAAGAAGTTGTGGTCCTTATGTACAATGGAATATCACTCAGCCATGAAATCAACGTCATAAGGCTAGTAGCAGCATGATGAGTGGATTTAGGTACGACGATTCTAAGTGAAATAAGTCACACAGAAAAAGACACTTATCATAAGATATCACTTATAGAGGGAATGTAAAAACCGCTACCCTTGAACTGAATTACAAAACAGAGCAGAGTCCCACGTTTAGAAAACACACTTGGCTGCTTAACGGGAAAGGTGAGGTGGGGTGATGCATAAAACAAGGGTTTCAAATTAGGTCAGATACCGTTCCATAAACCCAATATGTAATAGACAAGACCTACTCCTTGATCAGTGAATTGGACTCAACACCCCCTATTCACCGCCCAAGAATATATCTGACAAGTAAGAATCGTAAAACCTATGTTTTGATATCTCTCTGTAAGTGAGTCAAGTGGGTGTAAAGCGGCAGAAACAGAGCAGTGAAAAGCAGCTAAACCCCATTATAAAAATCAATTACTTTTAAAAACCCGTGAAACAAAGACAGTGAAAGAGAGGGAAATTCTTACAAAATTCGTTCAGGGGAGGTGATGCCACCTGGATTGACCATATCTAGACCCAGAGAAGATGGAGACATAAGGGTGGACACTCTTGGGGCTGAGAGGTTTGGTGAGGTTGGGTGAGGAAACGCAGACCCTTTAAAGTAATACTGCGTGGTTTCCATCCCATGGGTCCCAAATCTCCAGGTTCAAGGGCATCTTCCTACATCGAAAACATGCATGAGAAACCCAGAAGATGGTACACCGTGTGATCGGGAAAGGTTTCCAAAACGCACCTCATTTCTCATCTCCTTATACTCGGGTTTGCCATTCCAGCCGCTTTAGTAGCAATCTCCCTCCTTGGAGAATCAGCACCTTTAACCTCCTGTTCCGTACAGGTTGCAATTTGTCCTGAGGATGAACGGGAAGAGTGGGAACCAATGAGAGACTAGCTCTAGGTGTTGGGACAGGCACAGGTCACTCTACTTTCCCATCAGGAAGAAGAATTAACCACAGGCTCAGCCTGCCGCCCGGGACCAGAATAGGGCCTGAAGCAATCCTGCGCTTTTGCGGCCAGCTCCCAAGAAAGCGAGTTGAAAAATGGAGCTCGGGGCACTGCAATTCACAAACCTGCAGACTTATAAATGATAACTCTCGTCCACAAATATATTGAGGGAAGGCAACGAAGAGGATTGGAAAGCAAGGCAGAATTGCAGGAAACAGATTTCAAGAGGGAGATTCGAATCACCTTTAAAGCACAGGAAAAGCGGCAAAACCTCGACAATGATGCCCTTGGCCAAAAAGGGCGTATGCGTTTTTTCCTGAATATATTCAGGAAAAAACGCATACGCCCTTTTTGGCCAACCAAGCAACCTGGAAAGGCAAATCAGCGCTACAAAGAAGTCTCGCTTCCCATCGGTCAAAAGGGCCATGCTGAATAAAGTGTCAAAACCAGAAATGCAGGACAGGCCATGGAGAAACGGGAGCCTGGCTACGCTGATGGGAGGGATGTAAATTGCCAACATCCACTCTGGAGAAGTGTACGGTGTGTCCTGAAACATCTAAAAAACTCAGCTTAGAGAGCACAGGGCACTTCCACTCATGGGCGTATAAATTGGGAAAACTAAAAATCAGCAAGACACAGGCACCCCAAAGTTTAGGGCTGCTCTGTTGACAAGAACCTCCACTTCGTTACACCTTAAATATCCCAGGAAAGAGAAAAATGGATAAAGAAGTTGTGGTCCTTATGTACAATGGAATATCACTCAGCCATGAAATCAACGTCATAAGGCTAGTAGCAGCATGATGAGTGGATTTAGGTACGACGATTCTAAGTGAAATAAGTCACACAGAAAAAGACACTTATCATAAGATATCACTTATAGAGGGAATGTAAAAACCGCTACCCTTGAACTGAATTACAAAACAGAACAGAGTCCCACGTTTAGAAAACACACTGTGGCTGCTTAACGGGAAAGGTGAGGTGGGGTGATGCATAAAACAAGGGTTTCAAATTAGGTCAGATACCGTTCCATAAACCCAATATGTACTAGACAAGACCTACTCCTTGATCAGTGAATTGGACTCAACACCCCCTATTCACCGCCCAAGAATATATCTGACTAGTAAGAATCGTAAAACCTATGTTTTGATATCTCTCTGTAAGTGAGTCAAGTGGGTGTAAAGCGGCAGAAACACAGCAGTGAAAAGCAGCTAAACCCCATTATAAAAATCAATTACTTTTAAAAACCCGTGAAACAAAGACAGTGAAAGAGAGGGAAATTCTTACAAAATTCGTTCAGGGGAGGTGATGCCACCTGGATTGACCATATCTAGACCCACAGAAGATGGAGACATAAGGGTGGACACTCTTGGGGCTGAGAGGTTTGGTGAGGTTGGGTGAGGAAACGCAGACCCTTTAAAGTAATACTGCGTGGTTCCCATCCCATGGGTCCCAAATCTCCAGGTTCAAGGGCATCTTCCTACATCGAAAACATGCATGAGAAACCCAGAAGATGGTACACCGTGTGATCGGGAAAGGTTTCCAAAACGCACCTCATTTCTCATCTCCTTATGCTCGGGTTTGCCATTCCAGCCGCTTTAGTAGCAATCTCCCTCCTTGGAGAATCAGCACCTTTAACCTCCTGTTCCGTACAGGTTGCAATTTGTCCTGAGGATGAACGGGAAGAGTGGGAACCAATGAGAGACTAGCTCTAGGTGTTGGGACAGGCACAGGTCACTCTACTTTCCCATCAGGAAGAAGAATTAACCACAGGCTCAGCCTGCCGCCCGGGACCAGAATAGGGCCTGAAGCAATCCTGCGCTTTTGCGGCCAGCTCCCAAGAAAGCGAGTTGAAAAATGGAGCTCGGGGCACTGCAATTCACAAACCTGCAGACTTATAAATGATAACTCTCGTCCACAAATATATTGAGGGAAGGCAAC
The DNA here is from genome assembly GCF_965194825.1 of Balaenoptera physalus. Lineage (NCBI taxonomy): Eukaryota > Metazoa > Chordata > Mammalia > Artiodactyla > Balaenopteridae > Balaenoptera > Balaenoptera physalus. The sequence goes on from NW_028126013.1 coordinate 380,321, forward strand.
GAAGAGGATTGGAAAGCAAGGCAGAATTGCAGGAAACAGATTTCAAGAGGGAGATTCGAATCGCCTTTAAAGCACAGGAAAAGCGGCAAAACCTCGACAATGATGCCCTTGGCCAATAAGGGCGTATGCGTTTTTTCCTGAATATATTCAGGAAAAAACGCATACGCCCTTTTTGGCCAACCAAGAAACCTGGAAAGGCAAATCAGCGCTACAAAGAAGTCTCGCTTCCCATCGGTCAAAAGGGCCATGCTGAATAAAGTGTCAAAACCAGAAATGCAGGACAGGCCATGGAGAAACGGGAGCCTGGCTACGCTGATGGGAGGGATGTAAATTGCTAACAGCCACTCTGGAGAAGTGTACGGTGTGTCCTGAAACATCTAAAAAACTCAGCTTAGAGAGCACAGGGCACTTCCACTCATGGGCGTATAAATTGGGAAAACTAAAAATCAGCAAGACTCAGGCACCCCAAAGTTTACGGCTGCTCTGTTGACAAGAACCTCCACTTCGTTACACCTTAAATATCCCAGGAAAGAGAAAAATGGATAAAGAAGTTGTGGTCCTTATGTACAATGGAATATCACTCAGCCATGAAATCAACGTCATAAGGCTAGTAGCAGCATGATGAGTGGATTTAGGTACGACGATTCTAAGTGAAATAAGTCACACAGAAAAAGACACTTATCATAAGATATCACTTATAGAGGGAATGTAAAAACCGCTACCCTTGAACTGAATTACAAAACAGAACAGAGTCCCACGTTTAGAAAACACACTGTGGCTGCTTAACGGGAAAGGTGAGGTGGGGTGATGCATAAAACAAGGGTTTCAAATTAGGTCAGATACCGTTCCATAAACCCAATATGTACTAGACAAGACCTACTCCTTGATCAGTGAATTGGACTCAACACCCCCTATTCACCGCCCAAGAATATATCTGACTAGTAAGAATCGTAAAACCTATGTTTTGATATCTCTCTGTAAGTGAGTCAAGTGGGTGTAAAGCGGCAGAAACACAGCAGTGAAAAGCAGCTAAACCCCATTATAAAAATCAATTACTTTTAAAAACCCGTGAAACAAAGACAGTGAAAGAGAGGGAAATTCTTACAAAATTCGTTCAGGGGAGGTGATGCCACCTGGATTGACCATATCTAGACCCACAGAAGATGGAGACATAAGGGTGGACACTCTTGGGGCTGAGAGGTTTGGTGAGGTTGGGTGAGGAAACGCAGACCCTTTAAAGTAATACTGCGTGGTTCCCATCCCATGGGTCCCAAATCTCCAGGTTCAAGGGCATCTTCCTACATCGAAAACATGCATGAGAAACCCAGAAGATGGTACACCGTGTGATCGGGAAAGGTTTCCAAAACGCACCTCATTTCTCATCTCCTTATGCTCGGGTTTGCCATTCCAGCCGCTTTAGTAGCAATCTCCCTCCTTGGAGAATCAGCACCTTTAACCTCCTGTTCCGTACAGGTTGCAATTTGTCCTGAGGATGAACGGGAAGAGTGGGAACAAATGAGAGACTAGCTCTAGGTGTTGGGACAGGCACAGGTCACTCTACTTTCCCATCAGGAAGAAGAATTAACCACAGGCTCAGCCTGCCGCCCGGGACCAGAATAGGGCCTGAAGCAATCCTGCGCTTTTGCGGCCAGCTCCCAAGAAAGCGAGTTGAAAAATGGAGCTCGGGGCACTGCAATTCACAAACCTGCAGACTTATAAATGATAACTCTCGTCCACAAATATATTGAGGGAAGGCAACGAAGAGGATTGGAAAGCAAGGCAGAATTGCAGGAAACAGATTTCAAGAGGGAGATTCGAATCGCCTTTAAAGCACAGGAAAAGCGGCAAAACCTCGACAATGATGCCCTTGGCCAATAAGGGCGTATGCGTTTTTTCCTGAATATATTCAGGAAAAAACGCATACGCCCTTTTTGGCCAACCAAGCAACCTGGAAAGGCAAATCAGCGCTACAAAGAAGTCTCGCTTCCCATCGGTCAAAAGGGCCATGCTGAATAAAGTGTCAAAACCAGAAATGCAGGACAGGCCATGGAGAAACGGGAGCCTGGCTACGCTGATGGGAGGGATGTAAATTGCTAACAGCCACTCTGGAGAAGTGTACGGTGTGTCCTGAAACATCTAAAAAACTCAGCTTAGAGAGCACAGGGCACTTCCACTCATGGGCGTATAAATTGGGAAAACTAAAAATCAGCAAGACTCAGGCACCCCAAAGTTTACGGCTGCTCTGTTGACAAGAACCTCCACTTCGTTACACCTTAAATATCCCAGGAAAGAGAAAAATGGATAAAGAAGTTGTGGTCCTTATGTACAATGGAATATCACTCAGCCATGAAATCAACGTCATAAGGCTAGTAGCAGCATGATGAGTGGATTTAGGTACGACGATTCTAAGTGAAATAAGTCACACAGAAAAAGACACTTATCATAAGATATCACTTATAGAGGGAATGTAAAAACCGCTACCCTTGAACTGAATTACAAAACAGAACAGAGTCCCACGTTTAGAAAACACACTGTGGCTGCTTAACGGGAAAGGTGAGGTGGGGTCATGCATAAAACAAGGGTTTCAAATTAGGTCAGATACCGTACCATAAACCCAATATGTAATAGACAAGACCTACTCCTTGATCAGTGAATTGGACTCAACACCCCCTATTCACCGCCCAAGAATATATCTGACAAGTAAGAATCGTAAAACCTATGTTTTGATATCTCTCTGTAAGTGAGTCAAGTGGGTGTAAAGCGGCAGAAACACAGCAGTGAAAAGCAGCTAAACCCCATTATAAAAATCAATTACTTTTAAAAACCCGTGAAACAAAGACAGTGAAAGAGAGGGAAATTCTTACAAAATTCGTTCAGGGGAGGTGATGCCACCTGGATTGACCATATCTAGACCCAGAGAAGATGGAGACATAAGGGTGGACACTCTTGGGGCTGAGAGGTTTGGTGAGGTTGGGTGAGGAAACGCAGACCCTTTAAAGTAATACTGCGTGGTTTCCATCCCATGGGTCCCAAATCTCCAGGTTCAAGGGCATCTTCCTACATCGAAAACATGCATGAGAAACCCAGAAGATGGTACACCGTGTGATCGGGAAAGGTTTCCAAAACGCACCTCATTTCTCATCTCCTTATACTCGGGTTTGCCATTCCAGCCGCTTTAGTAGCAATCTCCCTCCTTGGAGAATCAGCACCTTTAACCTCCTGTTCCGTACAGGTTGCAATTTGTCCTGAGGATGAACGGGAAGAGTGGGAACCAATGAGAGACTAGCTCTAGGTGTTGGGACAGGCACAGGTCACTCTACTTTCCCATCAGGAAGAAGAATTAACCACAGGCTCAGCCTGCCGCCCGGGACCAGAATAGGGCCTGAAGCAATCCTGCGCTTTTGCGGCCAGCTCCCAAGAAAGCGAGTTGAAAAATGGAGCTCGGGGCACTGCAATTCACAAACCTGCAGACTTATAAATGATAACTCTCGTCCACAAATATATTGAGGGAAGGCAACGAAGAGGATTGGAAAGCAAGGCAGAATTGCAGGAAACAGATTTCAAGAGGGAGATTCGAATCGCCTTTAAAGCACAGGAAAAGCGGCAAAACCTCGACAATGATGCCCTTGGCCAAAAAGGGCGTATGCGTTTTTTCCTGAATATATTCAGGAAAAAACGCATACGCCCTTTTTGGCCAACCAAGCAACCTGGAAAGGCAAATCAGCGCTACAAAGAAGTCTCGCTTCCCATCGGTCAAAAGGGCCATGCTGAATAAAGTGCCAAAACCAGAAATGTAGGACAGGCCATGGAGAAACGGGAGCCTGGCTACGCTAATGGGAGGGATGTAAATTGCCAACAGCCACTCTGGAGAAGTGTACGGTGTGTCCTGAAACATCTAAAAAACTCAGCTTAGAGAGCACAGGGAACTTCCACTCATGGGCGTATAAATTGGGAAAACTAAAAATCAGCAAGACACAGGCACCCCAAAGTTTAGGGCTGCTCTGTTGACAAGAACCTCCACTTCGTTACACCTTAAATATCCCAGGAAAGAGAAAAATGGATAAAGAAGTTGTGGTCCTTATGTACAATGGAATATCACTCAGCCATGAAATCAACGTCATAAGGCTAGTAGCAGCATGATGAGTGGATTTAGGTACGACGATTCTAAGTGAAATAAGTCACACAGAAAAAGACACTTATCATAAGATATCACTTATAGAGGGAATGTAAAAACCGCTACCCTTGAACTGAATTACAAAACAGAGCAGAGTCCCACGTTTAGAAAACACACTTGGCTGCTTAACGGGAAAGGTGAGGTGGGGTGATGCATAAAACAAGGGTTTCAAATTAGGTCAGATACCGTTCCATAAACCCAATATGTAATAGACAAGACCTACTCCTTGATCAGTGAATTGGACTCAACACCCCCTATTCACCGCCCAAGAATATATCTGACAAGTAAGAATCGTAAAACCTATGTTTTGATATCTCTCTGTAAGTGAGTCAAGTGGATGTAAAGCGGCAGAAACACAGCAGTGAAAAGCAGCTAAACCCCATTATAAAAATCAATTACTTTTAAAAACCCGTGAAACAAAGACAGTGAAAGAGAGGGAAATTCTTACAAAATTCGTTCAGGGGAGTTGATGCCACCTGGATTGACCATATCTAGACCCACAGAAGATGGAGACATAAGGGTGGACACTCTTGGGGCTGAGAGGTTTGGTGAGGTTGGGTGAGGAAACGCAGACCCTTTAAAGTAATACTGCGTGGCTCCCATCCCATGGGTCCCAAATCTCCAGGTTCAAGGGCATCTTCCTACATCGAAAACATGCATGAGAAACCCAGAAGATGGTACACCGTGTGATCGGGAAAGGTTTCCAAAACGCACCTCATTTCTCATCTCCTTATGCTCGGGTTCGCCATTCCAGCCGCTTTAGTAGCAATCTCCCTCCTTGGAGAATCAGCACCTTTAACCTCCTGTTCCGTACAGGTTGCAATTTGTCCTGAGGATGAACGGGAAGAGTGGGAACCAATGAGAGACTAGCTCTAGGTGTTGGGACAGGCACAGGTCACTCTACTTTCCCATCAGGAAGAAGAATTAACCACAGGCTCAGCCTGCCGCCCGGGACCAGAATAGGGCCTGAAGCAATCCTGCGCTTTTGCGGCCAGCTCCCAAGAAAGCGAGTTGAAAAATGGAGCTCGGGGAACTGCAATTCACAAACCTGCAGACTTATAAATGATAACTCTCGTCCACAAATATATTGAGGGAAGGCAACGAAGAGGATTGGAAAGCAAGGCAGAATTGCAGGAAACAGATTTCAGGAGGGAGATTCGAATCGCCTTTAGAGCACAGGAAAAGCGGCAAAACCTCGACAATGATGCCCTTGGCCAAAAAGGGCGTATGCGTTTTTTCCTGAATATATTCAGGAAAAAACGCATACGCCCTTTTTGGCCAACCAAGCAACCTGGAAAGGCAAATCAGCGCTACAAAGAAGTCTCGCTTCCCATCGGTCAAAAGGGCCATGCTGAATAAAGTGCCAAAACCAGAAATGCAGGACAGGCCATGGAGAAACGGGAGCCTGGCTACGCTAATGGGAGGGATGTAAATTGCCAACAGCCACTCTGGAGAAGTGTACGGTGTGTCCTGAAACATCTAAAAAACTCAGCTTAGAGAGCACAGGGCACTTCCACTCATGGGCGTATAAATTGGGAAAACTAAAAATCAGCAAGACTCAGGCACCCCAAAGTTTACGGCTGCTCTGTTGACAAGAACCTCCACTTCGTTACACCTTAAATATCCCAGGAAAGAGAAAAATGGATAAAGAAGTTGTGGTCCTTATGTACAATGGAATATCACTCAGCCATGAAATCAACGTCATAAGGCTAGTAGCAGCATGATGAGTGGATTTAGGTACGACGATTCTAAGTGAAATAAGTCACACAGAAAAAGACACTTATCATAAGATATCACTTATAGAGGGAATGTAAAAACCGCTACCCTTGAACTGAATTACAAAACAGAACAGAGTCCCACGTTTAGAAAACACACTGTGGCTGCTTAACGGGAAAGGTGAGGTGGGGTGATGCATAAAACAAGGGTTTCAAATTAGGTCAGATACCGTTCCATAAACCCAATATGTACTAGACAAGACCTACTCCTTGATCAGTGAATTGGACTCAACACCCCCTATTCACCGCCCAAGAATATATCTGACTAGTAAGAATCGTAAAACCTATGTTTTGATATCTCTCTGTAAGTGAGTCAAGTGGGTGTAAAGCGGCAGAAACACAGCAGTGAAAAGCAGCTAAACCCCATTATAAAAATCAATTACTTTTAAAAACCCGTGAAACAAAGACAGTGAAAGAGAGGGAAATTCTTACAAAATTCGTTCAGGGGAGGTGATGCCACCTGGATTGACCATATCTAGACCCACAGAAGATGGAGACATAAGGGTGGACACTCTTGGGGCTGAGAGGTTTGGTGAGGTTGGGTGAGGAAACGCAGACCCTTTAAAGTAATACTGCGTGGTTCCCATCCCATGGGTCCCAAATCTCCAGGTTCAAGGGCATCTTCCTACATCGAAAACATGCATGAGAAACCCAGAAGATGGTACACCGTGTGATCGGGAAAGGTTTCCAAAACGCACCTCATTTCTCATCTCCTTATGCTCGGGTTTGCCATTCCAGCCGCTTTAGTAGCAATCTCCCTCCTTGGAGAATCAGCACCTTTAACCTCCTGTTCCGTACAGGTTGCAATTTGTCCTGAGGATGAACGGGAAGAGTGGGAACAAATGAGAGACTAGCTCTAGGTGTTGGGACAGGCACAGGTCACTCTACTTTCCCATCAGGAAGAAGAATTAACCACAGGCTCAGCCTGCCGCCCGGGACCAGAATAGGGCCTGAAGCAATCCTGCGCTTTTGCGGCCAGCTCCCAAGAAAGCGAGTTGAAAAATGGAGCTCGGGGCACTGCAATTCACAAACCTGCAGACTTATAAATGATAACTCTCGTCCACAAATATATTGAGGGAAGGCAACGAAGAGGATTGGAAAGCAAGGCAGAATTGCAGGAAACAGATTTCAAGAGGGAGATTCGAATCGCCTTTAAAGCACAGGAAAAGCGGCAAAACCTCGACAATGATGCCCTTGGCCAATAAGGGCGTATGCGTTTTTTCCTGAATATATTCAGGAAAAAACGCATACGCCCTTTTTGGCCAACCAAGCAACCTGGAAAGGCAAATCAGCGCTACAAAGAAGTCTCGCTTCCCATCGGTCAAAAGGGCCATGCTGAATAAAGTGTCAAAACCAGAAATGCAGGACAGGCCATGGAGAAACGGGAGCCTGGCTACGCTGATGGGAGGGATGTAAATTGCTAACAGCCACTCTGGAGAAGTGTACGGTGTGTCCTGAAACATCTAAAAAACTCAGCTTAGAGAGCACAGGGCACTTCCACTCATGGGCGTATAAATTGGGAAAACTAAAAATCAGCAAGACTCAGGCACCCCAAAGTTTACGGCTGCTCTGTTGACAAGAACCTCCACTTCGTTACACCTTAAATATCCCAGGAAAGAGAAAAATGGATAAAGAAGTTGTGGTCCTTATGTACAATGGAATATCACTCAGCCATGAAATCAACGTCATAAGGCTAGTAGCAGCATGATGAGTGGATTTAGGTACGACGATTCTAAGTGAAATAAGTCACACAGAAAAAGACACTTATCATAAGATATCACTTATAGAGGGAATGTAAAAACCGCTACCCTTGAACTGAATTACAAAACAGAACAGAGTCCCACGTTTAGAAAACACACTGTGGCTGCTTAACGGGAAAGGTGAGGTGGGGTCATGCATAAAACAAGGGTTTCAAATTAGGTCAGATACCGTACCATAAACCCAATATGTAATAGACAAGACCTACTCCTTGATCAGTGAATTGGACTCAACACCCCCTATTCACCGCCCAAGAATATATCTGACAAGTAAGAATCGTAAAACCTATGTTTTGATATCTCTCTGTAAGTGAGTCAAGTGGGTGTAAAGCGGCAGAAACACAGCAGTGAAAAGCAGCTAAACCCCATTATAAAAATCAATTACTTTTAAAAACCCGTGAAACAAAGACAGTGAAAGAGAGGGAAATTCTTACAAAATTCGTTCAGGGGAGGTGATGCCACCTGGATTGACCATATCTAGACCCAGAGAAGATGGAGACATAAGGGTGGACACTCTTGGGGCTGAGAGGTTTGGTGAGGTTGGGTGAGGAAACGCAGACCCTTTAAAGTAATACTGCGTGGTTTCCATCCCATGGGTCCCAAATCTCCAGGTTCAAGGGCATCTTCCTACATCGAAAACATGCATGAGAAACCCAGAAGATGGTACACCGTGTGATCGGGAAAGGTTTCCAAAACGCACCTCATTTCTCATCTCCTTATACTCGGGTTTGCCATTCCAGCCGCTTTAGTAGCAATCTCCCTCCTTGGAGAATCAGCACCTTTAACCTCCTGTTCCGTACAGGTTGCAATTTGTCCTGAGGATGAACGGGAAGAGTGGGAACCAATGAGAGACTAGCTCTAGGTGTTGGGACAGGCACAGGTCACTCTACTTTCCCATCAGGAAGAAGAATTAACCACAGGCTCAGCCTGCCGCCCGGGACCAGAATAGGGCCTGAAGCAATCCTGCGCTTTTGCGGCCAGCTCCCAAGAAAGCGAGTTGAAAAATGGAGCTCGGGGCACTGCAATTCACAAACCTGCAGACTTATAAATGATAACTCTCGTCCACAAATATATTGAGGGAAGGCAACGAAGAGGATTGGAAAGCAAGGCAGAATTGCAGGAAACAGATTTCAAGAGGGAGATTCGAATCGCCTTTAAAGCACAGGAAAAGCGGCAAAACCTCGACAATGATGCCCTTGGCCAAAAAGGGCGTATGCGTTTTTTCCTGAATATATTCAGGAAAAAACGCATACGCCCTTTTTGGCCAACCAAGCAACCTGGAAAGGCAAATCAGCGCTACAAAGAAGTCTCGCTTCCCATCGGTCAAAAGGGCCATGCTGAATAAAGTGCCAAAACCAGAAATGTAGGACAGGCCATGGAGAAACGGGAGCCTGGCTACGCTAATGGGAGGGATGTAAATTGCCAACAGCCACTCTGGAGAAGTGTACGGTGTGTCCTGAAACATCTAAAAAACTCAGCTTAGAGAGCACAGGGAACTTCCACTCATGGGCGTATAAATTGGGAAAACTAAAAATCAGCAAGACACAGGCACCCCAAAGTTTAGGGCTGCTCTGTTGACAAGAACCTCCACTTCGTTACACCTTAAATATCCCAGGAAAGAGAAAAATGGATAAAGAAGTTGTGGTCCTTATGTACAATGGAATATCACTCAGCCATGAAATCAACGTCATAAGGCTAGTAGCAGCATGATGAGTGGATTTAGGTACGACGATTCTAAGTGAAATAAGTCACACAGAAAAAGACACTTATCATAAGATATCACTTATAGAGGGAATGTAAAAACCGCTACCCTTGAACTGAATTACAAAACAGAGCAGAGTCCCACGTTTAGAAAACACACTTGGCTGCTTAACGGGAAAGGTGAGGTGGGGTGATGCATAAAACAAGGGTTTCAAATTAGGTCAGATACCGTTCCATAAACCCAATATGTAATAGACAAGACCTACTCCTTGATCAGTGAATTGGACTCAACACCCCCTATTCACCGCCCAAGAATATATCTGACAAGTAAGAATCGTAAAACCTATGTTTTGATATCTCTCTGTAAGTGAGTCAAGTGGGTGTAAAGCGGCAGAAACAGAGCAGTGAAAAGCAGCTAAACCCCATTATAAAAATCAATTACTTTTAAAAACCCGTGAAACAAAGACAGTGAAAGAGAGGGAAATTCTTACAAAATTCGTTCAGGGGAGGTGATGCCACCTGGATTGACCATATCTAGACCCAGAGAAGATGGAGACATAAGGGTGGACACTCTTGGGGCTGAGAGGTTTGGTGAGGTTGGGTGAGGAAACGCAGACCCTTTAAAGTAATACTGCGTGGTTTCCATCCCATGGGTCCCAAATCTCCAGGTTCAAGGGCATCTTCCTACATCGAAAACATGCATGAGAAACCCAGAAGATGGTACACCGTGTGATCGGGAAAGGTTTCCAAAACGCACCTCATTTCTCATCTCCTTATACTCGGGTTTGCCATTCCAGCCGCTTTAGTAGCAATCTCCCTCCTTGGAGAATCAGCACCTTTAACCTCCTGTTCCGTACAGGTTGCAATTTGTCCTGAGGATGAACGGGAAGAGTGGGAACCAATGAGAGACTAGCTCTAGGTGTTGGGACAGGCACAGGTCACTCTACTTTCCCATCAGGAAGAAGAATTAACCACAGGCTCAGCCTGCCGCCCGGGACCAGAATAGGGCCTGAAGCAATCCTGCGCTTTTGCGGCCAGCTCCCAAGAAAGCGAGTTGAAAAATGGAGCTCGGGGCACTGCAATTCACAAACCTGCAGACTTATAAATGATAACTCTCGTCCACAAATATATTGAGGGAAGGCAACGAAGAGGATTGGAAAGCAAGGCAGAATTGCAGGAAACAGATTTCAAGAGGGAGATTCGAATCACCTTTAAAGCACAGGAAAAGCGGCAAAACCTCGACAATGATGCCCTTGGCCAAAAAGGGCGTATGCGTTTTTTCCTGAATATATTCAGGAAAAAACGCATACGCCCTTTTTGGCCAACCAAGCAACCTGGAAAGGCAAATCAGCGCTACAAAGAAGTCTCGCTTCCCATCGGTCAAAAGGGCCATGCTGAATAAAGTGTCAAAACCAGAAATGCAGGACAGGCCATGGAGAAACGGGAGCCTGGCTACGCTGATGGGAGGGATGTAAATTGCCAACATCCACTCTGGAGAAGTGTACGGTGTGTCCTGAAACATCTAAAAAACTCAGCTTAGAGAGCACAGGGCACTTCCACTCATGGGCGTATAAATTGGGAAAACTAAAAATCAGCAAGACACAGGCACCCCAAAGTTTAGGGCTGCTCTGTTGACAAGAACCTCCACTTCGTTACACCTTAAATATCCCAGGAAAGAGAAAAATGGATAAAGAAGTTGTGGTCCTTATGTACAATGGAATATCACTCAGCCATGAAATCAACGTCATAAGGCTAGTAGCAGCATGATGAGTGGATTTAGGTACGACGATTCTAAGTGAAATAAGTCACACAGAAAAAGACACTTATCATAAGATATCACTTATAGAGGGAATGTAAAAACCGCTACCCTTGAACTGAATTACAAAACAGAACAGAGTCCCACGTTTAGAAAACACACTGTGGCTGCTTAACGGGAAAGGTGAGGTGGGGTGATGCATAAAACAAGGGTTTCAAATTAGGTCAGATACCGTTCCATAAACCCAATATGTACTAGACAAGACCTACTCCTTGATCAGTGAATTGGACTCAACACCCCCTATTCACCGCCCAAGAATATATCTGACTAGTAAGAATCGTAAAACCTATGTTTTGATATCTCTCTGTAAGTGAGTCAAGTGGGTGTAAAGCGGCAGAAACACAGCAGTGAAAAGCAGCTAAACCCCATTATAAAAATCAATTACTTTTAAAAACCCGTGAAACAAAGACAGTGAAAGAGAGGGAAATTCTTACAAAATTCGTTCAGGGGAGGTGATGCCACCTGGATTGACCATATCTAGACCCACAGAAGATGGAGACATAAGGGTGGACACTCTTGGGGCTGAGAGGTTTGGTGAGGTTGGGTGAGGAAACGCAGACCCTTTAAAGTAATACTGCGTGGTTCCCATCCCATGGGTCCCAAATCTCCAGGTTCAAGGGCATCTTCCTACATCGAAAACATGCATGAGAAACCCAGAAGATGGTACACCGTGTGATCGGGAAAGGTTTCCAAAACGCACCTCATTTCTCATCTCCTTATGCTCGGGTTTGCCATTCCAGCCGCTTTAGTAGCAATCTCCCTCCTTGGAGAATCAGCACCTTTAACCTCCTGTTCCGTACAGGTTGCAATTTGTCCTGAGGATGAACGGGAAGAGTGGGAACCAATGAGAGACTAGCTCTAGGTGTTGGGACAGGCACAGGTCACTCTACTTTCCCATCAGGAAGAAGAATTAACCACAGGCTCAGCCTGCCGCCCGGGACCAGAATAGGGCCTGAAGCAATCCTGCGCTTTTGCGGCCAGCTCCCAAGAAAGCGAGTTGAAAAATGGAGCTCGGGGCACTGCAATTCACAAACCTGCAGACTTATAAATGATAACTCTCGTCCACAAATATATTGAGGGAAGGCAACGAAGAGGATTGGAAAGCAAGGCAGAATTGCAGGAAACAGATTTCAAGAGGGAGATTCGAATCGCCTTTAAAGCACAGGAAAAGCGGCAAAACCTCGACAATGATGCCCTTGGCCAATAAGGGCGTATGCGTTTTTTCCTGAATATATTCAGGAAAAAACGCATACGCCCTTTTTGGCCAACCAAGAAACCTGGAAAGGCAAATCAGCGCTACAAAGAAGTCTCGCTTCCCATCGGTCAAAAGGGCCATGCTGAATAAAGTGTCAAAACCAGAAATGCAGGACAGGCCATGGAGAAACGGGAGCCTGGCTACGCTGATGGGAGGGATGTAAATTGCTAACAGCCACTCTGGAGAAGTGTACGGTGTGTCCTGAAACATCTAAAAAACTCAGCTTAGAGAGCACAGGGCACTTCCACTCATGGGCGTATAAATTGGGAAAACTAAAAATCAGCAAGACTCAGGCACCCCAAAGTTTACGGCTGCTCTGTTGACAAGAACCTCCACTTCGTTACACCTTAAATATCCCAGGAAAGAGAAAAATGGATAAAGAAGTTGTGGTCCTTATGTACAATGGAATATCACTCAGCCATGAAATCAACGTCATAAGGCTAGTAGCAGCATGATGAGTGGATTTAGGTACGACGATTCTAAGTGAAATAAGTCACACAGAAAAAGACACTTATCATAAGATATCACTTATAGAGGGAATGTAAAAACCGCTACCCTTGAACTGAATTACAAAACAGAACAGAGTCCCACGTTTAGAAAACACACTGTGGCTGCTTAACGGGAAAGGTGAGGTGGGGTGATGCATAAAACAAGGGTTTCAAATTAGGTCAGATACCGTTCCATAAACCCAATATGTACTAGACAAGACCTACTCCTTGATCAGTGAATTGGACTCAACACCCCCTATTCACCGCCCAAGAATATATCTGACTAGTAAGAATCGTAAAACCTATGTTTTGATATCTCTCTGTAAGTGAGTCAAGTGGGTGTAAAGCGGCAGAAACACAGCAGTGAAAAGCAGCTAAACCCCATTATAAAAATCAATTACTTTTAAAAACCCGTGAAACAAAGACAGTGAAAGAGAGGGAAATTCTTACAAAATTCGTTCAGGGGAGGTGATGCCACCTGGATTGACCATATCTAGACCCACAGAAGATGGAGACATAAGGGTGGACACTCTTGGGGCTGAGAGGTTTGGTGAGGTTGGGTGAGGAAACGCAGACCCTTTAAAGTAATACTGCGTGGTTCCCATCCCATGGGTCCCAAATCTCCAGGTTCAAGGGCATCTTCCTACATCGAAAACATGCATGAGAAACCCAGAAGATGGTACACCGTGTGATCGGGAAAGGTTTCCAAAACGCACCTCATTTCTCATCTCCTTATGCTCGGGTTTGCCATTCCAGCCGCTTTAGTAGCAATCTCCCTCCTTGGAGAATCAGCACCTTTAACCTCCTGTTCCGTACAGGTTGCAATTTGTCCTGAGGATGAACGGGAAGAGTGGGAACAAATGAGAGACTAGCTCTAGGTGTTGGGACAGGCACAGGTCACTCTACTTTCCCATCAGGAAGAAGAATTAACCACAGGCTCAGCCTGCCGCCCGGGACCAGAATAGGGCCTGAAGCAATCCTGCGCTTTTGCGGCCAGCTCCCAAGAAAGCGAGTTGAAAAATGGAGCTCGGGGCACTGCAATTCACAAACCTGCAGACTTATAAATGATAACTCTCGTCCACAAATATATTGAGGGAAGGCAACGAAGAGGATTGGAAAGCAAGGCAGAATTGCAGGAAACAGATTTCAAGAGGGAGATTCGAATCGCCTTTAAAGCACAGGAAAAGCGGCAAAACCTCGACAATGATGCCCTTGGCCAATAAGGGCGTATGCGTTTTTTCCTGAATATATTCAGGAAAAAACGCATACGCCCTTTTTGGCCAACCAAGCAACCTGGAAAGGCAAATCAGCGCTACAAAGAAGTCTCGCTTCCCATCGGTCAAAAGGGCCATGCTGAATAAAGTGTCAAAACCAGAAATGCAGGACAGGCCATGGAGAAACGGGAGCCTGGCTACGCTGATGGGAGGGATGTAAATTGCTAACAGCCACTCTGGAGAAGTGTACGGTGTGTCCTGAAACATCTAAAAAACTCAGCTTAGAGAGCACAGGGCACTTCCACTCATGGGCGTATAAATTGGGAAAACTAAAAATCAGCAAGACTCAGGCACCCCAAAGTTTACGGCTGCTCTGTTGACAAGAACCTCCACTTCGTTACACCTTAAATATCCCAGGAAAGAGAAAAATGGATAAAGAAGTTGTGGTCCTTATGTACAATGGAATATCACTCAGCCATGAAATCAACGTCATAAGGCTAGTAGCAGCATGATGAGTGGATTTAGGTACGACGATTCTAAGTGAAATAAGTCACACAGAAAAAGACACTTATCATAAGATATCACTTATAGAGGGAATGTAAAAACCGCTACCCTTGAACTGAATTACAAAACAGAACAGAGTCCCACGTTTAGAAAACACACTGTGGCTGCTTAACGGGAAAGGTGAGGTGGGGTCATGCATAAAACAAGGGTTTCAAATTAGGTCAGATACCGTACCATAAACCCAATATGTAATAGACAAGACCTACTCCTTGATCAGTGAATTGGACTCAACACCCCCTATTCACCGCCCAAGAATATATCTGACAAGTAAGAATCGTAAAACCTATGTTTTGATATCTCTCTGTAAGTGAGTCAAGTGGGTGTAAAGCGGCAGAAACACAGCAGTGAAAAGCAGCTAAACCCCATTATAAAAATCAATTACTTTTAAAAACCCGTGAAACAAAGACAGTGAAAGAGAGGGAAATTCTTACAAAATTCGTTCAGGGGAGGTGATGCCACCTGGATTGACCATATCTAGACCCAGAGAAGATGGAGACATAAGGGTGGACACTCTTGGGGCTGAGAGGTTTGGTGAGGTTGGGTGAGGAAACGCAGACCCTTTAAAGTAATACTGCGTGGTTTCCATCCCATGGGTCCCAAATCTCCAGGTTCAAGGGCATCTTCCTACATCGAAAACATGCATGAGAAACCCAGAAGATGGTACACCGTGTGATCGGGAAAGGTTTCCAAAACGCACCTCATTTCTCATCTCCTTATACTCGGGTTTGCCATTCCAGCCGCTTTAGTAGCAATCTCCCTCCTTGGAGAATCAGCACCTTTAACCTCCTGTTCCGTACAGGTTGCAATTTGTCCTGAGGATGAACGGGAAGAGTGGGAACCAATGAGAGACTAGCTCTAGGTGTTGGGACAGGCACAGGTCACTCTACTTTCCCATCAGGAAGAAGAATTAACCACAGGCTCAGCCTGCCGCCCGGGACCAGAATAGGGCCTGAAGCAATCCTGCGCTTTTGCGGCCAGCTCCCAAGAAAGCGAGTTGAAAAATGGAGCTCGGGGCACTGCAATTCACAAACCTGCAGACTTATAAATGATAACTCTCGTCCACAAATATATTGAGGGAAGGCAACGAAGAGGATTGGAAAGCAAGGCAGAATTGCAGGAAACAGATTTCAAGAGGGAGATTCGAATCGCCTTTAAAGCACAGGAAAAGCGGCAAAACCTCGACAATGATGCCCTTGGCCAAAAAGGGCGTATGCGTTTTTTCCTGAATATATTCAGGAAAAAACGCATACGCCCTTTTTGGCCAACCAAGCAACCTGGAAAGGCAAATCAGCGCTACAAAGAAGTCTCGCTTCCCATCGGTCAAAAGGGCCATGCTGAATAAAGTGCCAAAACCAGAAATGTAGGACAGGCCATGGAGAAACGGGAGCCTGGCTACGCTAATGGGAGGGATGTAAATTGCCAACAGCCACTCTGGAGAAGTGTACGGTGTGTCCTGAAACATCTAAAAAACTCAGCTTAGAGAGCACAGGGAACTTCCACTCATGGGCGTATAAATTGGGAAAACTAAAAATCAGCAAGACACAGGCACCCCAAAGTTTAGGGCTGCTCTGTTGACAAGAACCTCCACTTCGTTACACCTTAAATATCCCAGGAAAGAGAAAAATGGATAAAGAAGTTGTGGTCCTTATGTACAATGGAATATCACTCAGCCATGAAATCAACGTCATAAGGCTAGTAGCAGCATGATGAGTGGATTTAGGTACGACGATTCTAAGTGAAATAAGTCACACAGAAAAAGACACTTATCATAAGATATCACTTATAGAGGGAATGTAAAAACCGCTACCCTTGAACTGAATTACAAAACAGAGCAGAGTCCCACGTTTAGAAAACACACTTGGCTGCTTAACGGGAAAGGTGAGGTGGGGTGATGCATAAAACAAGGGTTTCAAATTAGGTCAGATACCGTTCCATAAACCCAATATGTAATAGACAAGACCTACTCCTTGATCAGTGAATTGGACTCAACACCCCCTATTCACCGCCCAAGAATATATCTGACAAGTAAGAATCGTAAAACCTATGTTTTGATATCTCTCTGTAAGTGAGTCAAGTGGATGTAAAGCGGCAGAAACACAGCAGTGAAAAGCAGCTAAACCCCATTATAAAAATCAATTACTTTTAAAAACCCGTGAAACAAAGACAGTGAAAGAGAGGGAAATTCTTACAAAATTCGTTCAGGGGAGTTGATGCCACCTGGATTGACCATATCTAGACCCACAGAAGATGGAGACATAAGGGTGGACACTCTTGGGGCTGAGAGGTTTGGTGAGGTTGGGTGAGGAAACGCAGACCCTTTAAAGTAATACTGCGTGGCTCCCATCCCATGGGTCCCAAATCTCCAGGTTCAAGGGCATCTTCCTACATCGAAAACATGCATGAGAAACCCAGAAGATGGTACACCGTGTGATCGGGAAAGGTTTCCAAAACGCACCTCATTTCTCATCTCCTTATGCTTGGGTTCGCCATTCCAGCCGCTTTAGTAGCAATCTCCCTCCTTGGAGAATCAGCACCTTTAACCTCCTGTTCCGTACAGGTTGCAATTTGTCCTGAGGATGAACGGGAAGAGTGGGAACCAATGAGAGACTAGCTCTAGGTGTTGGGACAGGCACAGGTCACTCTACTTTCCCATCAGGAAGAAGAATTAACCACAGGCTCAGCCTGCCGCCCGGGACCAGAATAGGGCCTGAAGCAATCCTGCGCTTTTGCGGCCAGCTCCCAAGAAAGCGAGTTGAAAAATGGAGCTCGGGGAACTGCAATTCACAAACCTGCAGACTTATAAATGATAACTCTCGTCCACAAATATATTGAGGGAAGGCAACGAAGAGGATTGGAAAGCAAGGCAGAATTGCAGGAAACAGATTTCAGGAGGGAGATTCGAATCGCCTTTAGAGCACAGGAAAAGCGGCAAAACCTCGACAATGATGCCCTTGGCCAAAAAGGGCGTATGCGTTTTTTCCTGAATATATTCAGGAAAAAACGCATACGCCCTTTTTGGCCAACCAAGCAACCTGGAAAGGCAAATCAGCGCTACAAAGAAGTCTCGCTTCCCATCGGTCAAAAGGGCCATGCTGAATAAAGTGTCAAAACCAGAAATGCAGGACAGGCCATGGAGAAACGGGAGCCTGGCTACGCTGATGGGAGGGATGTAAATTGCCAACAGCCACTCTGGAGAAGTGTACGGTGTGTCCTGAAACATCTAAAAAACTCAGCTTAGAGAGAACAGGGCACTTCCACTCATGGGCGTATAAATTGGGAAAACTAAAAATCAGCAAGACTCAGGCACCCCAAAGTTTACGGCTGCTCTGTTGACAAGAACCTCCACTTCGTTACACCTTAAATATCCCAGGAAAGAGAAAAATGGATAAAGAAGTTGTGGTCCTTATGTACAATGGAATATCACTCAGCCATGAAATCAACGTCATAAGGCTAGTAGCAGCATGATGAGTGGATTTAGGTACGACGATTCTAAGTGAAATAAGTCACACAGAAAAAGACACTTATCATAAGATATCACTTATAGAGGGAATGTAAAAACCGCTACCCTTGAACTGAATTACAAAACAGAACAGAGTCCCACGTTTAGAAAACACACTGTGGCTGCTTAACGGGAAAGGTGAGGTGGGGTCATGCATAAAACAAGGGTTTCAAATTAGGTCAGATACCGTACCATAAACCCAATATGTAATAGACAAGACCTACTCCTTGATCAGTGAATTGGACTCAACACCCCCTATTCACCGCCCAAGAATATATCTGACAAGTAAGAATCGTAAAACCTATGTTTTGATATCTCTCTGTAAGTGAGTCAAGTGGGTGTAAAGCGGCAGAAACACAGCAGTGAAAAGCAGCTAAACCCCATTATAAAAATCAATTCCTTTTAAAAACCCGTGAAACAAAGACAGTGAAAGAGAGGGAAATTCTTACAAAATTCGTTCAGGGGAGGTGATGCCACCTGGATTGACCATATCTAGACCCACAGAAGATGGAGACATAAGGGTGGACACTCTTGGGGCTGAGAGGTTTGGTGAGGTTGGGTGAGGAAACGCAGACCCTTTAAAGTAATACTGCGTGGTTTCCATCCCATGGGTCCCAAATCTCCAGGTTCAAGGGCATCTTCCTACATCGAAAACATGCATGAGAAACCCAGAAGATGGTACACCGTGTGATCGGGAAAGGTTTCCAAAACGCACCTCATTTCTCATCTCCTTATGCTCGGGTTTGCCATTCCAGCCGCTTTAGTAGCAATCTCCCTCCTTGGAGAATCAGCACCTTTAACCTCCTGTTCCGTACAGGTTGCAATTTGTCCTGAGGATGAACGGGAAGAGTGGGAACCAATGAGAGACTAGCTCTAGGTGTTGGGACAGGCACAGGTCACTCTACTTTCCCATCAGGAAGAAGAATTAACCACAGGCTCAGCCTGCCGCCCGGGACCAGAATAGGGCCTGAAGCAATCCTGCGCTTTTGCGGCCAGCTCCCAAGAAAGCGAGTTGAAAAATGGAGCTCGGGGCACTGCAATTCACAAACCTGCAGACTTATAAATGATAACTCTCGTCCACAAATATATTGAGGGAAGGCAACGAAGAGGATTGGAAAGCAAGGCAGAATTGCAGGAAACAGATTTCAAGAGGGAGATTCGAATCGCCTTTAAAGCACAGGAAAAGCAGCAAAACCTCGACAATGATGCCCTTGGCCAAAAAGGGCGTATGCGTTTTTTCCTGAATATATTCAGGAAAAAACGCATACGCCCTTTTTGGCCAACCAAGCAACCTGGAAAGGCAAATCAGCGCTACAAAGAAGTCTCGCTTCCCATCGGTCAAAAGGGCCATGCTGAATAAAGTGTCAAAACCAGAAATGCAGGACAGGCCATGGAGAAACGGGAGCCTGGCTACGCTGATGGGAGGGATGTAAATTGCCAACAGCCACTCTGGAGAAGTGTACGGTGTGTCCTGAAACATCTAAAAAACTCAGCTTAGAGAGCACAGGGCACTTCCACTCATGGGCGTATAAATTGGGAAAACTAAAAATCAGCAAGACACAGGCACCCCAAAGTTTAGGGCTGCTCTGTTGACAAGAACCTCCACTTCGTTACACCTTAAATATCCCAGGAAAGAGAAAAATGGATAAAGAAGTTGTGGTCCTTATGTACAATGGAATATCACTCAGCCATGAAATCAACGTCATAAGGCTAGTAGCAGCATGATGAGTGGATTTAGGTACGACGATTCTAAGTGAAATAAGTCACACAGAAAAAGACACTTATCATAAGATATCACTTATAGAGGGAATGTAAAAACCGCTACCCTTGAACTGAATTACAAAACAGAACAGAGTCCCACGTTTAGAAAACACACTGTGGCTGCTTAACGGGAAAGGTGAGGTGGGGTCATGCATAAAACAAGGGTTTCAAATTAGGTCAGATACCGTTCCATAAACCCAATATGTAATAGACAAGACCTACTCCTTGATCAGTGAATTGGACTCAACACCCCCTATTCACCGCCCAAGAATATATCTGACTAGTAAGAATCGTAAAACCTATGTTTTGATATCTCTCTGTAAGTGAGTCAAGTGGGTGTAAAGCGGCAGAAACACAGCAGTGAAAAGCAGCTAAACCCCATTATAAAAATCAATTACTTTTAAAAACCCGTGAAACAAAGACAGTGAAAGAGAGGGAAATTCTTACAAAATTCGTTCAGGGGAGGTGATGCCACCTGGATTGACCATATCTAGACCCACAGAAGATGGAGACATAAGGGTGGACACTCTTGGGGCTGAGAGGTTTGGTGAGGTTGGGTGAGGAAACGCAGACCCTTTAAAGTAATACTGCGTGGTTCCCATCCCATGGGTCCCAAATCTCCAGGTTCAAGGGCATCTTCCTACATCGAAAACATGCATGAGAAACCCAGAAGATGGTACACCGTGTGATCGGGAAAGGTTTCCAAAACGCACCTCATTTCTCATCTCCTTATGCTCGGGTTTGCCATTCCAGCCGCTTTAGTAGCAATCTCCCTCCTTGGAGAATCAGCACCTTTAACCTCCTGTTCCGTACAGGTTGCAATTTGTCCTGAGGATGAACGGGAAGAGTGGGAACCAATGAGAGACTAGCTCTAGGTGTTGGGACAGGCACAGGTCACTCTACTTTCCCATCAGGAAGAAGAATTAACCACAGGCTCAGCCTGCCGCCCGGGACCAGAATAGGGCCTGAAGCAATCCTGCGCTTTTGCGGCCAGCTCCCAAGAAAGCGAGTTGAAAAATGGAGCTCGGGGCACTGCAATTCACAAACCTGCAGACTTATAAATGATAACTCTCGTCCACAAATATATTGAGGGAAGGCAACGAAGAGGATTGGAAAGCAAGGCAGAATTGCAGGAAACAGATTTCAAGAGGGAGATTCGAATCGCCTTTAAAGCACAGGAAAAGCGGCAAAACCTCGACAATGATGCCCTTGGCCAATAAGGGCGTATGCGTTTTTTCCTGAATATATTCAGGAAAAAACGCATACGCCCTTTTTGGCCAACCAAGCAACCTGGAAAGGCAAATCAGCGCTACAAAGAAGTCTCGCTTCCCATCGGTCAAAAGGGCCATGCTGAATAAAGTGTCAAAACCAGAAATGCAGGACAGGCCATGGAGAAACGGGAGCCTGGCTACGCTGATGGGAGGGATGTAAATTGCCAACAGCCACTCTGGAGAAGTGTACGGTGTGTCCTGAAACATCTAAAAAACTCAGCTTAGAGAGCACAGGGCACTTCCACTCATGGGCGTATAAATTGGGAAAACTAAAAATCAGCAAGACTCAGGCACCCCAAAGTTTACGGCTGCTCTGTTGACAAGAACCTCCACTTCGTTACACCTTAAATATCCCAGGAAAGAGAAAAATGGATAAAGAAGTTGTGGTCCTTATGTACAATGGAATATCACTCAGCCATGAAATCAACGTCATAAGGCTAGTAGCAGCATGATGAGTGGATTTAGGTACGACGATTCTAAGTGAAATAAGTCACACAGAAAAAGACACTTATCATAAGATATCACTTATAGAGGGAATGTAAAAACCGCTACCCTTGAACTGAATTACAAAACAGAACAGAGTCCCACGTTTAGAAAACACACTGTGGCTGCTTAACGGGAAAGGTGAGGTGGGGTCATGCATAAAACAAGGGTTTCAAATTAGGTCAGATACCGTACCATAAACCCAATATGTAATAGACAAGACCTACTCCTTGATCAGTGAATTGGACTCAACACCCCCTATTCACCGCCCAAGAATATATCTGACAAGTAAGAATCGTAAAACCTATGTTTTGATATCTCTCTGTAAGTGAGTCAAGTGGGTGTAAAGCGGCAGAAACAGAGCAGTGAAAAGCAGCTAAACCCCATTATAAAAATCAATTACTTTTAAAAACCCGTGAAACAAAGACAGTGAAAGAGAGGGAAATTCTTACAAAATTCGTTCAGGGGAGGTGATGCCACCTGGATTGACCATATCTAGACCCAGAGAAGATGGAGACATAAGGGTGGACACTCTTGGGGCTGAGAGGTTTGGTGAGGTTGGGTGAGGAAACGCAGACCCTTTAAAGTAATACTGCGTGGTTTCCATCCCATGGGTCCCAAATCTCCAGGTTCAAGGGCATCTTCCTACATCGAAAACATGCATGAGAAACCCAGAAGATGGTACACCGTGTGATCGGGAAAGGTTTCCAAAACGCACCTCATTTCTCATCTCCTTATACTCGGGTTTGCCATTCCAGCCGCTTTAGTAGCAATCTCCCTCCTTGGAGAATCAGCACCTTTAACCTCCTGTTCCGTACAGGTTGCAATTTGTCCTGAGGATGAACGGGAAGAGTGGGAACCAATGAGAGACTAGCTCTAGGTGTTGGGACAGGCACAGGTCACTCTACTTTCCCATCAGGAAGAAGAATTAACCACAGGCTCAGCCTGCCGCCCGGGACCAGAATAGGGCCTGAAGCAATCCTGCGCTTTTGCGGCCAGCTCCCAAAAAAGCGAGTTGAAAAATGGAGCTCGGGGCACTGCAATTCACAAACCTGCAGACTTATAAATGATAACTCTCGTCCACAAATATATTGAGGGAAGGCAACGAAGAGGATTGGAAAGCAAGGCAGAATTGCAGGAAACATATTTCAAGAGGGAGATTCGAATCGCCTTTAAAGCACAGGAAGAGCGGCAAAACCTCGACAATGATGCCCTTGGCCAAAAAGGGCGTATGCGTTTTTTCCTGAATATATTCAGGAAAAAACGCATACGCCCTTTTTGGCCAACCAAGCAACCTGGAAAGGCAAATCAGCGCTACAAAGAAGTCTCGCTTCCCATCGGTCAAAAGGGCCATGCTGAATAAAGTGTCAAAACCAGAAATGCAGGACAGGCCATGGAGAAACGGGAGCCTGGCTACGCTGATGGGAGGGATGTAAATTGCCAACAGCCACTCTGGAGAAGTGTACGGTGTGTCCTGAAACATCTAAAAAACTCAGCTTAGAGAGCACAGGGCACTTCCACTCATGGGTGTATAAATTGGGAAAACTAAAAATCAGCAAGACACAGGCACCCCAAAGTTTAGGGCTGCTCTGTTGACAAGAACCTCCACTTCGTTACACCTTAAATATCAAAGGAAAGAGAAAAATGGATAAAGAAGTTGTGGTCCTTATGTACAATGGAATATCACTCAGCCATGAAATCAACGTCATAAGGCTAGTAGCAGCATGATGAGTGGATTTAGGTACAACGATTCTAAGTGAAATAAGTCACACAGAAAAAGACACTTATCATAAGATATCACTTATAGAGGGAATGTAAAAACCGCTACCCTTGAACTGAATTACAAAACAGAACAGTGTCCCACGTTTAGAAAACACACTGTGGCTGCTTAACGGGAAAGGTGAGGTGGGGGGATGCATAAAACAAGGGTTTCAAATTAGGTCAGATACCGTTCCATAAACCCAATATGTACTAGACAAGACCTACTCCTTGATCAGTGAATTGGACTCAACACCCCCTATTCACCGCCCAAGAATATATCTGACTAGTAAGAATCGTAAAACCTACGTTTTGACATCTCTCTGTAAGTGAGTCAAGTGGGTGTAAAGCGGCAGAAACACAGCAGTGAAAAGCAGCTAAACCCCATTATAAAAATCAATTACTTTTAAAAACCCGTGAAACAAAGACAGTGAAAGAGAGGGAAATTCTTACAAAATTCGTTCAGGGGAGGTGATGCCACCTGGATTGACCATATCTAGACCCACAGAAGATGGAGACATAAGGGTGGACACTCTTGGGGCTGAGAGGTTTGGTGAGGTTGGGTGAGGAAACGCAGACCCTTTAAAGTAATACTGCGTGGTTCCCATCCCATGGGTCCCAAATCTCCAGGTTCAAGGGCATCTTCCTACATCGAAAACATGCATGAGAAACCCAGAAGATGGTACACCGTGTGATCGGGAAAGGTTTCCAAAACGCACCTCATTTCTCATCTCCTTATGCTCGGGTTTGCCATTCCAGCCGCTTTAGTAGCAATCTCCCTCCTTGGAGAATCAGCACCTTTAACCTCCTGTTCCGTACAGGTTGCAATTTGTCCTGAGGATGAACGGGAAGAGTGGGAACCAATGAGAGACTAGCTCTAGGTGTTGGGACAGGCACAGGTCACTCTACTTTCCCATCAGGAAGAAGAATTAACCACAGGCTCAGCCTGCCGCCCGCGACCAGAATAGGGCCTGAAGCAATCCTGCGCTTTTGCGGCCAGCTCCCAAGAAAGCGAGTTGAAAAATGGAGCTCGGGGCACTGCAATTCACACACCTGCAGACTTATAAATGATAACTCTCGTCCACAAATATATTGAGGGAAGGCAACGAAGAGCATTGGAAAGCAAGGCAGAATTGCAGGACACAGATTTCAGGAGGGAGATTCGAATCGCCTTTAAAGCACAGGAAAAGCGGCAAAACCTCGACAATGATGCCCTTGGCCAAAAAGTGCGTATGCGTTTTTTCCTGAATATATTCAGGAAAAAACGCATACGCCCTTTTTGGCCAACCAAGCAACCTGGAAAGGAAAATCAGCGCTACAAAGAAGTCTCGCTTCCCATCGGTCAAAAGGGCCATGCTGAATAAAGTGTCAAAACCAGAAATGCAGGACAGGCCATGGAGAAACGGGAGCCTGGCTACGCTGATGGGAGGGATGTAAATTGCCAACAGCCACTCTGGAGAAGTGTACGGTGTGTCCTGAAACATCTAAAAAACTCAGCTTAGAGAGCACAGGGAACTTCCACTCATGGGCGTATAAATTGGGAAAACTAAAAATCAGCAAGACACAGGCACCCCAAAGTTTAGGGCTGCTCTGTTGACAAGAACCTCCACTTCGTTACACCTTAAATATCCCAGGAAAGAGAAAAATGGATAAAGAAGTTGTGGTCCTTATGTACAATGGAATATCACTCAGCCATGAAATCAACGTCATAAGGCTAGTAGCAGCATGATGAGTGGATTTAGGTACGACGATTCTAAGTGAAATAAGTCACACAGAAAAAGACACTTATCATAAGATATCACTTATAGAGGGAATGTAAAAACCGCTACCCTTGAACTGAATTACAAAACAGAACAGAGTTCCACGTTTAGAAAACACACTGTGGCTGCTTAACGGGAAAGGTGAGGTGGGGTCATGCATAAAACAAGGGTTTCAAATTAGGTCAGATACCGTTCCATAAACCCAATATGTAATAGACAAGACCTACTCCTTGATCAGTGAATTGGACTCAACACCCCCTATTCACCGCCCAAGAATATATCTGACTAGTAAGAATCGTAAAACCTATGTTTTGATATCTCTCTGTAAGTGAGTCAAGTGGGTGTAAAGCGGCAGAAACACAGCAGTGAAAAGCAGCTAAACCCCATTATAAAAATCAATTACTTTTAAAAACCCGTGAAACAAAGACAGTGAAAGAGAGGGAAATTCTTACAAAATTCGTTCAGGGGAGGTGATGCCACCTGGATTGACCATATCTAGACCCACAGAAGATGGAGACATAAGGGTGGACACTCTTGGGGCTGAGAGGTTTGGTGAGGTTGGGTGAGGAAACGCAGACCCTTTAAAGTAATACTGCGTGGTTCCCATCCCATGGGTCCCAAATCTCCAGGTTCAAGGGCATCTTCCTACATCGAAAACATGCATGAGAAACCCAGAAGATGGTACACCGTGTGATCGGGAAAGGTTTCCAAAACGCACCTCATTTCTCATCTCCTTATGCTCGGGTTTGCCATTCCAGCCGCTTTAGTAGCAATCTCCCTCCTTGGAGAATCAGCACCTTTAACCTCCTGTTCCGTACAGGTTGCAATTTGTCCTGAGGATGAACGGGAAGAGTGGGAACCAATGAGAGACTAGCTCTAGGTGTTGGGACAGGCACAGGTCACTCTACTTTCCCATCAGGAAGAAGAATTAACCACAGGCTCAGCCTGCCGCCCGCGACCAGAATAGGGCCTGAAGCAATCCTGCGCTTTTGCGGCCAGCTGCCAAGAAAGCGAGTTGAAAAATGGAGCTCGGGGCACTGCAATTCACAAACCTGCAGACTTATAAATGATAACTCTCGTCCACAAATATATTGAGGGAAGGCAACGAAGAGGATTGGAAAGCAAGGCAGAATTGCAGGAAACAGATTTCAGGAGGGAGATTCGAATCGCCTTTAAAGCACAGGAAAAGCGGCAAAACCTCGACAATGATGCCCTTGGCCAAAAAGGGCGTATGCGTTTTTTCCTGAATATATTCAGGAAAAAACGCATACGCCCTTTTTGGCCAACCAAGCAACCTGGAAAGGAAAATCAGCGCTACAAAGAAGTCTCGCTTCCCATGGGTCAAAAGGGCCATGATGAATAAAGTGTCAAAACCAGAAATGCAGGACAGGCCATGGAGAAACGGGAGCCTGGCTACGCTGATGGGAGGGATGTAAATTGCCAACATCCACTCTGGAGAAGTGTACGGTGTGTCCTGAAACATCTAAAAAACTCAGCTTAGAGAGCACAGGGCACTTCCACTCATGGGCGTATAAATTGGGAAAACTAAAAATCAGCAAGACACAGGCACCCCAAAGTTTAGGGCTGCTCTGTTGACAAGAACCTCCACTTCGTTACACCTTAAATATCCCAGGAAAGAGAAAAATGGATAAAGAAGTTGTGGTCCTTATGTACAATGGAATATCACTCAGCCATGAAATCAACGTCATAAGGCTAGTAGCAGCATGATGAGTGGATTTAGGTACGACGATTCTAAGTGAAATAAGTCACACAGAAAAAGACACTTATCATAAGATATCACTTATAGAGGGAATGTAAAAACCGCTACCCTTGAACTGAATTACAAAACAGAACAGAGTCCCACGTTTAGAAAACACACTGTGGCTGCTTAACGGGAAAGGTGAGGTGGGGTCATGCATAAAACAAGGGTTTCAAATTAGGTCAGATACCGTTCCATAAACCCAATATGTAATAGACAAGACCTACTCCTTGATCAGTGAATTGGACTCAACACCCCCTATTCACCGCCCAAGAATATATCTGACTAGTAAGAATCGTAAAACCTATGTTTTGATATCTCTCTGTAAGTGAGTCAAGTGGGTGTAAAGCGGCAGAAACACAGCAGTGAAAAGCAGCTAAACCCCATTATAAAAATCAATTACTTTTAAAAACCCGTGAAACAAAGACAGTGAAAGAGAGGGAAATTCTTACAAAATTCGTTCAGGGGAGGTGATGCCACCTGGATTGACCATATCTAGACCCACAGAAGATGGAGACATAAGGGTGGACACTCTTGGGGCTGAGAGGTTTGGTGAGGTTGGGTGAGGAAACGCAGACCCTTTAAAGTAATACTGCGTGGTTCCCATCCCATGGGTCCCAAATCTCCAGGTTCAAGGGCATCTTCCTACATCGAAAACATGCATGAGAAACCCAGAAGATGGTACACCGTGTGATCGGGAAAGGTTTCCAAAACGCACCTCATTTCTCATCTCCTTATGCTCGGGTTTGCCATTCCAGCCGCTTTAGTAGCAATCTCCCTCCTTGGAGAATCAGCACCTTTAACCTCCTGTTCCGTACAGGTTGCAATTTGTCCTGAGGATGAACGGGAAGAGTGGGAACCAATGAGAGACTAGCTCTAGGTGTTGGGACAGGCACAGGTCACTCTACTTTCCCATCAGGAAGAAGAATTAACCACAGGCTCAGCCTGCCGCCCGGGACCAGAATAGGGCCTGAAGCAATCCTGCGCTTTTGCGGCCAGCTCCCAAGAAAGCGAGTTGAAAAATGGAGCTCGGGGCACTGCAATTCACAAACCTGCAGACTTATAAATGATAACTCTCGTCCACAAATATATTGAGGGAAGGCAACGAAGAGGATTGGAAAGCAAGGCAGAATTGCAGGAAACAGATTTCAAGAGGGAGATTCGAATCGCCTTTAAAGCACAGGAAAAGCGGCAAAACCTCGACAATGATGCCCTTGGCCAATAAGGGCGTATGCGTTTTTTCCTGAATATATTCAGGAAAAAACGCATACGCCCTTTTTGGCCAACCAAGCAACCTGGAAAGGCAAATCAGCGCTACAAAGAAGTCTCGCTTCCCATCGGTCAAAAGGGCCATGCTGAATAAAGTGTCAAAACCAGAAATGCAGGACAGGCCATGGAGAAACGGGAGCCTGGCTACGCTGATGGGAGGGATGTAAATTGCCAACAGCCACTCTGGAGAAGTGTACGGTGTGTCCTGAAACATCTAAAAAACTCAGCTTAGAGAGCACAGGGCACTTCCACTCATGGGCGTATAAATTGGGAAAACTAAAAATCAGCAAGACTCAGGCACCCCAAAGTTTACGGCTGCTCTGTTGACAAGAACCTCCACTTCGTTACACCTTAAATATCCCAGGAAAGAGAAAAATGGATAAAGAAGTTGTGGTCCTTATGTACAATGGAATATCACTCAGCCATGAAATCAACGTCATAAGGCTAGTAGCAGCATGATGAGTGGATTTAGGTACGACGATTCTAAGTGAAATAAGTCACACAGAAAAAGACACTTATCATAAGATATCACTTATAGAGGGAATGTAAAAACCGCTACCCTTGAACTGAATTACAAAACAGAACAGAGTCCCACGTTTAGAAAACACACTGTGGCTGCTTAACGGGAAAGGTGAGGTGGGGTCATGCATAAAACAAGGGTTTCAAATTAGGTCAGATACCGTACCATAAACCCAATATGTAATAGACAAGACCTACTCCTTGATCAGTGAATTGGACTCAACACCCCCTATTCACCGCCCAAGAATATATCTGACAAGTAAGAATCGTAAAACCTATGTTTTGATATCTCTCTGTAAGTGAGTCAAGTGGGTGTAAAGCGGCAGAAACACAGCAGTGAAAAGCAGCTAAACCCCATTATAAAAATCAATTACTTTTAAAAACCCGTGAAACAAAGACAGTGAAAGAGAGGGAAATTCTTACAAAATTCGTTCAGGGGAGGTGATGCCACCTGGATTGACCATATCTAGACCCAGAGAAGATGGAGACATAAGGGTGGACACTCTTGGGGCTGAGAGGTTTGGTGAGGTTGGGTGAGGAAACGCAGACCCTTTAAAGTAATACTGCGTGGTTTCCATCCCATGGGTCCCAAATCTCCAGGTTCAAGGGCATCTTCCTACATCGAAAACATGCATGAGAAACCCAGAAGATGGTACACCGTGTGATCGGGAAAGGTTTCCAAAACGCACCTCATTTCTCATCTCCTTATACTCGGGTTTGCCATTCCAGCCGCTTTAGTAGCAATCTCCCTCCTTGGAGAATCAGCACCTTTAACCTCCTGTTCCGTACAGGTTGCAATTTGTCCTGAGGATGAACGGGAAGAGTGGGAACCAATGAGAGACTAGCTCTAGGTGTTGGGACAGGCACAGGTCACTCTACTTTCCCATCAGGAAGAAGAATTAACCACAGGCTCAGCCTGCCGCCCGGGACCAGAATAGGGCCTGAAGCAATCCTGCGCTTTTGCGGCCAGCTCCCAAGAAAGCGAGTTGAAAAATGGAGCTCGGGGCACTGCAAATCACAAACCTGCAGACTTATAAATGATAACTCTCCTCCACAAATATATTGAGGGAAGGCAACGAAGAGGATTGGAAAGCAAGGCAGAATTGCAGGAAACATATTTCAAGAGGGAGATTCGAATCGCCTTTAAAGCACAGGAAAAGCGGCAAAACCTCGACAATGATGCCCTTGGCCAAAAAGGGCGTATGCGTTTTTTCCTGAATATATTCAGGAAAAAACGCATACGCCCTTTTTGGCCAACCAAGCAACCTGGAAAGGCAAATCAGCGCTACAAAGAAGTCTCGCTTCCCATCGGTCAAAAGGGCCATGCTGAATAAAGTGTCAAAACCAGAAATGCAGGACAGGCCATGGAGAAACGGGAGCCTGGCTACGCTGATGGGAGGGATGTAAATTGCCAACAGCCACTCTGGAGAAGTGTACGGTGTGTCCTGAAACATCTAAAAAACTCAGCTTAGAGAGCACAGGGCACTTCCACTCATGGGTGTATAAATTGGGAAAACTAAAAATCAGCAAGACACAGGCACCCCAAAGTTTAGGGCTGCTCTGTTGACAAGAACCTCCACTTCGTTACACCTTAAATATCCCAGGAAAGAGAAAAATGGATAAAGAAGTTGTGGTCCTTATGTACAATGGAATATCACTCAGCCATGAAATCAACGTCATAAGGCTAGTAGCAGCATGATGAGTGGATTTAGGTA
This sequence comes from Balaenoptera physalus, assembly GCF_965194825.1. Taxonomy (NCBI): domain Eukaryota; kingdom Metazoa; phylum Chordata; class Mammalia; order Artiodactyla; family Balaenopteridae; genus Balaenoptera; species Balaenoptera physalus. The sequence continues at coordinate 410,859 of NW_028126013.1, forward strand.
CAACGATTCTAAGTGAAATAAGTCACACAGAAAAAGACACTTATCATAAGATATCACTTATAGAGGGAATGTAAAAACCGCTACCCTTGAACTGAATTACAAAACAGAACAGTGTCCCACGTTTAGAAAACACACTGTGGCTGCTTAACGGGAAAGGTGAGGTGGGGGGATGCATAAAACAAGGGTTTCAAATTAGGTCAGATACCGTTCCATAAACCCAATATGTACTAGACAAGACCTACTCCTTGATCAGTGAATTGGACTCAACACCCCCTATTCACCGCCCAAGAATATATCTGACTAGTAAGAATCGTAAAACCTACGTTTTGATATCTCTCTGTAAGTGAGTCAAGTGGGTGTAAAGCGGCAGAAACACAGCAGTGAAAAGCAGCTAAACCCCATTATAAAAATCAATTACTTTTAAAAACCCGTGAAACAAAGACAGTGAAAGAGAGGGAAATTCTTACAAAATTCGTTCAGGGGAGGTGATGCCACCTGGATTGACCATATCTAGACCCACAGAAGATGGAGACATAAGGGTGGACACTCTTGGGGCTGAGAGGTTTGGTGAGGTTGGGTGAGGAAACGCAGACCCTTTAAAGTAATACTGCGTGGTTCCCATCCCATGGGTCCCAAATCTCCAGGTTCAAGGGCATCTTCCTACATCGAAAACATGCATGAGAAACCCAGAAGATGGTACACCGTGTGATCGGGAAAGGTTTCCAAAACGCACCTCATTTCTCATCTCCTTATGCTCGGGTTTGCCATTCCAGCCGCTTTAGTAGCAATCTCCCTCCTTGGAGAATCAGCACCTTTAACCTCCTGTTCCGTACAGGTTGCAATTTGTCCTGAGGATGAACGGGAAGAGTGGGAACCAATGAGAGACTAGCTCTAGGTGTTGGGACAGGCACAGGTCACTCTACTTTCCCATCAGGAAGAAGAATTAACCACAGGCTCAGCCTGCCGCCCGCGACCAGAATAGGGCCTGAAGCAATCCTGCGCTTTTGCGGCCAGCTCCCAAGAAAGCGAGTTGAAAAATGGAGCTCGGGGCACTGCAATTCACAAACCTGCAGACTTATAAATGATAACTCTCGTCCACAAATATATTGAGGGAAGGCAACGAAGAGGATTGGAAAGCAAGGCAGAATTGCAGGAAACAGATTTCAAGAGGGAGATTCGAATCGCCTTTAAAGCACAGGAAAAGCGGCAAAACCTCGACAATGATGCCCTTGGCCAATAAGGGCGTATGCGTTTTTTCCTGAATATATTCAGGAAAAAACGCATACGCCCTTTTTGGCCAACCAAGCAACCTGGAAAGGCAAATCAGCGCTACAAAGAAGTCTCGCTTCCCATCGGTCAAAAGGGCCATGCTGAATAAAGTGTCAAAACCAGAAATGCAGGACAGGCCATGGAGAAACGGGAGCCTGGCTACGCTGATGGGAGGGATGTAAATTGCCAACAGCCACTCTGGAGAAGTGTACGGTGTGTCCTGAAACATCTAAAAAACTCAGCTTAGAGAGCACAGGGCACTTCCACTCATGGGCGTATAAATTGGGAAAACTAAAAATCAGCAAGACTCAGGCACCCCAAAGTTTAGGGCTGCTCTGTTGACAAGAACCTCCACTTCGTTACACCTTAAATATCCCAGGAAAGAGAAAAATGGATAAAGAAGTTGTGGTCCTTATGTACAATGGAATATCACTCAGCCATGAAATCAACGTCATAAGGCTAGTAGCAGCATGATGAGTGGATTTAGGTACGACGATTCTAAGTGAAATAAGTCACACAGAAAAAGACACTTATCATAAGATATCACTTATAGAGGGAATGTAAAAACCGCTACCCTTGAACTGAATTACAAAACAGAACAGAGTCCCACGTTTAGAAAACACACTGTGGCTGCTTAACGGGAAAGGTGAGGTGGGGTCATGCATAAAACAAGGGTTTCAAATTAGGTCAGATACCGTTCCATAAACCCAATATGTAATAGACAAGACCTACTCCTTGATCAGTGAATTGGACTCAACACCCCCTATTCACCGCCCAAGAATATATCTGACAAGTAAGAATCGTAAAACCTATGTTTTGATATCTCTCTGTAAGTGAGTCAAGTGGGTGTAAAGCGGCAGAAACACAGCAGTGAAAAGCAGCTAAACCCCATTATAAAAATCAATTACTTTTAAAAACCCGTGAAACAAAGACAGTGAAAGAGAGGGAAATTCTTACAAAATTCGTTCAGGGGAGGTGATGCCACCTGGATTGACCATATCTAGACCCAGAGAAGATGGAGACATAAGGGTGGACACTCTTGGGGCTGAGAGGTTTGGTGAGGTTGGGTGAGGAAACGCAGACCCTTTAAAGTAATACTGCGTGGTTTCCATCCCATGGGTCCCAAATCTCCAGGTTCAAGGGCATCTTCCTACATCGAAAACATGCATGAGAAACCCAGAAGATGGTACACCGTGTGATCGGGAAAGGTTTCCAAAACGCACCTCATTTCTCATCTCCTTATACTCGGGTTTGCCATTCCAGCCGCTTTAGTAGCAATCTCCCTCCTTGGAGAATCAGCACCTTTAACCTCCTGTTCCGTACAGGTTGCAATTTGTCCTGAGGATGAACGGGAAGAGTGGGAACCAATGAGAGACTAGCTCTAGGTGTTGGGACAGGCACAGGTCACTCTACTTTCCCATCAGGAAGAAGAATTAACCACAGGCTCAGCCTGCCGCCCGGGACCAGAATAGGGCCTGAAGCAATCCTGCGCTTTTGCGGCCAGCTCCCAAGAAAGCGAGTTGAAAAATGGAGCTCGGGGCACTGCAAATCACAAACCTGCAGACTTATAAATGATAACTCTCGTCCACAAATATATTGAGGGAAGGCAACGAAGAGGATTGGAAAGCAAGGCAGAATTGCAGGAAACAGATTTCAAGAGGGAGATTCGAATCGCCTTTAAAGCACAGGAAAAGCGGCAAAACCTCGACAATGATGCCCTTGGCCAAAAAGGGCGTATGCGTTTTTTCCTGAATATATTCAGGAAAAAACGCATACGCCCTTTTTGGCCAACCAAGCAACCTGGAAAGGCAAATCAGCGCTACAAAGAAGTCTCGCTTCCCATCGGTCAAAAGGGCCATGCTGAATAAAGTGTCAAAACCAGAAATGCAGGACAGGCCATGGAGAAACGGGAGCCTGGCTACGCTGATGGGAGGGATGTAAATTGCCAACAGCCACTCTGGAGAAGTGTACGGTGTGTCCTGAAACATCTAAAAAACTCAGCTTAGAGAGCACAGGGCACTTCCACTCATGGGCGTATAAATTGGGAAAACTAAAAATCAGCAAGACACAGGCACCCCAAAGTTTAGGGCTGCTCTGTTGACAAGAACCTCCACTTCGTTACACCTTAAATATCCCAGGAAAGAGAAAAATGGATAAAGAAGTTGTGGTCCTTATGTACAATGGAATATCACTCAGCCATGAAATCAACGTCATAAGGCTAGTAGCAGCATGATGAGTGGATTTAGGTACGACGATTCTAAGTGAAATAAGTCACACAGAAAAAGACACTTATCATAAGATATCACTTATAGAGGGAATGTAAAAACCGCTACCCTTGAACTGAATTACAAAACAGAACAGAGTCCCACGTTTAGAAAACACACTGTGGCTGCTTAACGGGAAAGGTGAGGTGGGGTCATGCATAAAACAAGGGTTTCAAATTAGGTCAGATACCGTTCCATAAACCCAATATGTAATAGACAAGACCTACTCCTTGATCAGTGAATTGGACTCAACACCCCCTATTCACCGCCCAAGAATATATCTGACTAGTAAGAATCGTAAAACCTATGTTTTGATATCTCTCTGTAAGTGAGTCAAGTGGGTGTAAAGCGGCAGAAACACAGCAGTGAAAAGCAGCTAAACCCCATTATAAAAATCAATTACTTTTAAAAACCCGTGAAACAAAGACAGTGAAAGAGAGGGAAATTCTTACAAAATTCGTTCAGGGGAGGTGATGCCACCTGGATTGACCATATCTAGACCCACAGAAGATGGAGACATAAGGGTGGACACTCTTGGGGCTGAGAGGTTTGGTGAGGTTGGGTGAGGAAACGCAGACCCTTTAAAGTAATACTGCGTGGTTCCCATCCCATGGGTCCCAAATCTCCAGGTTCAAGGGCATCTTCCTACATCGAAAACATGCATGAGAAACCCAGAAGATGGTACACCGTGTGATCGGGAAAGGTTTCCAAAACGCACCTCATTTCTCATCTCCTTATGCTCGGGTTTGCCATTCCAGCCACTTTAGTAGCAATCTCCCTCCTTGGAGAATCAGCACCTTTAACCTCCTGTTCCGTACAGGTTGCAATTTGTCCTGAGGATGAACGGGAAGAGTGGGAACCAATGAGAGACTAGCTCTAGGTGTTGGGACAGGCACAGGTCACTCTACTTTCCCATCAGGAAGAAGAATTAACCACAGGCTCAGCCTGCCGCCCGGGACCAGAATAGGGCCTGAAGCAATCCTGCGCTTTTGCGGCCAGCTCCCAAGAAAGCGAGTTGAAAAATGGAGCTCGGGGCACTGCAATTCACAAACCTGCAGACTTATAAATGATAACTCTCGTCCACAAATATATTGAGGGAAGGCAACGAAGAGGATTGGAAAGCAAGGCAGAATTGCAGGAAACAGATTTCAAGAGGGAGATTCGAATCGCCTTTAAAGCACAGGAAAAGCGGCAAAACCTCGACAATGATGCCCTTGGCCAAAAAGGGCGTATGCGTTTTTTCCTGAATATATTCAGGAAAAAACGCATACGCCCTTTTTGGCCAACCAAGCAACCTGGAAAGGCAAATCAGCGCTACAAAGAAGTCTCGCTTCCCATCGGTCAAAAGGGCCATGCTGAATAAAGTGTCAAAACCAGAAATGCAGGACAGGCCATGGAGAAACGGGAGCCTGGCTACGCTGATGGGAGGGATGTAAATTGCCAACAGCCACTCTGGAGAAGTGTACGGTGTGTCCTGAAACATCTAAAAAACTCAGCTTAGAGAGCACAGGGCACTTCCACTCATGGGCGTATAAATTGGGAAAACTAAAAATCAGCAAGACACAGGCACCCCAAAGTTTAGGGCTGCTCTGTTGACAAGAACCTCCACTTCGTTACACCTTAAATATCCCAGGAAAGAGAAAAATGGATAAAGAAGTTGTGGTCCTTATGTACAATGGAATATCACTCAGCCATGAAATCAACGTCATAAGGCTAGTAGCAGCATGATGAGTGGATTTAGGTACGACGATTCTAAGTGAAATAAGTCACACAGAAAAAGACACTTATCATAAGATATCACTTATAGAGGGAATGTAAAAACCGCTACCCTTGAACTGAATTACAAAACAGAACAGAGTCCCACGTTTAGAAAACACACTGTGGCTGCTTAACGGGAAAGGTGAGGTGGGGTCATGCATAAAACAAGGGTTTCAAATTAGGTCAGATACCGTTCCATAAACCCAATATGTAATAGACAAGACCTACTCCTTGATCAGTGAATTGGACTCAACACCCCCTATTCACCGCCCAAGAATATATCTGACTAGTAAGAATCGTAAAACCTATGTTTTGATATCTCTCTGTAAGTGAGTCAAGTGGGTGTAAAGCGGCAGAAACACAGCAGTGAAAAGCAGCTAAACCCCATTATAAAAATCAATTACTTTTAAAAACCCGTGAAACAAAGACAGTGAAAGAGAGGGAAATTCTTACAAAATTCGTTCAGGGGAGGTGATGCCACCTGGATTGACCATATCTAGACCCACAGAAGATGGAGACATAAGGGTGGACACTCTTGGGGCTGAGAGGTTTGGTGAGGTTGGGTGAGGAAACGCAGACCCTTTAAAGTAATACTGCGTGGTTCCCATCCCATGGGTCCCAAATCTCCAGGTTCAAGGGCATCTTCCTACATCGAAAACATGCATGAGAAACCCAGAAGATGGTACACCGTGTGATCGGGAAAGGTTTCCAAAACGCACCTCATTTCTCATCTCCTTATGCTCGGGTTTGCCATTCCAGCCACTTTAGTAGCAATCTCCCTCCTTGGAGAATCAGCACCTTTAACCTCCTGTTCCGTACAGGTTGCAATTTGTCCTGAGGATGAACGGGAAGAGTGGGAACCAATGAGAGACTAGCTCTAGGTGTTGGGACAGGCACAGGTCACTCTACTTTCCCATCAGGAAGAAGAATTAACCACAGGCTCAGCCTGCCGCCCGGGACCAGAATAGGGCCTGAAGCAATCCTGCGCTTTTGCGGCCAGCTCCCAAGAAAGCGAGTTGAAAAATGGAGCTCGGGGCACTGCAATTCACAAACCTGCAGACTTATAAATGATAACTCTCGTCCACAAATATATTGAGGGAAGGCAACGAAGAGGATTGGAAAGCAAGGCAGAATTGCAGGAAACAGATTTCAAGAGGGAGATTCGAATCGCCTTTAAAGCACAGGAAAAGCGGCAAAACCTCGACAATGATGCCCTTGGCCAAAAAGGGCGTATGCGTTTTTTCCTGAATATATTCAGGAAAAAACGCATACGCCCTTTTTGGCCAACCAAGCAACCTGGAAAGGCAAATCAGCGCTACAAAGAAGTCTCGCTTCCCATCGGTCAAAAGGGCCATGCTGAATAAAGTGTCAAAACCAGAAATGCAGGACAGGCCATGGAGAAACGGGAGCCTGGCTACGCTGATGGGAGGGATGTAAATTGCCAACAGCCACTCTGGAGAAGTGTACGGTGTGTCCTGAAACATCTAAAAAACTCAGCTTAGAGAGCACAGGGCACTTCCACTCATGGGCGTATAAATTGGGAAAACTAAAAATCAGCAAGACACAGGCACCCCAAAGTTTAGGGCTGCTCTGTTGACAAGAACCTCCACTTCGTTACACCTTAAATATCCCAGGAAAGAGAAAAATGGATAAAGAAGTTGTGGTCCTTATGTACAATGGAATATCACTCAGCCATGAAATCAACGTCATAAGGCTAGTAGCAGCATGATGAGTGGATTTAGGTACGACGATTCTAAGTGAAATAAGTCACACAGAAAAAGACACTTATCATAAGATATCACTTATAGAGGGAATGTAAAAACCGCTACCCTTGAACTGAATTACAAAACAGAACAGAGTCCCACGTTTAGAAAACACACTGTGGCTGCTTAACGGGAAAGGTGAGGTGGGGTCATGCATAAAACAAGGGTTTCAAATTAGGTCAGATACCGTTCCATAAACCCAATATGTAATAGACAAGACCTACTCCTTGATCAGTGAATTGGACTCAACACCCCCTATTCACCGCCCAAGAATATATCTGACTAGTAAGAATCGTAAAACCTATGTTTTGATATCTCTCTGTAAGTGAGTCAAGTGGGTGTAAAGCGGCAGAAACACAGCAGTGAAAAGCAGCTAAACCCCATTATAAAAATCAATTACTTTTAAAAACCCGTGAAACAAAGACAGTGAAAGAGAGGGAAATTCTTACAAAATTCGTTCAGGGGAGGTGATGCCACCTGGATTGACCATATCTAGACCCACAGAAGATGGAGACATAAGGGTGGACACTCTTGGGGCTGAGAGGTTTGGTGAGGTTGGGTGAGGAAACGCAGACCCTTTAAAGTAATACTGCGTGGTTCCCATCCCATGGGTCCCAAATCTCCAGGTTCAAGGGCATCTTCCTACATCGAAAACATGCATGAGAAACCCAGAAGATGGTACACCGTGTGATCGGGAAAGGTTTCCAAAACGCACCTCATTTCTCATCTCCTTATGCTCGGGTTTGCCATTCCAGCCGCTTTAGTAGCAATCTCCCTCCTTGGAGAATCAGCACCTTTAACCTCCTGTTCCGTACAGGTTGCAATTTGTCCTGAGGATGAACGGGAAGAGTGGGAACCAATGAGAGACTAGCTCTAGGTGTTGGGACAGGCACAGGTCACTCTACTTTCCCATCAGGAAGAAGAATTAACCACAGGCTCAGCCTGCCGCCCGGGACCAGAATAGGGCCTGAAGCAATCCTGCGCTTTTGCGGCCAGCTGCCAAGAAAGCGAGTTGAAAAATGGAGCTCGGGGCACTGCAATTCACAAACCTGCAGACTTATAAATGATAACTCTCGTCCACAAATATATTGAGGGAAGGCAACGAAGAGGATTGGAAAGCAAGGCAGAATTGCAGGAAACAGATTTCAAGAGGGAGATTCGAATCGCCTTTAAAGCACAGGAAAAGCGGCAAAACCTCGACAATGATGCCCTTGGCCAAAAAGGGCGTATGCGTTTTTTCCTGAATATATTCAGGAAAAAACGCATACGCCCTTTTTGGCCAACCAAGCAACCTGGAAAGGCAAATCAGCGCTACAAAGAAGTCTCGCTTCCCATCGGTCAAAAGGGCCATGCTGAATAAAGTGTCAAAACCAGAAATGCAGGACAGGCCATGGAGAAACGGGAGCCTGGCTACGCTGATGGGAGGGATGTAAATTGCCAACAGCCACTCTGGAGAAGTGTACGGTGTGTCCTGAAACATCTAAAAAACTCAGCTTAGAGAGCACAGGGCACTTCCACTCATGGGCGTATAAATTGGGAAAACTAAAAATCAGCAAGACACAGGCACCCCAAAGTTTAGGGCTGCTCTGTTGACAAGAACCTCCACTTCGTTACACCTTAAATATCCCAGGAAAGAGAAAAATGGATAAAGAAGTTGTGGTCCTTATGTACAATGGAATATCACTCAGCCATGAAATCAACGTCATAAGGCTAGTAGCAGCATGATGAGTGGATTTAGGTACGACGATTCTAAGTGAAATAAGTCACACAGAAAAAGACACTTATCATAAGATATCACTTATAGAGGGAATGTAAAAACCGCTACCCTTGAACTGAATTACAAAACAGAACAGAGTCCCACGTTTAGAAAACACACTGTGGCTGCTTAACGGGAAAGGTGAGGTGGGGTCATGCATAAAACAAGGGTTTCAAATTAGGTCAGATACCGTTCCATAAACCCAATATGTAATAGACAAGACCTACTCCTTGATCAGTGAATTGGACTCAACACCCCCTATTCACCGCCCAAGAATATATCTGACTAGTAAGAATCGTAAAACCTATGTTTTGATATCTCTCTGTAAGTGAGTCAAGTGGGTGTAAAGCGGCAGAAACACAGCAGTGAAAAGCAGCTAAACCCCATTATAAAAATCAATTACTTTTAAAAACCCGTGAAACAAAGACAGTGAAAGAGAGGGAAATTCTTACAAAATTCGTTCAGGGGAGGTGATGCCACCTGGATTGACCATATCTAGACCCACAGAAGATGGAGACATAAGGGTGGACACTCTTGGGGCTGAGAGGTTTGGTGAGGTTGGGTGAGGAAACGCAGACCCTTTAAAGTAATACTGCGTGGTTCCCATCCCATGGGTCCCAAATCTCCAGGTTCAAGGGCATCTTCCTACATCGAAAACATGCATGAGAAACCCAGAAGATGGTACACCGTGTGATCGGGAAAGGTTTCCAAAACGCACCTCATTTCTCATCTCCTTATGCTCGGGTTTGCCATTCCAGCCGCTTTAGTAGCAATCTCCCTCCTTGGAGAATCAGCACCTTTAACCTCCTGTTCCGTACAGGTTGCAATTTGTCCTGAGGATGAACGGGAAGAGTGGGAACCAATGAGAGACTAGCTCTAGGTGTTGGGACAGGCACAGGTCACTCTACTTTCCCATCAGGAAGAAGAATTAACCACAGGCTCAGCCTGTCGCCCGGGACCAGAATAGGGCCTGAAGCAATCCTGCGCTTTTGCGGCCAGCTGCCAAGAAAGCGAGTTGAAAAATGGAGCTCGGGGCACTGCAATTCACAAACCTGCAGACTTATAAATGATAACTCTCGTCCACAAATATATTGAGGGAAGGCAACGAAGAGGATTGGAAAGCAAGGCAGAATTGCAGGAAACAGATTTCAAGAGGGAGATTCGAATCGCCTTTAAAGCACAGGAAAAGCGGCAAAACCTCGACAATGATGCCCTTGGCCAAAAAGGGCGTATGCGTTTTTTCCTGAATATATTCAGGAAAAAACGCATACGCCCTTTTTGGCCAACCAAGCAACCTGGAAAGGCAAATCAGCGCTACAAAGAAGTCTCGCTTCCCATCGGTCAAAAGGGCCATGCTGAATAAAGTGTCAAAACCAGAAATGCAGGACAGGCCATGGAGAAACGGGAGCCTGGCTACGCTGATGGGAGGGATGTAAATTGCCAACAGCCACTCTGGAGAAGTGTACGGTGTGTCCTGAAACATCTAAAAAACTCAGCTTAGAGAGCACAGGGCACTTCCACTCATGGGCGTATAAATTGGGAAAACTAAAAATCAGCAAGACACAGGCACCCCAAAGTTTAGGGCTGCTCTGTTGACAAGAACCTCCACTTCGTTACACCTTAAATATCAAAGGAAAGAGAAAAATGGATAAAGAAGTTGTGGTCCTTATGTACAATGGAATATCACTCAGCCATGAAATCAACGTCATAAGGCTAGTAGCAGCATGATGAGTGGATTTAGGTACAACGATTCTAAGTGAAATAAGTCACACAGAAAAAGACACTTATCATAAGATATCACTTATAGAGGGAATGTAAAAACCGCTACCCTTGAACTGAATTACAAAACAGAACAGTGTCCCACGTTTAGAAAACACACTGTGGCTGCTTAACGGGAAAGGTGAGGTGGGGGGATGCATAAAACAAGGGTTTCAAATTAGGTCAGATACCGTTCCATAAACCCAATATGTACTAGACAAGACCTACTCCTTGATCAGTGAATTGGACTCAACACCCCCTATTCACCGCCCAAGAATATATCTGACTAGTAAGAATCGTAAAACCTACGTTTTGATATCTCTCTGTAAGTGAGTCAAGTGGGTGTAAAGCGGCAGAAACACAGCAGTGAAAAGCAGCTAAACCCCATTATAAAAATCAATTACTTTTAAAAACCCGTGAAACAAAGACAGTGAAAGAGAGGGAAATTCTTACAAAATTCGTTCAGGGGAGGTGATGCCACCTGGATTGACCATATCTAGACCCACAGAAGATGGAGACATAAGGGTGGACACTCTTGGGGCTGAGAGGTTTGGTGAGGTTGGGTGAGGAAACGCAGACCCTTTAAAGTAATACTGCGTGGTTCCCATCCCATGGGTCCCAAATCTCCAGGTTCAAGGGCATCTTCCTACATCGAAAACATGCATGAGAAACCCAGAAGATGGTACACCGTGTGATCGGGAAAGGTTTCCAAAACGCACCTCATTTCTCATCTCCTTATGCTCGGGTTTGCCATTCCAGCCGCTTTAGTAGCAATCTCCCTCCTTGGAGAATCAGCACCTTTAACCTCCTGTTCCGTACAGGTTGCAATTTGTCCTGAGGATGAACGGGAAGAGTGGGAACCAATGAGAGACTAGCTCTAGGTGTTGGGACAGGCACAGGTCACTCTACTTTCCCATCAGGAAGAAGAATTAACCACAGGCTCAGCCTGCCGCCCGCGACCAGAATAGGGCCTGAAGCAATCCTGCGCTTTTGCGGCCAGCTGCCAAGAAAGCGAGTTGAAAAATGGAGCTCGGGGCACTGCAATTCACAAACCTGCAGACTTATAAATGATAACTCTCGTCCACAAATATATTGAGGGAAGGCAACGAAGAGGATTGGAAAGCAAGGCAGAATTGCAGGACACAGATTTCAGGAGGGAGATTCGAATCGCCTTTAAAGCACAGGAAAAGCGGCAAAACCTCGACAATGATGCCCTTGGCCAAAAAGGGCGTATGCGTTTTTTCCTGAATATATTCAGGAAAAAACGCATACGCCCTTTTTGGCCAACCAAGCAACCTGGAAAGGAAAATCAGCGCTACAAAGAAGTCTCGCTTCCCATCGGTCAAAAGGGCCATGCTGAATAAAGTGTCAAAACCAGAAATGCAGGACAGGCCATGGAGAAACGGGAGCCTGGCTACGCTGATGGGAGGGATGTAAATTGCCAACAGCCACTCTGGAGAAGTGTACGGTGTGTCCTGAAACATCTAAAAAACTCAGCTTAGAGAGCACAGGGCACTTCCACTCATGGGCGTATAAATTGGGAAAACTAAAAATCAGCAAGACACAGGCACCCCAAAGTTTACGGCTGCTCTGTTGACAAGAACCTCCACTTCGTTACACCTTAAATATCCCAGGAAAGAGAAAAATGGATAAAGAAGTTGTGGTCCTTATGTACAATGGAATATCACTCAGCCATGAAATCAACGTCATAAGGCTAGTAGCAGCATGATGAGTGGATTTAGGTACGACGAATCTAAGTGAAATAAGTCACACAGAAAAAGACACTTATCATAAGATATCACTTATAGAGGGAATGTAAAAACCGCTACCCTTGAACTGAATTACAAAACAGAACAGAGTCCCACGTTTAGAAAACACACTGTGGCTGCTTAACGGGAAAGGTGAGGTGGGGTCATGCATAAAACAAGGATTTCAAATTAGGTCAGATACCGTTCCATAAACCCAATATGTAATAGACAAGACCTACTCCTTGATCAGTGAATTGGACTCAACACCCCCTATTCACCGCCCAAGAATATATCTGACTAGTAAGAATCGTAAAACCTACGTTTTGATATCTCTCTGTAAGTGAGTCAAGTGGGTGTAAAGCGGCAGAAACACAGCAGTGAAAAGCAGCTAAACCCCATTATAAAAATCAATTACTTTTAAAAACCCGTGAAACAAAGACAGTGAAAGAGAGGGAAATTCTTACAAAATTCGTTCAGGGGAGGTGATGCCACCTGGATTGACCATATCTAGACCCACAGAAGATGGAGACATAAGGGTGGACACTCTTGGGGCTGAGAGGTTTGGTGAGGTTGGGTGAGGAAACGCAGACCCTTTAAAGTAATACTGCGTGGTTCCCATCCCATGGGTCCCAAATCTCCAGGTTCAAGGGCATCTTCCTACATCGAAAACATGCATGAGAAACCCAGAAGATGGTACACCGTGTGATCGGGAAAGGTTTCCAAAACGCACCTCATTTCTCATCTCCTTATGCTCGGGTTTGCCATTCCAGCCGCTTTAGTAGCAATCTCCCTCCTTGGAGAATCAGCACCTTTAACCTCCTGTTCCGTACAGGTTGCAATTTGTCCTGAGGATGAACGGGAAGAGTGGGAACCAATGAGAGACTAGCTCTAGGTGGTGGGACAGGCACAGGTCACTCTACTTTCCCATCAGGAAGAAGAATTAACCACAGGCTCAGCCTGCCGCCCGCGACCAGAATAGGGCCTGAAGCAATCCTGCGCTTTTGCGGCCAGCTGCCAAGAAAGCGAGTTGAAAAATGGAGCTCGGGGCACTGCAATTCACAAACCTGCAGACTTATAAATGATAACTCTCGTCCACAAATATATTGAGGGAAGGCAACGAAGAGGATTGGAAAGCAAGGCAGAATTGCAGGACACAGATTTCAGGAGGGAGATTCGAATCGCCTTTAAAGCACAGGAAAAGCGGCAAAACCTCGACAATGATGCCCTTGGCCAAAAAGGGCGTATGCGTTTTTTCCTGAATATATTCAGGAAAAAACGCATACGCCCTTTTTGGCCAACCAAGCAACCTGGAAAGGCAAATCAGCGCTACAAAGAAGTCTCGCTTCCCATCGGTCAAAAGGGCCATGCTGAATAAAGTGTCAAAACCAGAAATGCAGGACAGGCCATGGAGAAACGGGAGCCTGGCTACGCTGATGGGAGGGATGTAAATTGCCAACAGCCACTCTGGAGAAGTGTACGGTGTGTCCTGAAACATCTAAAAAACTCAGCTTAGAGAGCACAGAGCACTTCCACTCATGGGCGTATAAATTGGGAAAACTAAAAATCAGCAAGACACAGGCACCCCAAAGTTTACGGCTGCTCTGTTGACAAGAACCTCCACTTCGTTACACCTTAAATATCCCAGGAAAGAGAAAAATGGATAAAGAAGTTGTGGTCCTTATGTACAATGGAATATCACTCAGCCATGAAATCAACGTCATAAGGCTAGTAGCAGCATGATGAGTGGATTTAGGTACGACGATTCTAAGTGAAATAAGTCACACAGAAAAAGACACTTATCATAAGATATCACTTATAGAGGGAATGTAAAAACCGCTACCCTTGAACTGAATTACAAAACAGAACAGAGTCCCACGTTTAGAAAACACACTGTGGCTGCTTAACGGGAAAGGTGAGGTGGGGTGATGCATAAAACAAGGGTTTCAAATTAGGTCAGATACCGTACCATAAACCCAATATGTAATAGACAAGACCTACTCCTTGATCAGTGAATTGGACTCAACACCCCCTATTCACCGCCCAAGAATATATCTGACTAGTAAGAATCGTAAAACCTATGTTTTGATATCTCTCTGTAAGTGAGTCAAGTGGGTGTAAAGCGGCAGAAACACAGCAGTGAAAAGCAGCTAAACCCCATTATAAAAATCAATTACTTTTAAAAACCCGTGAAACAAAGACAGTGAAAGAGAGGGAAATTCTTACAAAATTCGTTCAGGGGAGGTGATGCCACCTGGATTGACCATATCTAGACCCACAGAAGATGGAGACATAAGGGTGGACACTCTTGGGGCTGAGCGGTTTGGTGAGGTTGGGTGAGGAAACGCAGACCCTTTAAAGTAATACTGCGTGGTTCCCATCCCATGGATCCCAAATCTCCAGGTTCAAGGGCATCTTCCTACATCGAAAACATGCATGAGAAACCCAGAAGATGGTACACCGTGTGATCGGGAAAGGTTTCCAAAACGCACCTCATTTCTCATCTCCTTGTGCTCGCGTTCGCCATTCCAGCCGCTTTACTAGCAGTCTCCCTCCTTGGAGAATCAGCACCTTTAACCTCCTGTTCCGTACAGGTTGCAATTTGTCCTGAGGATGAACGGGAAGACTGGGAACCAATGAGAGACTAGCTCTAGGTGTTGGGACAGGCACAGGTCACTCTACTTCCCCATCAGGAAGAAGAATTAACCACAGGCTCAGCCTGCGGCCCGGGACCAGAATAGGGCCTGAAGCAATCCTGCGCTTTTGCGGCCAGCTGCCAAGAAAGCGAGTTGAAAAATGGAGCTCAGGGGCACTGCAATTCACAAACCTGCAGACTTATAAATGATAACTCTCGTCCACAAATATATTGAGGGAAGGCAACGAAGAGGATTGGAAAGCAAGGCAGAATTGCAGGAAACAGATTTCAGGAGGGAGATTCGAATCGCCTTTAAAGCACAGGAAAAGCGGCAAAACCTCGACAATGATGCCCTTGGCCAAAAAGGGCGTATGCGTTTTTTCCTGAATATATTCAGGAAAAAACGCATACGCCCTTTTGGGCCAACCAAGCAACCTGGAAAGGCAAATCAGCGCTACAAAGAAGTCTCGCTTCCCATCGATCAAAAGGGCCATGCTGAATAAAGTGTCAAAACCAGAAATGCAGGACAGGCCATGGAGAAACGGGAGCCTGGCTACGCTGATGGGAGGGATGTAAATTGCCAACAGCCACTCTGGAGAAGTGTACGGCGTGTCCTGAAACATCTAAAAAACTCAGCTTAGAGAGCACAGGGCACTTCCACTCATGGGCGTATAAATTGGGAAAACTAAAAATCAGCAAGACACAGGCACCCCAAAGTTTAGGGCTGCTCTGTTGACAAGAACCTCCACTTCGTTACACCTTAAATATCCCAGGAAAGAGAAAAATGGATAAAGAAGTTGTGGTCCTTATGTACAATGGAATATCACTCAGCCATGAAATCAACGTCATAAGGCTAGTAGCAGCATGATGAGTGGATTTAGGTACGACGATTCTAAGTAAAATAAGTCACACAGAAAAAGACACTTATCATAAGATATCACTTATAGAGGGAATGTAAAAACCGCTACCCTTGAACTGAATTACAAAACAGAACAGAGTCCCACGTTTAGAAAACACACTATGGCTGCTTAACGGGAAAGGTGAGGTGGGGTGATGCATAAAACAAGGGTTTCAAATTAGGTCAGATACCGTTCCATAAACCCAATATGTAATAGACAAGACCTACTCCTTGATCAGTGAATTGGACTCAACACCCCCTATTCACCGCCCAAGAATATATCTGACTAGTAAGAATCGTAAAACCTATGTTTTGATATCTCTCTGTAAGTGAGTCAAGTGGGTGTAAAGCGGCAGAAACACAGCAGTGAAAAGCAGCTAAACCCCATTATAAAAATCAATTACTTTTAAAAACCCGTGAAACAAAGACAGTGAAAGAGAGAGAAATTCTTACAAAATTCGTTCAGGGGCTGTGATGCCACCTGGATTGACCATATCTAGACCCACAGCTGATGGAGACATAGGGGTGGACACTCTTGGAGCTGAGAGGTTTGGTGAGGTTGGGTGAGGAAACGCAGACCCTTTAAAGTAATACTGCGTGGTTCCCATCCCATGGGTCCCAAATCTCCAGGTTCAAGGGCATCTTCCTACATCGAAAACATGCATGAGAAACCCAGAAGATGGTACACCGTGTGATCGGGAAAGGTTTCCAAAACGCACCTCATTTCTCATCTCCTTGTGCTCGGGTTCGCCATTCCAGCCGCTTTAGTAGCAATCTCCCTCCTTGGAGAATCAGCACCTTTAACCTCCTGTTCCGTACAGGTTGCAATTTGTCCTGAGGATGAACGGGAAGAGTGGGAACCAATGAGAGACTAGCTCTAGGTGTTGGGACAGGCACAGGTCACTCTACTTCCCCATCAGGAAGAAGAATTAACCACAGGCTCAGCCTGCCGCCCGGGACCAGAATAGGGCCTGAAGCAATCCTGCGCTTTTGCGGCCAGCTCCCAAGAAAGCGAGTTGAAAAATGGAGCTCAGGGGCACTGCAATTCACAAACCTGCAGACTTATAAATGATAACTCTCGTCCACAAATATATTGAGGGAAGGCAACGAAGAGGATTGGAAAGCAAGGCAGAATTGCAGGAAACAGATTTCAGGAGGGAGATTCGAATCGCCTTTAAAGCACAGGAAAAGCGGCAAAACCTCGACAATGATGCCCTTGGCCAAAAAGGGCGTATGCGTTTTTTCCTGAATATATTCAGGAAAAAACGCATACGCCCTTTTTGGCCAACCAAGCAACCTGGAAAGGCAAATCAGCGCTACAAAGAAGTCTCGCTTCCCATCGGTCAAAAGGGCCATGCTTAATAAAGTGTCAAAACCAGAAATGCAGGACAGGCCATGGCGAAACGGGAGCCTGGCTACGCTGATGGGAGGGATGTAAATTGCCAACAGCCACTCTGGAGAAGTGTACGGCGTGTCCTGAAACATCTAAAAAACTCAGCTTAGAGAGCACAGGGCACTTCCACTCATGGGCGTATAAATTGGGAAAACTAAAAATCAGCAAGACACAGGCACCCCAAAGTTTAGGGCTGCTCTGTTGACAAGAACCTCCACTTCGTTACACCTTAAATATCCCAGGAAAGAGAAAAATGGATAAAGAAGTTGTGGTCCTTATGTACAATGGAATATCACTCAGCCATGAAATCAACGTCATAAGGCTAGTAGCAGCATGATGAGTGGATTTAGGTACGACGATTCTAAGTAAAATAAGTCACACAGAAAAAGACACTTATCATAAGATATCACTTATAGAGGGAATGTAAAAACCGCTACCCTTGAACTGAATTACAAAACAGAACTGAGTCCCACGTTTAGAAAACACACTATGGCTGCTTAACGGGAAAGGTGAGGTGGGGTGATGCATAAAACAAGGGTTTCAAATTAGGTCAGATACCGTTCCATAAACCCAATATGTAATAGACAAGACCTACTCCTTGATCAGTGAATTGGACTCAACACCCCCTATTCACCGCCCAAGAATATATCTGACTAGTAAGAATCTTAAAACCTATGTTTTGATATCTCTCTGTAAGTGAGTCAAGTGGGTGTAAAGCGGCAGAAACACAGCAGTGAAAAGCAGCTAAACCCCATTATAAAAATCAATTACTTTTAAAAACCCGTGAAACAAAGACAGTGAAAGAGAGAGAAATTCTTACAAAATTCGTTCAGGGGCTGTGATGCCACCTGGATTGACCATATCTAGACCCACAGCTGATGGAGACATAGGGGTGGACACTCTTGGAGCTGAGAGGTTTGGTGAGGTTGGGTGAGGAAACGCAGACCCTTTAAAGTAATACTGCGTGGTTCCCATCCCATGGGTCCCAAATCTCCAGGTTCAAGGGCATCTTCCTACATCGAAAACATGCATGAGAAACCCAGAAGATGGTACACCGTGTGATCGGGAAAGGTTTCCAAAACGCACCTCATTTCTCATCTCCTTGTGCTCGGGTTCGCCATTCCAGCCGCTTTAGTAGCAATCTCCCTCCTTGGAGAATCAGCACCTTTAACCTCCTGTTCCGTACAGGTTGCAATTTGTCCTGAGGATGAACGGGAAGAGTGGGAACCAATGAGAGACTAGCTCTAGGTGTTGGGACAGGCACAGGTCACTCTACTTCCCCATCAGGAAGAAGAATTAACCACAGGCTCAGCCTGCCGCCCGGGACCAGAATAGGGCCTGAAGCAATCCTGCGCTTTTGCGGCCAGCTCCCAAGAAAGCGAGTTGAAAAATGGAGCTCAGGGGCACTGCAATTCACAAACCTGCAGACTTATAAATGATAACTCTCGTCCACAAATATATTGAGGGAAGGCAACGAAGAGGATTGGAAAGCAAGGCAGAATTGCAGGAAACAGATTTCAGGAGGGAGATTCGAATCGCCTTTAAAGCACAGGAAAAGCGGCAAAACCTCGACAATGATGCCCTTGGCCAAAAAGGGCGTATGCGTTTTTTCCTGAATATATTCAGGAAAAAACGCATACGCCCTTTTTGGCCAACCAAGCAACCTGGAAAGGCAAATCAGCGCTACAAAGAAGTCTCGCTTCCCATCGGTCAAAAGGGCCATGCTTAATAAAGTGTCAAAACCAGAAATGCAGGACAGGCCATGGCGAAACGGGAGCCTGGCTATGCTGATGGGAGGGATGTAAATTGCCAACAGCCACTCTGGAGAAGTGTACGGTGTGTCCTGAAACATCTAAAAAACTCAGCTTAGAGAGCACAGGGCACTTCCACTCATGGGCGTATAAATTGGGAAAACTAAAAATCAGCAAGACACAGGCACCCCAAAGTTTAGGGCTGCTCTGTTGACAAGAACCTCCACTTCGTTACACCTTAAATATCCCAGGAAAGAGAAAAATGGATAAAGAAGTTGTGGTCCTTATGTACAATGGAATATCACTCAGCCATGAAATCAACGTCATAAGGCTAGTAGCAGCATGATGAGTGGATTTAGGTACGACGATTCTAAGTAAAATAAGTCACACAGAAAAAGACACTTATCATAAGATATCACTTATAGAAGGAATGTAAAAACCGCTACCCTTGAACTGAATTACAAAACAGAACAGAGTCCCACGTTTAGAAAACACACTATGGCTGCTTAACGGGAAAGGTGAGGTGGGGTGATGCATAAAACAAGGGTTTCAAATTAGGTCAGATACCGTTCCATAAACCCAATATGTAATAGACAAGACCTACTCCTTGATCAGTGAATTGGACTCAACACCCCCTATTCACCGCCCAAGAATATATCTGACTAGTAAGAATCTTAAAACCTATGTTTTGATATCTCTCTGTAAGTGAGTCAAGTGGGTGTAAAGCGGCAGAAACACAGCAGTGAAAAGCAGCTAAACCCCATTATAAAAATCAATTACTTTTAAAAACCCGTGAAACAAAGACAGTGAAAGAGAGAGAAATTCTTACAAAATTCGTTCAGGGGCTGTGATGCCACCTGGATTGACCATATCTAGACCCACAGTTGATGGAGACATAAGGGTGGACACTCTTGGGGCTGAGAGGTTTGGTGAGGTTGGGTGAGGAAACGCAGACCCTTTAAAGTAATACTGCGTGGTTCCCATCCCATGGGTCCCAAATTTCCAGGTTCAAGGGCATCTTCCTACATCGAAAACATGCATGAGAAACCCAGAAGATGGTACACCGTGTGATCGGGAAAGGTTTCCAAAACGCACCTCATTTCTCATCTCCTTCTGCTCGGGTTCGCCATTCCAGCCCCTTTAGTAGCAATCTCCCTCCTTGGAGAATCAGCACCTTTAACCTCCTGTTCCGTACAGGTTGCAATTTGTCCTGAGGATGAACGGGAAGAGTGGGAACCAATGAGAGACTAGCTCTAGGTGTTGGGACAGGCACAGGTCACTCTACTTCCCCATCAGGAAGAAGAATTAACCACAGGCTCAGCCTGCCGCCCGGGACCAGAATAGGGCCTGAAGCAATCCTGCGCTTTTGCGGCCAGCTCCCAAGAAAGCGAGTTGAAAAATGGAGCTCAGGGGCACTGCAATTCACAAACCTGCAGACTTATAAATGATAACTCTCGTCCACAAATATATTGAGGGAAGGCAACGAAGAGGATTGGAAAGCAAGGCAGAATTGCAGGAAACAGATTTCAGGAGGGAGATTCGAATCGCCTTTAAAGCACAGGAAAAGCAGCAAAACCTCGACAATGATGCCCTTGGCCAAAAAGGGCGTATGCGTTTTTTCCTGAATATATTCAGGAAAAAACGCATACGCCCTTTTTGGCCAACCAAGCAACCTGGAAAGGCAAATCAGCGCTACAAAGAAGTCTCGCTTCCCATCGGTCAAAAGGGCCATGCTTAATAAAGTGTCAAAACCAGAAATGCAGGACAGGCCATGGCGAAACGGGAGCCTGGCTATGCTGATGGGAGGGATGTAAATTGCCAACAGCCACTCTGGAGAAGTGTACGGTGTGTCCTGAAACATCTAAAAAACTCAGCTTAGAGAGCACAGGGCACTTCCACTCATGGGCGTATAAATTGGGAAAACTAAAAATCAGCAAGACACAGGCACCCCAAAGTTTAGGGCTGCTCTGTTGACAAGAACCTCCACTTCGTTACACCTTAAATATCCCAGGAAAGAGAAAAATGGATAAAGAAGTTGTGGTCCTTATGTACAATGGAATATCACTCAGCCATGAAATCAACGTCATAAGGCTAGTAGCAGCATGATGAGTGGATTTAGGTACGACGATTCTAAGTAAAATAAGTCACACAGAAAAAGACACTTATCATAAGATATCACTTATAGAGGGAATGTAAAAACCGCTACCCTTGAACTGAATTACAAAACAGAACTGAGTCCCACGTTTAGAAAACACACTATGGCTGCTTAACGGGAAAGGTGAGGTGGGGTGATGCATAAAACAAGGGTTTCAAATTAGGTCAGATACCGTTCCATAAACCCAATATGTAATAGACAAGACCTACTCCTTGATCAGTGAATTGGACTCAACACCCCCTATTCACCGCCCAAGAATATATCTGACTAGTAAGAATCTTAAAACCTATGTTTTGATATCTCTCTGTAAGTGAGTCAAGTGGGTGTAAAGCGGCAGAAACACAGCAGTGAAAAGCAGCTAAACCCCATTATAAAAATCAATTACTTTTAAAAACCCGTGAAACAAAGACAGTGAAAGAGAGAGAAATTCTTACAAAATTCGTTCAGGGGCTGTGATGCCACCTGGATTGACCATATCTAGACCCACAGTTGATGGAGACATAAGGGTGGACACTCTTGGGGCTGAGAGGTTTGGTGAGGTTGGGTGAGGAAACGCAGACCCTTTAAAGTAATACTGCGTGGTTCCCATCCCATGGGTCCCAAATCTCCAGGTTCAAGGGCATCTTCCTACATCGAAAACATGCATGAGAAACCCAGAAGATGGTACACCGTGTGATCGGGAAAGGTTTCCAAAACGCACCTCATTTCTCATCTCCTTCTGCTCGGGTTCGCCATTCCAGCCCCTTTAGTAGCAATCTCCCTCCTTGGAGAATCAGCACCTTTAACCTCCTGTTCCGTACAGGTTGCAATTTGTCCTGAGGATGAACGGGAAGAGTGGGAACCAATGAGAGACTAGCTCTAGGTGTTGGGACAGGCACAGGTCACTCTACTTCCCCATCAGGAAGAAGAATTAACCACAGGCTCAGCCTGCCGCCCG
Organism: Balaenoptera physalus; assembly: GCF_965194825.1. Lineage (NCBI taxonomy): Eukaryota > Metazoa > Chordata > Mammalia > Artiodactyla > Balaenopteridae > Balaenoptera > Balaenoptera physalus. Next base: position 432,941 of record NW_028126013.1, read on the forward strand.
GGATCAGAATAGGGCCTGAAGCAATCCTGCGCTTTTGCGGCCAGCTCCCAAGAAAGCGAGTTGAAAAATGGAGCTCAGGGGCACTGCAATTCACAAACCTGCAGACTTATAAATGATAACTCTCGTCCACAAATATATTGAGGGAAGGCAACGAAGAGGATTGGAAAGCAAGGCAGAATTGCAGGAAACAGATTTCAAGAGGGAGATTCGAATCGCCTTTAAAGCACAGGAAAAGCGGCAAAACCTCGACAATGATGCCCTTGGCCAAAAAGGGCGTATGCGTTTTTTCCTGAGTATATTCAGGAAAAAACGCATACGCCCTTTTGGGCCAACCAAGCAACCTGGAAAGGCAAATCAGCGCTACAAAGAAGTCTCGCTTCCCATCGATCAAAAGGGCCATGCTGAATAAAGTGTCAAAACCAGAAATGCAGGACAGGCCATGGAGAAACGGGAGCCTGGCTACGCTGATGGGAGGGATGTAAATTGCCAACAGCCACTCTGGAGAAGTGTACGGCGTGTCCTGAAACATCTAAAAAACTCAGCTTAGAGAGCACAGGGCACTTCCACTCATGGGCGTATAAATTGGGAAAACTAAAAATCAGCAAGACACAGGCACCCCAAAGTTTAGGGCTGCTCTGTTGACAAGAACCTCCACTTCGTTACACCTTAAATATCCCAGGAAAGAGAAAAATGGATAAAGAAGTTGTGGTCCTTATGTACAATGGAATATCACTCAGCCATGAAATCAACGTCATAAGGCTAGTAGCAGCATGATGAGTGGATTTAGGTACGACGATTCTAAGTAAAATAAGTCACACAGAAAAAGACACTTATCATAAGATATCACTTATAGAGGGAATGTAAAAACCGCTACCCTTGAACTGAATTACAAAACAGAACAGAGTCCCACGTTTAGAAAACACACTATGGCTGCTTAACGGGAAAGGTGAGGTGGGGTGATGCATAAAACAAGGGTTTCAAATTAGGTCAGATACCGTTCCATAAACCCAATATGTAATAGACAAGACCTACTCCTTGATCAGTGAATTGGACTCAACACCCCCTATTCACCGCCCAAGAATATATCTGACTAGTAAGAATCTTAAAACCTATGTTTTGATATCTCTCTGTAAGTGAGTCAAGTGGGTGTAAAGCGGCAGAAACACAGCAGTGAAAAGCAGCTAAACCCCATTATAAAAATCAATTACTTTTAAAAACCCGTGAAACAAAGACAGTGAAAGAGAGAGAAATTCTTACAAAATTCGTTCAGGGGCTGTGATGCCACCTGGATTGACCATATCTAGACCCACAGTTGATGGAGACATAAGGGTGGACACTCTTGGGGCTGAGAGGTTTGGTGAGGTTGGGTGAGGAAACGCAGACCCTTTAAAGTAATACTGCGTGGTTCCCATCCCATGGGTCCCAAATTTCCAGGTTCAAGGGCATCTTCCTACATCGAAAACATGCATGAGAAACCCAGAAGATGGTACACCGTGTGATCGGGAAAGGTTTCCAAAACGCACCTCATTTCTCATCTCCTTCTGCTCGGGTTCGCCATTCCAGCCCCTTTAGTAGCAATCTCCCTCCTTGGAGAATCAGCACCTTTAACCTCCTGTTCCGTACAGGTTGCAATTTGTCCTGAGGATGAACGGGAAGAGTGGGAACCAATGAGAGACTAGCTCTAGGTGTTGGGACAGGCACAGGTCACTCTACTTCCCCATCAGGAAGAAGAATTAACCACAGGCTCAGCCTGCCGCCCGGGATCAGAATAGGGCCTGAAGCAATCCTGCGCTTTTGCGGCCAGCTCCCAAGAAAGCGAGTTGAAAAATGGAGCTCAGGGGCACTGCAATTCACAAACCTGCAGACTTATAAATGATAACTCTCGTCCACAAATATATTGAGGGAAGGCAACGAAGAGGATTGGAAAGCAAGGCAGAATTGCAGGAAACAGATTTCAAGAGGGAGATTCGAATCGCCTTTAAAGCACAGGAAAAGCGGCAAAACCTCGACAATGATGCCCTTGGCCAAAAAGGGCGTATGCGTTTTTTCCTGAGTATATTCAGGAAAAAACGCATACGCCCTTTTGGGCCAACCAAGCAACCTGGAAAGGCAAATCAGCGCTACAAAGAAGTCTCGCTTCCCATCGATCAAAAGGGCCATGCTGAATAAAGTGTCAAAACCAGAAATGCAGGACAGGCCATGGAGAAACGGGAGCCTGGCTACGCTGATGGGAGGGATGTAAATTGCCAACAGCCACTCTGGAGAAGTGTACGGCGTGTCCTGAAACATCTAAAAAACTCAGCTTAGAGAGCACAGGGCACTTCCACTCATGGGCGTATAAATTGGGAAAACTAAAAATCAGCAAGACACAGGCACCCCAAAGTTTAGGGCTGCTCTGTTGACAAGAACCTCCACTTCGTTACACCTTAAATATCCCAGGAAAGAGAAAAATGGATAAAGAAGTTGTGGTCCTTATGTACAATGGAATATCACTCAGCCATGAAATCAACGTCATAAGGCTAGTAGCAGCATGATGAGTGGATTTAGGTACGACGATTCTAAGTAAAATAAGTCACACAGAAAAAGACACTTATCATAAGATATCACTTATAGAGGGAATGTAAAAACCGCTACCCTTGAACTGAATTACAAAACAGAACAGAGTCCCACGTTTAGAAAACACACTATGGCTGCTTAACGGGAAAGGTGAGGTGGGGTGATGCATAAAACAAGGGTTTCAAATTAGGTCAGATACCGTTCCATAAACCCAATATGTAATAGACAAGACCTACTCCTTGATCAGTGAATTGGACTCAACACCCCCTATTCACCGCCCAAGAATATATCTGACTAGTAAGAATCTTAAAACCTATGTTTTGATATCTCTCTGTAAGTGAGTCAAGTGGGTGTAAAGCGGCAGAAACACAGCAGTGAAAAGCAGCTAAACCCCATTATAAAAATCAATTACTTTTAAAAACCCGTGAAACAAAGACAGTGAAAGAGAGAGAAATTCTTACAAAATTCGTTCAGGGGCTGTGATGCCACCTGGATTGACCATATCTAGACCCACAGTTGATGGAGACATAAGGGTGGACACTCTTGGGGCTGAGAGGTTTGGTGAGGTTAGGTGAGGAAACGCAGACCCTTTAAAGTAATACTGCGTGGTTCCCATCCCATGGGTCCCAAATCTCCAGGTTCAAGGGCATCTTCCTACATCGAAAACATGCATGAGAAACCCAGAAGATGGTACACCGTGTGATCGGGAAAGGTTTCCAAAACGCACCTCATTTCTCATCTCCTTCTGCTCGGGTTCGCCATTCCAGCCCCTTTAGTAGCAATCTCCCTCCTTGGAGAATCAGCACCTTTAACCTCCTGTTCCGTACAGGTTGCAATTTGTCCTGAGGATGAACGGGAAGAGTGGGAACCAATGAGAGACTAGCTCTAGGTGTTGGGACAGGCACAGGTCACTCTACTTCCCCATCAGGAAGAAGAATTAACCACAGGCTCAGCCTGCCGCCCGGGATCAGAATAGGGCCTGAAGCAATCCTGCGCTTTTGCGGCCAGCTCCCAAGAAAGCGAGTTGAAAAATGGAGCTCAGGGGCACTGCAATTCACAAACCTGCAGACTTATAAATGATAACTCTCGTCCACAAATATATTGAGGGAAGGCAACGAAGAGGATTGGAAAGCAAGGCAGAATTGCAGGAAACAGATTTCAAGAGGGAGATTCGAATCGCCTTTAAAGCACAGGAAAAGCGGCAAAACCTCGACAATGATGCCCTTGGCCAAAAAGGGCGTATGCGTTTTTTCCTGAGTATATTCAGGAAAAAACGCATACGCCCTTTTGGGCCAACCAAGCAACCTGGAAAGGCAAATCAGCGCTACAAAGAAGTCTCGCTTCCCATCGATCAAAAGGGCCATGCTGAATAAAGTGTCAAAACCAGAAATGCAGGACAGGCCATGGAGAAACGGGAGCCTGGCTACGCTGATGGGAGGGATGTAAATTGCCAACAGCCACTCTGGAGAAGTGTACGGCGTGTCCTGAAACATCTAAAAAACTCAGCTTAGAGAGCACAGGGCACTTCCACTCATGGGCGTATAAATTGGGAAAACTAAAAATCAGCAAGACACAGGCACCCCAAAGTTTAGGGCTGCTCTGTTGACAAGAACCTCCACTTCGTTACACCTTAAATATCCCAGGAAAGAGAAAAATGGATAAAGAAGTTGTGGTCCTTATGTACAATGGAATATCACTCAGCCATGAAATCAACGTCATAAGGCTAGTAGCAGCATGATGAGTGGATTTAGGTACGACGATTCTAAGTAAAATAAGTCACACAGAAAAAGACACTTATCATAAGATATCACTTATAGAGGGAATGTAAAAACCGCTACCCTTGAACTGAATTACAAAACAGAACAGAGTCCCACGTTTAGAAAACACACTATGGCTGCTTAACGGGAAAGGTGAGGTGGGGTGATGCATAAAACAAGGGTTTCAAATTAGGTCAGATACCGTTCCATAAACCCAATATGTAATAGACAAGACCTACTCCTTGATCAGTGAATTGGACTCAACACCCCCTATTCACCGCCCAAGAATATATCTGACTAGTAAGAATCTTAAAACCTATGTTTTGATATCTCTCTGTAAGTGAGTCAAGTGGGTGTAAAGCGGCAGAAACACAGCAGTGAAAAGCAGCTAAACCCCATTATAAAAATCAATTACTTTTAAAAACCCGTGAAACAAAGACAGTGAAAGAGAGAGAAATTCTTACAAAATTCGTTCAGGGGCTGTGATGCCACCTGGATTGACCATATCTAGACCCACAGTTGATGGAGACATAAGGGTGGACACTCTTGGGGCTGAGAGGTTTGGTGAGGTTAGGTGAGGAAACGCAGACCCTTTAAAGTAATACTGCGTGGTTCCCATCCCATGGGTCCCAAATCTCCAGGTTCAAGGGCATCTTCCTACATCGAAAACATGCATGAGAAACCCAGAAGATGGTACACCGTGTGATCGGGAAAGGTTTCCAAAACGCACCTCATTTCTCATCTCCTTCTGCTCGGGTTCGCCATTCCAGCCCCTTTAGTAGCAATCTCCCTCCTTGGAGAATCAGCACCTTTAACCTCCTGTTCCGTACAGGTTGCAATTTGTCCTGAGGATGAACGGGAAGAGTGGGAACCAATGAGAGACTAGCTCTAGGTGTTGGGACAGGCACAGGTCACTCTACTTCCCCATCAGGAAGAAGAATTAACCACAGGCTCAGCCTGCCGCCCGGGATCAGAATAGGGCCTGAAGCAATCCTGCGCTTTTGCGGCCAGCTCCCAAGAAAGCGAGTTGAAAAATGGAGCTCAGGGGCACTGCAATTCACAAACCTGCAGACTTATAAATGATAACTCTCGTCCACAAATATATTGAGGGAAGGCAACGAAGAGGATTGGAAAGCAAGGCAGAATTGCAGGAAACAGATTTCAAGAGGGAGATTCGAATCGCCTTTAAAGCACAGGAAAAGCGGCAAAACCTCGACAATGATGCCCTTGGCCAAAAAGGGCGTATGCGTTTTTTCCTGAGTATATTCAGGAAAAAACGCATACGCCCTTTTGGGCCAACCAAGCAACCTGGAAAGGCAAATCAGCGCTACAAAGAAGTCTCGCTTCCCATCGATCAAAAGGGCCATGCTGAATAAAGTGTCAAAACCAGAAATGCAGGACAGGCCATGGAGAAACGGGAGCCTGGCTACGCTGATGGGAGGGATGTAAATTGCCAACAGCCACTCTGGAGAAGTGTACGGCGTGTCCTGAAACATCTAAAAAACTCAGCTTAGAGAGCACAGGGCACTTCCACTCATGGGCGTATAAATTGGGAAAACTAAAAATCAGCAAGACACAGGCACCCCAAAGTTTAGGGCTGCTCTGTTGACAAGAACCTCCACTTCGTTACACCTTAAATATCCCAGGAAAGAGAAAAATGGATAAAGAAGTTGTGGTCCTTATGTACAATGGAATATCACTCAGCCATGAAATCAACGTCATAAGGCTAGTAGCAGCATGATGAGTGGATTTAGGTACGACGATTCTAAGTAAAATAAGTCACACAGAAAAAGACACTTATCATAAGATATCACTTATAGAGGGAATGTAAAAACCGCTACCCTTGAACTGAATTACAAAACAGAACTGAGTCCCACGTTTAGAAAACACACTATGGCTGCTTAACGGGAAAGGTGAGGTGGGGTGATGCATAAAACAAGGGTTTCAAATTAGGTCAGATACCGTTCCATAAACCCAATATGTAATAGACAAGACCTACTCCTTGATCAGTGAATTGGACTCAACACCCCCTATTCACCGCCCAAGAATATATCTGACTAGTAAGAATCTTAAAACCTATGTTTTGATATCTCTCTGTAAGTGAGTCAAGTGGGTGTAAAGCGGCAGAAACACAGCAGTGAAAAGCAGCTAAACCCCATTATAAAAATCAATTACTTTTAAAAACCCGTGAAACAAAGACAGTGAAAGAGAGAGAAATTCTTACAAAATTCGTTCAGGGGCTGTGATGCCACCTGGATTGACCATATCTAGACCCACAGTTGATGGAGACATAAGGGTGGACACTCTTGGGGCTGAGAGGTTTGGTGAGGTTGGGTGAGGAAACGCAGACCCTTTAAAGTAATACTGCGTGGTTCCCATCCCATGGGTCCCAAATCTCCAGGTTCAAGGGCATCTTCCTACATCGAAAACATGCATGAGAAACCCAGAAGATGGTACACCGTGTGATCGGGAAAGGTTTCCAAAACGCACCTCATTTCTCATCTCCTTCTGCTCGGGTTCGCCATTCCAGCCCCTTTAGTAGCAATCTCCCTCCTTGGAGAATCAGCACCTTTAACCTCCTGTTCCGTACAGGTTGCAATTTGTCCTGAGGATGAACGGGAAGAGTGGGAACCAATGAGAGACTAGCTCTAGGTGTTGGGACAGGCACAGGTCACTCTACTTCCCCATCAGGAAGAAGAATTAACCACAGGCTCAGCCTGCCGCCCGGGATCAGAATAGGGCCTGAAGCAATCCTGCGCTTTTGCGGCCAGCTCCCAAGAAAGCGAGTTGAAAAATGGAGCTCAGGGGCACTGCAATTCACAAACCTGCAGACTTATAAATGATAACTCTCGTCCACAAATATATTGAGGGAAGGCAACGAAGAGGATTGGAAAGCAAGGCAGAATTGCAGGAAACAGATTTCAAGAGGGAGATTCGAATCGCCTTTAAAGCACAGGAAAAGCGGCAAAACCTCGACAATGATGCCCTTGGCCAAAAAGGGCGTATGCGTTTTTTCCTGAGTATATTCAGGAAAAAACGCATACGCCCTTTTGGGCCAACCAAGCAACCTGGAAAGGCAAATCAGCGCTACAAAGAAGTCTCGCTTCCCATCGATCAAAAGGGCCATGCTGAATAAAGTGTCAAAACCAGAAATGCAGGACAGGCCATGGAGAAACGGGAGCCTGGCTACGCTGATGGGAGGGATGTAAATTGCCAACAGCCACTCTGGAGAAGTGTACGGCGTGTCCTGAAACATCTAAAAAACTCAGCTTAGAGAGCACAGGGCACTTCCACTCATGGGCGTATAAATTGGGAAAACTAAAAATCAGCAAGACACAGGCACCCCAAAGTTTAGGGCTGCTCTGTTGACAAGAACCTCCACTTCGTTACACCTTAAATATCCCAGGAAAGAGAAAAATGGATAAAGAAGTTGTGGTCCTTATGTACAATGGAATATCACTCAGCCATGAAATCAACGTCATAAGGCTAGTAGCAGCATGATGAGTGGATTTAGGTACGACGATTCTAAGTAAAATAAGTCACACAGAAAAAGACACTTATCATAAGATATCACTTATAGAGGGAATGTAAAAACCGCTACCCTTGAACTGAATTACAAAACAGAACAGAGTCCCACGTTTAGAAAACACACTATGGCTGCTTAACGGGAAAGGTGAGGTGGGGTGATGCATAAAACAAGGGTTTCAAATTAGGTCAGATACCGTTCCATAAACCCAATATGTAATAGACAAGACCTACTCCTTGATCAGTGAATTGGACTCAACACCCCCTATTCACCGCCCAAGAATATATCTGACTAGTAAGAATCTTAAAACCTATGTTTTGATATCTCTCTGTAAGTGAGTCAAGTGGGTGTAAAGCGGCAGAAACACAGCAGTGAAAAGCAGCTAAACCCCATTATAAAAATCAATTACTTTTAAAAACCCGTGAAACAAAGACAGTGAAAGAGAGAGAAATTCTTACAAAATTCGTTCAGGGGCTGTGATGCCACCTGGATTGACCATATCTAGACCCACAGTTGATGGAGACATAAGGGTGGACACTCTTGGGGCTGAGAGGTTTGGTGAGGTTAGGTGAGGAAACGCAGACCCTTTAAAGTAATACTGCGTGGTTCCCATCCCATGGGTCCCAAATCTCCAGGTTCAAGGGCATCTTCCTACATCGAAAACATGCATGAGAAACCCAGAAGATGGTACACCGTGTGATCGGGAAAGGTTTCCAAAACGCACCTCATTTCTCATCTCCTTCTGCTCGGGTTCGCCATTCCAGCCCCTTTAGTAGCAATCTCCCTCCTTGGAGAATCAGCACCTTTAACCTCCTGTTCCGTACAGGTTGCAATTTGTCCTGAGGATGAACGGGAAGAGTGGGAACCAATGAGAGACTAGCTCTAGGTGTTGGGACAGGCACAGGTCACTCTACTTCCCCATCAGGAAGAAGAATTAACCACAGGCTCAGCCTGCCGCCCGGGACCAGAATAGGGCCTGAAGCAATCCTGCGCTTTTGCGGCCAGCTCCCAAGAAAGCGAGTTGAAAAATGGAGCTCAGGGGCACTGCAATTCACAAACCTGCAGACTTATAAATGATAACTCTCGTCCACAAATATATTGAGGGAAGGCAACGAAGAGGATTGGAAAGCAAGGCAGAATTGCAGGAAACAGATTTCAGGAGGGAGATTCGAATCGCCTTTAAAGCACAGGAAAAGCGGCAAAACCTCGACAATGATGCCCTTGGCCAAAAAGGGCGTATGCGTTTTTTCCTGAATATATTCAGGAAAAAACGCATACGCCCTTTTTGGCCAACCAAGCAACCTGGAAAGGCAAATCAGCGCTACAAAGAAGTCTCGCTTCCCATCGGTCAAAAGGGCCATGCTGAATAAAGTGTCAAAACCAGAAATGCAGGACAGGCCATGGAGAAACGGGAGCCTGGCTACGCTGATGGGAGGGATGTAAATTGCCAACAGCCACTCTGGAGAAGTGTACGGTGTGTCCTGAAACATCTAAAAAACTCAGCTTAGAGAGCACAGGGCACTTCCACTCATGGGCGTATAAATTGGGAAAACTAAAAATCAGCAAGACACAGGCACCCCAAAGTTTAGGGCTGCTCTGTTGACAAGAACCTCCACTTCGTTACACCTTAAATATCAAAGGAAAGAGAAAAATGGATAAAGAAGTTGTGGTCCTTATGTACAATGGAATATCACTCAGCCATGAAATCAACGTCATAAGGCTAGTAGCAGCATGATGAGTGGATTTAGGTACGACGATTCTAAGTGAAATAAGTCACACAGAAAAAGACACTTATCATAAGATATCACTTATAGAGGGAATGTAAAAACCGCTACCCTTGAACTGAATTACAAAACAGAACAGTGTCCCACGTTTAGAAAACACACTGTGGCTGCTTAACGGGAAAGGTGAGGTGGGGTGATGCATAAAACAAGGGTTTCAAATTAGGTCAGATACCGTTCCATAAACCCAATATGTACTAGACAAGACCTACTCCTTGATCAGTGAATTGGACTCAACACCCCCTATTCACCGCCCAAGAATATATCTGACTAGTAAGAATCGTAAAACCTACGTTTTGATATCTCTCTGTAAGTGAGTCAAGTGGGTGTAAAGCGGCAGAAACACAGCAGTGAAAAGCAGCTAAACCCCATTATAAAAATCAATTACTTTTAAAAACCCGTGAAACAAAGACAGTGAAAGAGAGGGAAATTCTTACAAAATTCGTTCAGGGGAGGTGATGCCACCTGGATTGACCATATCTAGACCCACAGAAGATGGAGACATAAGGGTGGACACTCTTGGGGCTGAGAGGTTTGGTGAGGTTGGGTGAGGAAACGCAGACCCTTTAAAGTAATACTGCGTGGTTCCCATCCCATGGGTCCCAAATCTCCAGGTTCAAGGGCATCTTCCTACATCGAAAACATGCATGAGAAACCCAGAAGATGGTACACCGTGTGATCGGGAAAGGTTTCCAAAACGCACCTCATTTCTCATCTCCTTATGCTCGGGTTTGCCATTCCAGCCGCTTTAGTAGCAATCTCCCTCCTTGGAGAATCAGCACCTTTAACCTCCTGTTCCGTACAGGTTGCAATTTGTGCTGAGGATGAACGGGAAGAGTGGGAACCAATGAGAGACTAGCTCTAGGTGTTGGGACAGGCACAGGTCACTCTACTTCCCCATCAGGAAGAAGAATTAACCACAGGCTCAGCCTGCCGCCCGGGATCAGAATAGGGCCTGAAGCAATCCTGCGCTTTTGCGGCCAGCTCCCAAGAAAGCGAGTTGAAAAATGGAGCTCAGGGGCACTGCAATTCACAAACCTGCAGACTTATAAATGATAACTCTCGTCCACAAATATATTGAGGGAAGGCAACGAAGAGGATTGGAAAGCAAGGCAGAATTGCAGGAAACAGATTTCAAGAGGGAGATTCGAATCGCCTTTAAAGCACAGGAAAAGCGGCAAAACCTCGACAATGATGCCCTTGGCCAAAAAGGGCGTATGCGTTTTTTCCTGAGTATATTCAGGAAAAAACGCATACGCCCTTTTGGGCCAACCAAGCAACCTGGAAAGGCAAATCAGCGCTACAAAGAAGTCTCGCTTCCCATCGATCAAAAGGGCCATGCTGAATAAAGTGTCAAAACCAGAAATGCAGGACAGGCCATGGAGAAACGGGAGCCTGGCTACGCTGATGGGAGGGATGTAAATTGCCAACAGCCACTCTGGAGAAGTGTACGGCGTGTCCTGAAACATCTAAAAAACTCAGCTTAGAGAGCACAGGGCACTTCCACTCATGGGCGTATAAATTGGGAAAACTAAAAATCAGCAAGACACAGGCACCCCAAAGTTTAGGGCTGCTCTGTTGACAAGAACCTCCACTTCGTTACACCTTAAATATCCCAGGAAAGAGAAAAATGGATAAAGAAGTTGTGGTCCTTATGTACAATGGAATATCACTCAGCCATGAAATCAACGTCATAAGGCTAGTAGCAGCATGATGAGTGGATTTAGGTACGACGATTCTAAGTAAAATAAGTCACACAGAAAAAGACACTTATCATAAGATATCACTTATAGAGGGAATGTAAAAACCGCTACCCTTGAACTGAATTACAAAACAGAACAGAGTCCCACGTTTAGAAAACACACTATGGCTGCTTAACGGGAAAGGTGAGGTGGGGTGATGCATAAAACAAGGGTTTCAAATTAGGTCAGATACCGTTCCATAAACCCAATATGTAATAGACAAGACCTACTCCTTGATCAGTGAATTGGACTCAACACCCCCTATTCACCGCCCAAGAATATATCTGACTAGTAAGAATCTTAAAACCTATGTTTTGATATCTCTCTGTAAGTGAGTCAAGTGGGTGTAAAGCGGCAGAAACACAGCAGTGAAAAGCAGCTAAACCCCATTATAAAAATCAATTACTTTTAAAAACCCGTGAAACAAAGACAGTGAAAGAGAGAGAAATTCTTACAAAATTCGTTCAGGGGCTGTGATGCCACCTGGATTGACCATATCTAGACCCACAGTTGATGGAGACATAAGGGTGGACACTCTTGGGGCTGAGAGGTTTGGTGAGGTTAGGTGAGGAAACGCAGACCCTTTAAAGTAATACTGCGTGGTTCCCATCCCATGGGTCCCAAATCTCCAGGTTCAAGGGCATCTTCCTACATCGAAAACATGCATGAGAAACCCAGAAGATGGTACACCGTGTGATCGGGAAAGGTTTCCAAAACGCACCTCATTTCTCATCTCCTTCTGCTCGGGTTCGCCATTCCAGCCCCTTTAGTAGCAATCTCCCTCCTTGGAGAATCAGCACCTTTAACCTCCTGTTCCGTACAGGTTGCAATTTGTCCTGAGGATGAACGGGAAGAGTGGGAACCAATGAGAGACTAGCTCTAGGTGTTGGGACAGGCACAGGTCACTCTACTTCCCCATCAGGAAGAAGAATTAACCACAGGCTCAGCCTGCCGCCCGGGACCAGAATAGGGCCTGAAGCAATCCTGCGCTTTTGCGGCCAGCTCCCAAGAAAGCGAGTTGAAAAATGGAGCTCAGGGGCACTGCAATTCACAAACCTGCAGACTTATAAATGATAACTCTCGTCCACAAATATATTGAGGGAAGGCAACGAAGAGGATTGGAAAGCAAGGCAGAATTGCAGGAAACAGATTTCAGGAGGGAGATTCGAATCGCCTTTAAAGCACAGGAAAAGCGGCAAAACCTCGACAATGATGCCCTTGGCCAAAAAGGGCGTATGCGTTTTTTCCTGAATATATTCAGGAAAAAACGCATACGCCCTTTTTGGCCAACCAAGCAACCTGGAAAGGCAAATCAGCGCTACAAAGAAGTCTCGCTTCCCATCGGTCAAAAGGGCCATGCTGAATAAAGTGTCAAAACCAGAAATGCAGGACAGGCCATGGAGAAACGGGAGCCTGGCTACGCTGATGGGAGGGATGTAAATTGCCAACAGCCACTCTGGAGAAGTGTACGGTGTGTCCTGAAACATCTAAAAAACTCAGCTTAGAGAGCACAGGGCACTTCCACTCATGGGCGTATAAATTGGGAAAACTAAAAATCAGCAAGACACAGGCACCCCAAAGTTTAGGGCTGCTCTGTTGACAAGAACCTCCACTTCGTTACACCTTAAATATCAAAGGAAAGAGAAAAATGGATAAAGAAGTTGTGGTCCTTATGTACAATGGAATATCACTCAGCCATGAAATCAACGTCATAAGGCTAGTAGCAGCATGATGAGTGGATTTAGGTACGACGATTCTAAGTGAAATAAGTCACACAGAAAAAGACACTTATCATAAGATATCACTTATAGAGGGAATGTAAAAACCGCTACCCTTGAACTGAATTACAAAACAGAACAGTGTCCCACGTTTAGAAAACACACTGTGGCTGCTTAACGGGAAAGGTGAGGTGGGGTGATGCATAAAACAAGGGTTTCAAATTAGGTCAGATACCGTTCCATAAACCCAATATGTACTAGACAAGACCTACTCCTTGATCAGTGAATTGGACTCAACACCCCCTATTCACCGCCCAAGAATATATCTGACTAGTAAGAATCGTAAAACCTACGTTTTGATATCTCTCTGTAAGTGAGTCAAGTGGGTGTAAAGCGGCAGAAACACAGCAGTGAAAAGCAGCTAAACCCCATTATAAAAATCAATTACTTTTAAAAACCCGTGAAACAAAGACAGTGAAAGAGAGGGAAATTCTTACAAAATTCGTTCAGGGGAGGTGATGCCACCTGGATTGACCATATCTAGACCCACAGAAGATGGAGACATAAGGGTGGACACTCTTGGGGCTGAGAGGTTTGGTGAGGTTGGGTGAGGAAACGCAGACCCTTTAAAGTAATACTGCGTGGTTCCCATCCCATGGGTCCCAAATCTCCAGGTTCAAGGGCATCTTCCTACATCGAAAACATGCATGAGAAACCCAGAAGATGGTACACCGTGTGATCGGGAAAGGTTTCCAAAACGCACCTCATTTCTCATCTCCTTATGCTCGGGTTTGCCATTCCAGCCGCTTTAGTAGCAATCTCCCTCCTTGGAGAATCAGCACCTTTAACCTCCTGTTCCGTACAGGTTGCAATTTGTCCTGAGGATGAACGGGAAGAGTGGGAACCAATGAGAGACTAGCTCTAGGTGTTGGGACAGGCACAGGTCACTCTACTTCCCCATCAGGAAGAAGAATTAACCACAGGCTCAGCCTGCCGCCCGGGATCAGAATAGGGCCTGAAGCAATCCTGCGCTTTTGCGGCCAGCTCCCAAGAAAGCGAGTTGAAAAATGGAGCTCAGGGGCACTGCAATTCACAAACCTGCAGACTTATAAATGATAACTCTCGTCCACAAATATATTGAGGGAAGGCAACGAAGAGGATTGGAAAGCAAGGCAGAATTGCAGGAAACAGATTTCAAGAGGGAGATTCGAATCGCCTTTAAAGCACAGGAAAAGCGGCAAAACCTCGACAATGATGCCCTTGGCCAAAAAGGGCGTATGCGTTTTTTCCTGAGTATATTCAGGAAAAAACGCATACGCCCTTTTGGGCCAACCAAGCAACCTGGAAAGGCAAATCAGCGCTACAAAGAAGTCTCGCTTCCCATCGATCAAAAGGGCCATGCTGAATAAAGTGTCAAAACCAGAAATGCAGGACAGGCCATGGAGAAACGGGAGCCTGGCTACGCTGATGGGAGGGATGTAAATTGCCAACAGCCACTCTGGAGAAGTGTACGGCGTGTCCTGAAACATCTAAAAAACTCAGCTTAGAGAGCACAGGGCACTTCCACTCATGGGCGTATAAATTGGGAAAACTAAAAATCAGCAAGACACAGGCACCCCAAAGTTTAGGGCTGCTCTGTTGACAAGAACCTCCACTTCGTTACACCTTAAATATCCCAGGAAAGAGAAAAATGGATAAAGAAGTTGTGGTCCTTATGTACAATGGAATATCACTCAGCCATGAAATCAACGTCATAAGGCTAGTAGCAGCATGATGAGTGGATTTAGGTACGACGATTCTAAGTAAAATAAGTCACACAGAAAAAGACACTTATCATAAGATATCACTTATAGAGGGAATGTAAAAACCGCTACCCTTGAACTGAATTACAAAACAGAACAGAGTCCCACGTTTAGAAAACACACTATGGCTGCTTAACGGGAAAGGTGAGGTGGGGTGATGCATAAAACAAGGGTTTCAAATTAGGTCAGATACCGTTCCATAAACCCAATATGTAATAGACAAGACCTACTCCTTGATCAGTGAATTGGACTCAACACCCCCTATTCACCGCCCAAGAATATATCTGACTAGTAAGAATCTTAAAACCTATGTTTTGATATCTCTCTGTAAGTGAGTCAAGTGGGTGTAAAGCGGCAGAAACACAGCAGTGAAAAGCAGCTAAACCCCATTATAAAAATCAATTACTTTTAAAAACCCGTGAAACAAAGACAGTGAAAGAGAGAGAAATTCTTACAAAATTCGTTCAGGGGCTGTGATGCCACCTGGATTGACCATATCTAGACCCACAGTTGATGGAGACATAAGGGTGGACACTCTTGGGGCTGAGAGGTTTGGTGAGGTTAGGTGAGGAAACGCAGACCCTTTAAAGTAATACTGCGTGGTTCCCATCCCATGGGTCCCAAATCTCCAGGTTCAAGGGCATCTTCCTACATCGAAAACATGCATGAGAAACCCAGAAGATGGTACACCGTGTGATCGGGAAAGGTTTCCAAAACGCACCTCATTTCTCATCTCCTTCTGCTCGGGTTCGCCATTCCAGCCCCTTTAGTAGCAATCTCCCTCCTTGGAGAATCAGCACCTTTAACCTCCTGTTCCGTACAGGTTGCAATTTGTCCTGAGGATGAACGGGAAGAGTGGGAACCAATGAGAGACTAGCTCTAGGTGTTGGGACAGGCACAGGTCACTCTACTTCCCCATCAGGAAGAAGAATTAACCACAGGCTCAGCCAGCCGCCCGGGACCAGAATAGGGCCTGAAGCAATCCTGCGCTTTTGCGGCCAGCTCCCAAGAAAGCGAGTTGAAAAATGGAGCTCAGGGGCACTGCAATTCACAAACCTGCAGACTTATAAATGATAACTCTCGTCCACAAATATATTGAGGGAAGGCAACGAAGAGGATTGGAAAGCAAGGCAGAATTGCAGGAAACAGATTTCAGGAGGGAGATTCGAATCGCCTTTAAAGCACAGGAAAAGCGGCAAAACCTCGACAATGATGCCCTTGGCCAAAAAGGGCGTATGCGTTTTTTCCTGAATATATTCAGGAAAAAACGCATACGCCCTTTTTGGCCAACCAAGCAACCTGGAAAGGCAAATCAGCGCTACAAAGAAGTCTCGCTTCCCATCGGTCAAAAGGGCCATGCTGAATAAAGTGTCAAAACCAGAAATGCAGGACAGGCCATGGAGAAACGGGAGCCTGGCTACGCTGATGGGAGGGATGTAAATTGCCAACAGCCACTCTGGAGAAGTGTACGGTGTGTCCTGAAACATCTAAAAAACTCAGCTTAGAGAGCACAGGGCACTTCCACTCATGGGCGTATAAATTGGGAAAACTAAAAATCAGCAAGACACAGGCACCCCAAAGTTTAGGGCTGCTCTGTTGACAAGAACCTCCACTTCGTTACACCTTAAATATCAAAGGAAAGAGAAAAATGGATAAAGAAGTTGTGGTCCTTATGTACAATGGAATATCACTCAGCCATGAAATCAACGTCATAAGGCTAGTAGCAGCATGATGAGTGGATTTAGGTACGACGATTCTAAGTGAAATAAGTCACACAGAAAAAGACACTTATCATAAGATATCACTTATAGAGGGAATGTAAAAACCGCTACCCTTGAACTGAATTACAAAACAGAACAGTGTCCCACGTTTAGAAAACACACTGTGGCTGCTTAACGGGAAAGGTGAGGTGGGGTGATGCATAAAACAAGGGTTTCAAATTAGGTCAGATACCGTTCCATAAACCCAATATGTACTAGACAAGACCTACTCCTTGATCAGTGAATTGGACTCAACACCCCCTATTCACCGCCCAAGAATATATCTGACTAGTAAGAATCGTAAAACCTACGTTTTGATATCTCTCTGTAAGTGAGTCAAGTGGGTGTAAAGCGGCAGAAACACAGCAGTGAAAAGCAGCTAAACCCCATTATAAAAATCAATTACTTTTAAAAACCCGTGAAACAAAGACAGTGAAAGAGAGGGAAATTCTTACAAAATTCGTTCAGGGGAGGTGATGCCACCTGGATTGACCATATCTAGACCCACAGAAGATGGAGACATAAGGGTGGACACTCTTGGGGCTGAGAGGTTTGGTGAGGTTGGGTGAGGAAACGCAGACCCTTTAAAGTAATACTGCGTGGTTCCCATCCCATGGGTCCCAAATCTCCAGGTTCAAGGGCATCTTCCTACATCGAAAACATGCATGAGAAACCCAGAAGATGGTACACCGTGTGATCGGGAAAGGTTTCCAAAACGCACCTCATTTCTCATCTCCTTATGCTCGGGTTTGCCATTCCAGCCGCTTTAGTAGCAATCTCCCTCCTTGGAGAATCAGCACCTTTAACCTCCTGTTCCGTACAGGTTGCAATTTGTTCTGAGGATGAACGGGAAGAGTGGGAACCAATGAGAGACTAGCTCTAGGTGTTGGGACAGGCACAGGTCACTCTACTTCCCCATCAGGAAGAAGAATTAACCACAGGCTCAGCCTGCCGCCCGGGATCAGAATAGGGCCTGAAGCAATCCTGCGCTTTTGCGGCCAGCTCCCAAGAAAGCGAGTTGAAAAATGGAGCTCAGGGGCACTGCAATTCACAAACCTGCAGACTTATAAATGATAACTCTCGTCCACAAATATATTGAGGGAAGGCAACGAAGAGGATTGGAAAGCAAGGCAGAATTGCAGGAAACAGATTTCAAGAGGGAGATTCGAATCGCCTTTAAAGCACAGGAAAAGCGGCAAAACCTCGACAATGATGCCCTTGGCCAAAAAGGGCGTATGCGTTTTTTCCTGAGTATATTCAGGAAAAAACGCATACGCCCTTTTGGGCCAACCAAGCAACCTGGAAAGGCAAATCAGCGCTACAAAGAAGTCTCGCTTCCCATCGATCAAAAGGGCCATGCTGAATAAAGTGTCAAAACCAGAAATGCAGGACAGGCCATGGAGAAACGGGAGCCTGGCTACGCTGATGGGAGGGATGTAAATTGCCAACAGCCACTCTGGAGAAGTGTACGGCGTGTCCTGAAACATCTAAAAAACTCAGCTTAGAGAGCACAGGGCACTTCCACTCATGGGCGTATAAATTGGGAAAACTAAAAATCAGCAAGACACAGGCACCCCAAAGTTTAGGGCTGCTCTGTTGACAAGAACCTCCACTTCGTTACACCTTAAATATCCCAGGAAAGAGAAAAATGGATAAAGAAGTTGTGGTCCTTATGTACAATGGAATATCACTCAGCCATGAAATCAACGTCATAAGGCTAGTAGCAGCATGATGAGTGGATTTAGGTACGACGATTCTAAGTAAAATAAGTCACACAGAAAAAGACACTTATCATAAGATATCACTTATAGAGGGAATGTAAAAACCGCTACCCTTGAACTGAATTACAAAACAGAACAGAGTCCCACGTTTAGAAAACACACTATGGCTGCTTAACGGGAAAGGTGAGGTGGGGTGATGCATAAAACAAGGGTTTCAAATTAGGTCAGATACCGTTCCATAAACCCAATATGTAATAGACAAGACCTACTCCTTGATCAGTGAATTGGACTCAACACCCCCTATTCACCGCCCAAGAATATATCTGACTAGTAAGAATCTTAAAACCTATGTTTTGATATCTCTCTGTAAGTGAGTCAAGTGGGTGTAAAGCGGCAGAAACACAGCAGTGAAAAGCAGCTAAACCCCATTATAAAAATCAATTACTTTTAAAAACCCGTGAAACAAAGACAGTGAAAGAGAGAGAAATTCTTACAAAATTCGTTCAGGGGCTGTGATGCCACCTGGATTGACCATATCTAGACCCACAGTTGATGGAGACATAAGGGTGGACACTCTTGGGGCTGAGAGGTTTGGTGAGGTTAGGTGAGGAAACGCAGACCCTTTAAAGTAATACTGCGTGGTTCCCATCCCATGGGTCCCAAATCTCCAGGTTCAAGGGCATCTTCCTACATCGAAAACATGCATGAGAAACCCAGAAGATGGTACACCGTGTGATCGGGAAAGGTTTCCAAAACGCACCTCATTTCTCATCTCCTTGTGCTCGGGTTCGCCATTCCAGCCGCTTTACTAGCAGTCTCCCTCCTTGGAGAATCAGCACCTTTAACCTCCTGTTCCGTACAGGTTGCAATTTGTCCTGAGGATGAACGGGAAGACTGGGAACCAATGAGAGACTAGCTCTAGGTGTTGGGACCGGCACAGGTCACTCTACTTCCCCATCAGGAAGAAGAATTAACCACAGGCTCAGCCTGCCGCCCGGGACCAGAATAGGGCCTGAAGCAATCCTGCGCTTTTGCGGCCAGCTCCCAAGAAAGCGAGTTGAAAAATGGAGCTCAGGGGCACTGCAATTCACAAACCTGCAGACTTATAAATGATAACTCTCGTCCACAAATATATTGAGGGAAGGCAACGAAGAGGATTGGAAAGCAAGGCAGAATTGCAGGAAACAGATTTCAGGAGGGAGATTCGAATCGCCTTTAAAGCACAGGAAAAGCGGCAAAACCTCGACAATGATGCCCTTGGCCAAAAAGGGCGTATGCGTTTTTTCCTGAATATATTCAGGAAAAAACGCATACGCCCTTTTGGGCCAACCAAGCAACCTGGAAAGGCAAATCAGCGCTACAAAGAAGTCTCGCTTCCCATCGATCAAAAGGGCCATGCTGAATAAAGTGTCAAAACCAGAAATGCAGGACAGGCCATGGAGAAACGGGAGCCTGGCTACGCTGATGGGAGGGATGTAAATTGCCAACAGCCACTCTGGAGAAGTGTACGGCGTGTCCTGAAACATCTAAAAAACTCAGCTTAGAGAGCACAGGGCACTTCCACTCATGGGCGTATAAATTGGGAAAACTAAAAATCAGCAAGACACAGGCACCCCAAAGTTTAGGGCTGCTCTGTTGACAAGAACCTCCACTTCGTTACACCTTAAATATCCCAGGAAAGAGAAAAATGGATAAAGAAGTTGTGGTCCTTATGTACAATGGAATATCACTCAGCCATGAAATCAACGTCATAAGGCTAGTAGCAGCATGATGAGTGGATTTAGGTACGACGATTCTAAGTAAAATAAGTCACACAGAAAAAGACACTTATCATAAGATATCACTTATAGAGGGAATGTAAAAACCGCTACCCTTGAACTGAATTACAAAACAGAACAGAGTCCCACGTTTAGAAAACACACTATGGCTGCTTAACGGGAAAGGTGAGGTGGGGTGATGCATAAAACAAGGGTTTCAAATTAGGTCAGATACCGTTCCATAAACCCAATATGTAATAGACAAGACCTACTCCTTGATCAGTGAATTGGACTCAACACCCCCTATTCACCGCCCAAGAATATATCTGACTAGTAAGAATCTTAAAACCTATGTTTTGATATCTCTCTGTAAGTGAGTCAAGTGGGTGTAAAGCGGCAGAAACACAGCAGTGAAAAGCAGCTAAACCCCATTATAAAAATCAATTACTTTTAAAAACCCGTGAAACAAAGACAGTGAAAGAGAGAGAAATTCTTACAAAATTCGTTCAGGGGCTGTGATGCCACCTGGATTGACCATATCTAGACCCACAGCTGATGGAGACATAGGGGTGGACACTCTTGGGGCTGAGAGGTTTGGTAAGGTTGGGTGAGGAAACGCAGACCCTTTAAAGTAATACTGCGTGGTTCCCATCCCATGGGTCCCAAATCTCCAGGTTCAAGGGCATCTTCCTACATCGAAAACATGCATGAGAAACCCAGAAGATGGTACACCGTGTGATCGGGAAAGGTTTCCAAAACGCACCTCATTTCTCATCTCCTTGTGCTCGGGTTCGCCATTCCAGCCGCTTTAGTAGCAATCTCCCTCCTTGGAGAATCAGCACCTTTAACCTCCTGTTCCGTACAGGTTGCAATTTGTCCTGAGGATGAACGGGAAGAGTGGGAACCAATGAGAGACTAGCTCTAGGTGTTGGGACAGGCACAGGTCACTCTACTTCCCCATCAGGAAGAAGAATTAACCACAGGCTCAGCCTGCCGCCCGGGACCAGAATAGGGCCTGAAGCAATCCTGCGCTTTTGCGGCCAGCTCCCAAGAAAGCGAGTTGAAAAATGGAGCTCAGGGGCACTGCAATTCACAAACCTGCAGACTTATAAATGATAACTCTCGTCCACAAATATATTGAGGGAAGGCAACGAAGAGGATTGGAAAGCAAGGCAGAATTGCAGGAAACAGATTTCAGGAGGGAGATTCGAATCGCCTTTAAAGCACAGGAAAAGCGGCAAAACCTCGACAATGATGCCCTTGGCCAAAAAGGGCGTATGCGTTTTTTCCTGAATATATTCAGGAAAAAACGCATACGCCCTTTTTGGCCAACCAAGCAACCTGGAAAGGCAAATCAGCGCTACAAAGAAGTCTCGCTTCCCATCGGTCAAAAGGGCCATGCTGAATAAAGTGTCAAAACCAGAAATGCAGGACAGGCCATGGCGAAACGGGAGCCTGGCTATGCTGATGGGAGGGATGTAAATTGCCAACAGCCACTCTGGAGAAGTGTACGGTGTGTCCTGAAACATCTAAAAAACTCAGCTTAGAGAGCACAGGGCACTTCCACTCATGGGCGTATAAATTGGGAAAACTAAAAATCAGCAAGACACAGGCACCCCAAAGTTTAGGGCTGCTCTCTTGACAAGAACCTCCACTTCGTTACACCTTAAATATCCCAGGAAAGAGAAAAACGGATAAAGAAGTTGTGGTCCTTATGTACAATGGAATATCACTCAGCCATGAAAACAACGTCATAAGGCTAGTAGCAGCATGATGAGTGGATTTAGGTACGACGATTCTAAGTGAAATAAGTCACACAGAAAAAGACACTTATCATAAGATATCACTTATAGAGGGAAAGTAAAAACCGCTACCCTTGAACTGAATTACAAAACAGAACAGAGTCCCACGTTTACAAAACACACTATGGCTGCTTAAGGGGAAAGGTGAGGTGGGGTGATTCATGAAACAAGGGTTTCAAATTAGGTCAGATACCGTTCCATAAACCCAATATGTAATAGACAAGACCTACTCCTTGATCAGTGAATTGGACTCAACACCCCCTATTCACCGCCCAAGAATATATCTGACAAGTAAGAATCTTAAAACCTATGTTTTGATATCTCTCTGTAAGTGACTCAAGTGGGTGTAAAGCGGCAGAAACACAGCAGTGAAAAGCAGCTAAACCCCATTATAAAAATCAATTATTTTAAAAACCCGTGAAACAAAGACAGTGAAAGAGAGAGAAATTCTTACAAAATTCGTTCAGGGGCTGTGATGCCACCTGGATTGACCATATCTAGACCCACAGCTGATGGAGACATAAGGGTGGACACTCTTGGGGCTGAGAGGTTTGGTGAGGTTGAGTGAGGAAACGCAGACCCTTTAAAGTAATACTGCGTGGTTCCCATCCCATGGGTCCCAAATCTCCAGGTTCAAGGGCATCTTCCTACATCGAAAACATGCATGAGAAACCCAGAAGATGGTACACCGTGTGATCGGGAAAGGTTTCCAAAACGCACCTCATTTCTCATCTCCTTCTGCTCGGGTTCACCATTCCAGCCCCTTTAGTAGCAATCTCCCTCCTTGGAGAATCAGCACCTTTAACCTCCTGTTCCGTACAGGTGGCAATTTGTCCTGAGGATGAACGGGAAGAGTGGGAACCAATGAGAGACTAGCTCTAGGTGTTGGGACAGGCACAGGTCACTCTACTTCCCCATCAGGAAGAAGAATTAACCACAGGCTCAGCCTGCCGCTCGGGACCAGAATAGGGCCTGAAGCAATCCTGCGCTTTTGCGGCCAGCTCCCAAGAAAGCAAGTTGAAAAATGGAGCTCAGGGGCACTGCAATTCACAAACCTGCAGACTTATAAATGATAACTCTCGTCCACAAATATATTGAGGGAAGGCAACGAAGAGGATTGGAAAGCAAGGCAGAATTGCAGGAAACAGATTTCAGGAGGGAGATTCGAATCGCCTTTAAAGCACAGGAAAAGCGGCAAAACCTCGACAATGATGCCCTTGGCCAAAAAGGGCGTATGCGTTGTTTCCTGAATATATTCAGGAAAAAACGCATACGCCCTTTTGGGCCAACCAAGCAACCTGGAAAGGCAAATCAGCGCTACAAAGAAGTCTCGCTTCCCATCGGTCAAAAGGGCCATGCTTAATAAAGTGTCAAAACCAGAAATGCAGGACAGGCCATGGCGAAACGGGAGCCTGGCTATGCTGATGGGAGGGATGTAAATTGCCAACAGCCACTCTGGAGAAGTGTACGGTGTGTCCTGAAACATCTAAAAAACTCAGCTTAGAGAGCACAGGGCACTTCCACTCATGGGCGTATAAATTGGGAAAACTAAAAATCAGCAAGACACAGGCACCCCAAAGTTTAGGGCTGCTCTGTTGACAAGAACCTCCACTTCGTTACACCTTAAATATCCCAGGAAAGAGAAAAATGGATAAAGAAGTTGTGGTCCTTATGTACAATGGAATATCACTCAGCCATGAAATCAACGTCATAAGGCTAGTAGCAGCATGATGAGTGGATTTAGGTACGACGATTCTAAGTAAAATAAGTCACACAGAAAAAGACACTTATCATAAGATATCACTTATAGAGGGAATGTAAAAACCGCTACCCTTGAACTGAATTACAAAACAGAACAGAGTCCCACGTTTACAAAACACACTATGGCTGCTTAAGGGGAAAGGTGAGGTGGGGTGATTCATGAAACAAGGGTTTCAAATTAGGTCAGATACCATTCCATAAACCCAATATGTAATAGACAAGACCTACTCCTTGATCAGTGAATTGGACTCAACACCCCCTATTCACCGCCCAAGAATATATCTGACAAGTAAGAATCTTAAAACCTATGTTTTGATATCTCTCTGTAAGTGACTCAAGTGGGTGTAAAGCGGCAGAAACACAGCAGTGAAAAGCAGCTAAACCCCATTATAAAAATCAATTACTTTTAAAAACCCGTGAAACAAGGCAGTGAAAGAGAGAGAAATTCTTACAAAATTCGTTCAGGGGCTGTGATGCCACCTGGATTGACCATATCTAGACCCACAGTTGATGGAGACATAAGGGTGGACACTCTTGGGGCTGAGAGGTTTGGTGAGGTTGAGTGAGGAAACGCAGACCCTTTAAAGTAATACTGCGTGGTTCCCATCCCATGGGTCCCAAATCTCCAGGTTCAAGGGCATCTTCCTACATCGAAAACATGCATGAGAAACCCAGAAGATGGTACACCGTGTGATCGGGAAAGGTTTCCAAAACGCACCTCATTTCTCATCTCCTTCTGCTCGGGTTCACCATTCCAGCCCCTTTAGTAGCAATCTCCCTCCTTGGAGAATCAGCACCTTTAACCTCCTGTTCCGTACAGGTGGCAATTTGTCCTGAGGATGAACGGGAAGAGTGGGAACCAATGAGAGACTAGCTCTAGGTGTTGGGACAGGCACAGGTCACTCTACTTCCCCATCAGGAAGAAGAATTAACCACAGGCTCAGCCTGCCGCTCGGGACCAGAATAGGGCCTGAAGCAATCCTGCGCTTTTGCGGCCAGCTCCCAAGAAAGCAAGTTGAAAAATGGAGCTCAGGGGCACTGCAATTCACAAACCTGCAGACTTATAAATGATAACTCTCGTCCACAAATATATTGAGGGAAGGCAACGAAGAGGATTGGAAAGCAAGGCAGAATTGCAGGAAACAGATTTCAGGAGGGAGATTCGAATCGCCTTTAAAGCACAGGAAAAGCGGCAAAACCTCGACAATGATGCCCTTGGCCAAAAAGGGCGTATGCGTTGTTTCCTGAATATATTCAGGAAAAAACGCATACGCCCTTTTGGGCCAACCAAGCAACCTGGAAAGGCAAATCAGCGCTACAAAGAAGTCTCGCTTCCCATCGGTCAAAAGGGCCATGCTTAATAAAGTGTCAAAACCAGAAATGCAGGACAGGCCATGGCGAAACGGGAGCCTGGCTATGCTGATGGGAGGGATGTAAATTGCCAACAGCCACTCTGGAGAAGTGTACGGTGTGTCCTGAAACATCTAAAAAACTCAGCTTAGAGAGCACAGGGCACTTCCACTCATGGGCGTATAAATTGGGAAAACTAAAAATCAGCAAGACACAGGCACCCCAAAGTTTAGGGCTGCTCTGTTGACAAGAACCTCCACTTCGTTACACCTTAAATATCCCAGGAAAGAGAAAAATGGATAAAGAAGTTGTGGTCCTTATGTACAATGGAATATCACTCAGCCATGAAATCAACGTCATAAGGCTAGTAGCAGCATGATGAGTGGATTTAGGTACGACGATTCTAAGTAAAATAAGTCACACAGAAAAAGACACTTATCATAAGATATCACTTATAGAGGGAATGTAAAAACCGCTACCCTTGAACTGAATTACAAAACAGAACAGAGTCCCACGTTTACAAAACACACTATGGCTGCTTAAGGGGAAAGGTGAGGTGGGGTGATTCATGAAACAAGGGTTTCAAATTAGGTCAGATACCATTCCATAAACCCAATATGTAATAGACAAGACCTACTCCTTGATCAGTGAATTGGACTCAACACCCCCTATTCACCGCCCAAGAATATATCTGACAAGTAAGAATCTTAAAACCTATGTTTTGATATCTCTCTGTAAGTGACTCAAGTGGGTGTAAAGCGGCAGAAACACAGCAGTGAAAAGCAGCTAAACCCCATTATAAAAATCAATTACTTTTAAAAACCCGTGAAACAAGGCAGTGAAAGAGAGAGAAATTCTTACAAAATTCGTTCAGGGGCTGTGATGCCACCTGGATTGACCATATCTAGACCCACAGTTGATGGAGACATAAGGGTGGACACTCTTGGGGCTGAGAGGTTTGGTGAGGTTGAGTGAGGAAACGCAGACCCTTTAAAGTAATACTGCGTGGTTCCCATCCCATGGGTCCCAAATCTCCAGGTTCAAGGGCATCTTCCTACATCGAAAACATGCATGAGAAACCCAGAAGATGGTACACCGTGTGATCGGGAAAGGTTTCCAAAACGCACCTCATTTCTCATCTCCTTCTGCTCGGGTTCACCATTCCAGCCCCTTTAGTAGCAATCTCCCTCCTTGGAGAATCAGCACCTTTAACCTCCTGTTCCGTACAGGTGGCAATTTGTCCTGAGGATGAACGGGAAGAGTGGGAACCAATGAGAGACTAGCTCTAGGTGTTGGGACAGGCACAGGTCACTCTACTTCCCCATCAGGAAGAAGAATTAACCACAGGCTCAGCCTGCCGCTCGGGACCAGAATAGGGCCTGAAGCAATCCTGCGCTTTTGCGGCCAGCTCCCAAGAAAGCAAGTTGAAAAATGGAGCTCAGGGGCACTGCAATTCACAAACCTGCAGACTTATAAATGATAACTCTCGTCCACAAATATATTGAGGGAAGGCAACGAAGAGGATTGGAAAGCAAGGCAGAATTGCAGGAAACAGATTTCAGGAGGGAGATTCGAATCGCCTTTAAAGCACAGGAAAAGCGGCAAAACCTCGACAATGATGCCCTTGGCCAAAAAGGGCGTATGCGTTGTTTCCTGAATATATTCAGGAAAAAACGCATACGCCCTTTTGGGCCAACCAAGCAACCTGGAAAGGCAAATCAGCGCTACAAAGAAGTCTCGCTTCCCATCGGTCAAAAGGGCCATGCTTAATAAAGTGTCAAAACCAGAAATGCAGGACAGGCCATGGCGAAACGGGAGCCTGGCTATGCTGATGGGAGGGATGTAAATTGCCAACAGCCACTCTGGAGAAGTGTACGGTGTGTCCTGAAACATCTAAAAAACTCAGCTTAGAGAGCACAGGGCACTTCCACTCATGGGCGTATAAATTGGGAAAACTAAAAATCAGCAAGACACAGGCACCCCAAAGTTTAGGGCTGCTCTGTTGACAAGAACCTCCACTTCGTTACACCTTAAATATCCCAGGAAAGAGAAAAATGGATAAAGAAGTTGTGGTCCTTATGTACAATGGAATATCACTCAGCCATGAAATCAACGTCATAAGGCTAGTAGCAGCATGATGAGTGGATTTAGGTACGACGATTCTAAGTAAAATAAGTCACACAGAAAAAGACACTTATCATAAGATATCACTTATAGAGGGAATGTAAAAACCGCTACCCTTGAACTGAATTACAAAACAGAACAGAGTCCCACGTTTACAAAACACACTATGGCTGCTTAAGGGGAAAGGTGAGGTGGGGTGATTCATGAAACAAGGGTTTCAAATTAGGTCAGATACCATTCCATAAACCCAATATGTAATAGACAAGACCTACTCCTTGATCAGTGAATTGGACTCAACACCCCCTATTCACCGCCCAAGAATATATCTGACAAGTAAGAATCTTAAAACCTATGTTTTGATATCTCTCTGTAAGTGACTCAAGTGGGTGTAAAGCGGCAGAAACACAGCAGTGAAAAGCAGCTAAACCCCATTATAAAAATCAATTACTTTTAAAAACCCGTGAAACAAGGCAGTGAAAGAGAGAGAAATTCTTACAAAATTCGTTCAGGGGCTGTGATGCCACCTGGATTGACCATATCTAGACCCACAGTTGATGGAGACATAAGGGTGGACACTCTTGGGGCTGAGAGGTTTGGTGAGGTTGAGTGAGGAAACGCAGACCCTTTAAAGTAATACTGCGTGGTTCCCATCCCATGGGTCCCAAATCTCCAGGTTCAAGGGCATCTTCCTACATCGAAAACATGCATGAGAAACCCAGAAGATGGTACACCGTGTGATCGGGAAAGGTTTCCAAAACGCACCTCATTTCTCATCTCCTTCTGCTCGGGTTCACCATTCCAGCCCCTTTAGTAGCAATCTCCCTCCTTGGAGAATCAGCACCTTTAACCTCCTGTTCCGTACAGGTGGCAATTTGTCCTGAGGATGAACGGGAAGAGTGGGAACCAATGAGAGACTAGCTCTAGGTGTTGGGACAGGCACAGGTCACTCTACTTCCCCATCAGGAAGAAGAATTAACCACAGGCTCAGCCTGCCGCTCGGGACCAGAATAGGGCCTGAAGCAATCCTGCGCTTTTGCGGCCAGCTCCCAAGAAAGCAAGTTGAAAAATGGAGCTCAGGGGCACTGCAATTCACAAACCTGCAGACTTATAAATGATAACTCTCGTCCACAAATATATTGAGGGAAGGCAACGAAGAGGATTGGAAAGCAAGGCAGAATTGCAGGAAACAGATTTCAGGAGGGAGATTCGAATCGCCTTTAAAGCACAGGAAAAGCGGCAAAACCTCGACAATGATGCCCTTGGCCAAAAAGGGCGTATGCGTTGTTTCCTGAATATATTCAGGAAAAAACGCATACGCCCTTTTGGGCCAACCAAGCAACCTGGAAAGGCAAATCAGCGCTACAAAGAAGTCTCGCTTCCCATCGGTCAAAAGGGCCATGCTTAATAAAGTGTCAAAACCAGAAATGCAGGACAGGCCATGGCGAAACGGGAGCCTGGCTATGCTGATGGGAGGGATGTAAATTGCCAACAGCCACTCTGGAGAAGTGTACGGTGTGTCCTGAAACATCTAAAAAACTCAGCTTAGAGAGCACAGGGCACTTCCACTCATGGGCGTATAAATTGGGAAAACTAAAAATCAGCAAGACACAGGCACCCCAAAGTTTAGGGCTGCTCTGTTGACAAGAACCTCCACTTCGTTACACCTTAAATATCCCAGGAAAGAGAAAAATGGATAAAGAAGTTGTGGTCCTTATGTACAATGGAATATCACTCAGCCATGAAATCAACGTCATAAGGCTAGTAGCAGCATGATGAGTGGATTTAGGTACGACGATTCTAAGTAAAATAAGTCACACAGAAAAAGACACTTATCATAAGATATCACTTATAGAGGGAATGTAAAAACCGCTACCCTTGAACTGAATTACAAAACAGAACAGAGTCCCACGTTTACAAAACACACTATGGCTGCTTAAGGGGAAAGGTGAGGTGGGGTGATTCATGAAACAAGGGTTTCAAATTAGGTCAGATACCATTCCATAAACCCAATATGTAATAGACAAGACCTACTCCTTGATCAGTGAATTGGACTCAACACCCCCTATTCACCGCCCAAGAATATATCTGACAAGTAAGAATCTTAAAACCTATGTTTTGATATCTCTCTGTAAGTGACTCAAGTGGGTGTAAAGCGGCAGAAACACAGCAGTGAAAAGCAGCTAAACCCCATTATAAAAATCAATTACTTTTAAAAACCCGTGAAACAAGGCAGTGAAAGAGAGAGAAATTCTTACAAAATTCGTTCAGGGGCTGTGATGCCACCTGGATTGACCATATCTAGACCCACAGTTGATGGAGACATAAGGGTGGACACTCTTGGGGCTGAGAGGTTTGGTGAGGTTGAGTGAGGAAACGCAGACCCTTTAAAGTAATACTGCGTGGTTCCCATCCCATGGGTCCCAAATCTCCAGGTTCAAGGGCATCTTCCTACATCGAAAACATGCATGAGAAACCCAGAAGATGGTACACCGTGTGATCGGGAAAGGTTTCCAAAACGCACCTCATTTCTCATCTCCTTCTGCTCGGGTTCACCATTCCAGCCCCTTTAGTAGCAATCTCCCTCCTTGGAGAATCAGCACCTTTAACCTCCTGTTCCGTACAGGTGGCAATTTGTCCTGAGGATGAACGGGAAGAGTGGGAACCAATGAGAGACTAGCTCTAGGTGTTGGGACAGGCACAGGTCACTCTACTTCCCCATCAGGAAGAAGAATTAACCACAGGCTCAGCCTGCCGCTCGGGACCAGAATAGGGCCTGAAGCAATCCTGCGCTTTTGCGGCCAGCTCCCAAGAAAGCAAGTTGAAAAATGGAGCTCAGGGGCACTGCAATTCACAAACCTGCAGACTTATAAATGATAACTCTCGTCCACAAATATATTGAGGGAAGGCAACGAAGAGGATTGGAAAGCAAGGCAGAATTGCAGGAAACAGATTTCAGGAGGGAGATTCGAATCGCCTTTAAAGCACAGGAAAAGCGGCAAAACCTCGACAATGATGCCCTTGGCCAAAAAGGGCGTATGCGTTGTTTCCTGAATATATTCAGGAAAAAACGCATACGCCCTTTTGGGCCAACCAAGCAACCTGGAAAGGCAAATCAGCGCTACAAAGAAGTCTCGCTTCCCATCGGTCAAAAGGGCCATGCTTAATAAAGTGTCAAAACCAGAAATGCAGGACAGGCCATGGCGAAACGGGAGCCTGGCTATGCTGATGGGAGGGATGTAAATTGCCAACAGCCACTCTGGAGAAGTGTACGGTGTGTCCTGAAACATCTAAAAAACTCAGCTTAGAGAGCACAGGGCACTTCCACTCATGGGCGTATAAATTGGGAAAACTAAAAATCAGCAAGACACAGGCACCCCAAAGTTTAGGGCTGCTCTGTTGACAAGAACCTCCACTTCGTTACACCTTAAATATCCCAGGAAAGAGAAAAATGGATAAAGAAGTTGTGGTCCTTATGTACAATGGAATATCACTCAGCCATGAAATCAACGTCATAAGGCTAGTAGCAGCATGATGAGTGGATTTAGGTACGACGATTCTAAGTAAAATAAGTCACACAGAAAAAGACACTTATCATAAGATATCACTTATAGAGGGAATGTAAAAACCGCTACCCTTGAACTGAATTACAAAACAGAACAGAGTCCCACGTTTACAAAACACACTATGGCTGCTTAAGGGGAAAGGTGAGGTGGGGTGATTCATGAAACAAGGGTTTCAAATTAGGTCAGATACCATTCCATAAACCCAATATGTAATAGACAAGACCTACTCCTTGATCAGTGAATTGGACTCAACACCCCCTATTCACCGCCCAAGAATATATCTGACAAGTAAGAATCTTAAAACCTATGTTTTGATATCTCTCTGTAAGTGACTCAAGTGGGTGTAAAGCGGCAGAAACACAGCAGTGAAAAGCAGCTAAACCCCATTATAAAAATCAATTACTTTTAAAAACCCGTGAAACAAGGCAGTGAAAGAGAGAGAAATTCTTACAAAATTCGTTCAGGGGCTGTGATGCCACCTGGATTGACCATATCTAGACCCACAGTTGATGGAGACATAAGGGTGGACACTCTTGGGGCTGAGAGGTTTGGTGAGGTTGAGTGAGGAAACGCAGACCCTTTAAAGTAATACTGCGTGGTTCCCATCCCATGGGTCCCAAATCTCCAGGTTCAAGGGCATCTTCCTACATCGAAAACATGCATGAGAAACCCAGAAGATGGTACACCGTGTGATCGGGAAAGGTTTCCAAAACGCACCTCATTTCTCATCTCCTTCTGCTCGGGTTCACCATTCCAGCCCCTTTAGTAGCAATCTCCCTCCTTGGAGAATCAGCACCTTTAACCTCCTGTTCCGTACAGGTGGCAATTTGTCCTGAGGATGAACGGGAAGAGTGGGAACCAATGAGAGACTAGCTCTAGGTGTTGGGACAGGCACAGGTCACTCTACTTCCCCATCAGGAAGAAGAATTAACCACAGGCTCAGCCTGCCGCTCGGGACCAGAATAGGGCCTGAAGCAATCCTGCGCTTTTGCGGCCAGCTCCCAAGAAAGCAAGTTGAAAAATGGAGCTCAGGGGCACTGCAATTCACAAACCTGCAGACTTATAAATGATAACTCTCGTCCACAAATATATTGAGGGAAGGCAACGAAGAGGATTGGAAAGCAAGGCAGAATTGCAGGAAACAGATTTCAGGAGGGAGATTCGAATCGCCTTTAAAGCACAGGAAAAGCGGCAAAACCTCGACAATGATGCCCTTGGCCAAAAAGGGCGTATGCGTTGTTTCCTGAATATATTCAGGAAAAAACGCATACGCCCTTTTGGGCCAACCAAGCAACCTGGAAAGGCAAATCAGCGCTACAAAGAAGTCTCGCTTCCCATCGGTCAAAAGGGCCATGCTTAATAAAGTGTCAAAACCAGAAATGCAGGACAGGCCATGGCGAAACGGGAGCCTGGCTATGCTGATGGGAGGGATGTAAATTGCCAACAGCCACTCTGGAGAAGTGTACGGTGTGTCCTGAAACATCTAAAAAACTCAGCTTAGAGAGCACAGGGCACTTCCACTCATGGGCGTATAAATTGGGAAAACTAAAAATCAGCAAGACACAGGCACCCCAAAGTTTAGGGCTGCTCTGTTGACAAGAACCTCCACTTCGTTACACCTTAAATATCCCAGGAAAGAGAAAAATGGATAAAGAAGTTGTGGTCCTTATGTACAATGGAATATCACTCAGCCATGAAATCAACGTCATAAGGCTAGTAGCAGCATGATGAGTGGATTTAGGTACGACGATTCTAAGTAAAATAAGTCACACAGAAAAAGACACTTATCATAAGATATCACTTATAGAGGGAATGTAAAAACCGCTACCCTTGAACTGAATTACAAAACAGAACAGAGTCCCACGTTTACAAAACACACTATGGCTGCTTAAGGGGAAAGGTGAGGTGGGGTGATTCATGAAACAAGGGTTTCAAATTAGGTCAGATACCATTCCATAAACCCAATATGTAATAGACAAGACCTACTCCTTGATCAGTGAATTGGACTCAACACCCCCTATTCACCGCCCAAGAATATATCTGACAAGTAAGAATCTTAAAACCTATGTTTTGATATCTCTCTGTAAGTGACTCAAGTGGGTGTAAAGCGGCAGAAACACAGCAGTGAAAAGCAGCTAAACCCCATTATAAAAATCAATTACTTTTAAAAACCCGTGAAACAAGGCAGTGAAAGAGAGAGAAATTCTTACAAAATTCGTTCAGGGGCTGTGATGCCACCTGGATTGACCATATCTAGACCCACAGTTGATGGAGACATAAGGGTGGACACTCTTGGGGCTGAGAGGTTTGGTGAGGTTGAGTGAGGAAACGCAGACCCTTTAAAGTAATACTGCGTGGTTCCCATCCCATGGGTCCCAAATCTCCAGGTTCAAGGGCATCTTCCTACATCGAAAACATGCATGAGAAACCCAGAAGATGGTACACCGTGTGATCGGGAAAGGTTTCCAAAACGCACCTCATTTCTCATCTCCTTCTGCTCGGGTTCACCATTCCAGCCCCTTTAGTAGCAATCTCCCTCCTTGGAGAATCAGCACCTTTAACCTCCTGTTCCGTACAGGTGGCAATTTGTCCTGAGGATGAACGGGAAGAGTGGGAACCAATGAGAGACTAGCTCTAGGTGTTGGGACAGGCACAGGTCACTCTACTTCCCCATCAGGAAGAAGAATTAACCACAGGCTCAGCCTGCCGCTCGGGACCAGAATAGGGCCTGAAGCAATCCTGCGCTTTTGCGGCCAGCTCCCAAGAAAGCAAGTTGAAAAATGGAGCTCAGGGGCACTGCAATTCACAAACCTGCAGACTTATAAATGATAACTCTCGTCCACAAATATATTGAGGGAAGGCAACGAAGAGGATTGGAAAGCAAGGCAGAATTGCAGGAAACAGATTTCAGGAGGGAGATTCGAATCGCCTTTAAAGCACAGGAAAAGCGGCAAAACCTCGACAATGATGCCCTTGGCCAAAAAGGGCGTATGCGTTGTTTCCTGAATATATTCAGGAAAAAACGCATACGCCCTTTTGGGCCAACCAAGCAACCTGGAAAGGCAAATCAGCGCTACAAAGAAGTCTCGCTTCCCATCGGTCAAAAGGGCCATGCTTAATAAAGTGTCAAAACCAGAAATGCAGGACAGGCCATGGCGAAACGGGAGCCTGGCTATGCTGATGGGAGGGATGTAAATTGCCAACAGCCACTCTGGAGAAGTGTACGGTGTGTCCTGAAACATCTAAAAAACTCAGCTTAGAGAGCACAGGGCACTTCCACTCATGGGCGTATAAATTGGGAAAACTAAAAATCAGCAAGACACAGGCACCCCAAAGTTTAGGGCTGCTCTGTTGACAAGAACCTCCACTTCGTTACACCTTAAATATCCCAGGAAAGAGAAAAATGGATAAAGAAGTTGTGGTCCTTATGTACAATGGAATATCACTCAGCCATGAAATCAACGTCATAAGGCTAGTAGCAGCATGATGAGTGGATTTAGGTACGACGATTCTAAGTAAAATAAGTCACACAGAAAAAGACACTTATCATAAGATATCACTTATAGAGGGAATGTAAAAACCGCTACCCTTGAACTGAATTACAAAACAGAACAGAGTCCCACGTTTATAAAACACACTATGGCTGCTTAAGGGGAAAGGTGAGGTGGGGTGATTCATGAAACAAGGGTTTCAAATTAGGTCAGATACCATTCCATAAACCCAATATGTAATAGACAAGACCTACTCCTTGATCAGTGAATTGGACTCAACACCCCCTATTCACCGCCCAAGAATATATCTGACAAGTAAGAATCTTAAAACCTATGTTTTGATATCTCTCTGTAAGTGACTCAAGTGGGTGTAAAGCGGCAGAAACACAGCAGTGAAAAGCAGCTAAACCCCATTATAAAAATCAATTACTTTTAAAAACCCGTGAAACAAGGCAGTGAAAGAGAGAGAAATTCTTACAAAATTCGTTCAGGGGCTGTGATGCCACCTGGATTGACCATATCTAGACCCACAGTTGATGGAGACATAAGGGTGGACACTCTTGGGGCTGAGAGGTTTGGTGAGGTTGAGTGAGGAAACGCAGACCCTTTAAAGTAATACTGCGTGGTTCCCATCCCATGGGTCCCAAATCTCCAGGTTCAAGGGCATCTTCCTACATCGAAAACATGCATGAGAAACCCAGAAGATGGTACACCGTGTGATCGGGAAAGGTTTCCAAAACGCACCTCATTTCTCATCTCCTTCTGCTCGGGTTCACCATTCCAGCCCCTTTAGTAGCAATCTCCCTCCTTGGAGAATCAGCACCTTTAACCTCCTGTTCCGTACAGGTGGCAATTTGTCCTGAGGATGAACGGGAAGAGTGGGAACCAATGAGAGACTAGCTCTAGGTGTTGGGACAGGCACAGGTCACTCTACTTCCCCATCAGGAAGAAGAATTAACCACAGGCTCAGCCTGCCGCTCGGGACCAGAATAGGGCCTGAAGCAATCCTGCGCTTTTGCGGCCAGCTCCCAAGAAAGCAAGTTGAAAAATGGAGCTCAGGGGCACTGCAATTCACAAACCTGCAGACTTATAAATGATAACTCTCGTCCACAAATATATTGAGGGAAGGCAACGAAGAGGATTGGAAAGCAAGGCAGAATTGCAGGAAACAGATTTCAGGAGGGAGATTCGAATCGCCTTTAAAGCACAGGAAAAGCGGCAAAACCTCGACAATGATGCCCTTGGCCAAAAAGGGCGTATGCGTTGTTTCCTGAATATATTCAGGAAAAAACGCATACGCCCTTTTGGGCCAACCAAGCAACCTGGAAAGGCAAATCAGCGCTACAAAGAAGTCTCGCTTCCCATCGGTCAAAAGGGCCATGCTTAATAAAGTGTCAAAACCAGAAATGCAGGACAGGCCATGGCGAAACGGGAGCCTGGCTATGCTGATGGGAGGGATGTAAATTGCCAACAGCCACTCTGGAGAAGTGTACGGTGTGTCCTGAAACATCTAAAAAACTCAGCTTAGAGAGCACAGGGCACTTCCACTCATGGGCGTATAAATTGGGAAAACTAAAAATCAGCAAGACACAGGCACCCCAAAGTTTAGGGCTGCTCTGTTGACAAGAACCTCCACTTCGTTACACCTTAAATATCCCAGGAAAGAGAAAAATGGATAAAGAAGTTGTGGTCCTTATGTACAATGGAATATCACTCAGCCATGAAATCAACGTCATAAGGCTAGTAGCAGCATGATGAGTGGATTTAGGTACGACGATTCTAAGTAAAATAAGTCACACAGAAAAAGACACTTATCATAAGATATCACTTATAGAGGGAATGTAAAAACCGCTACCCTTGAACTGAATTACAAAACAGAACAGAGTCCCACGTTTACAAAACACACTATGGCTGCTTAAGGGGAAAGGTGAGGTGGGGTGATTCATGAAACAAGGGTTTCAAATTAGGTCAGATACCATTCCATAAACCCAATATGTAATAGACAAGACCTACTCCTTGATCAGTGAATTGGACTCAACACCCCCTATTCACCGCCCAAGAATATATCTGACAAGTAAGAATCTTAAAACCTATGTTTTGATATCTCTCTGTAAGTGACTCAAGTGGGTGTAAAGCGGCAGAAACACAGCAGTGAAAAGCAGCTAAACCCCATTATAAAAATCAATTACTTTTAAAAACCCGTGAAACAAGGCAGTGAAAGAGAGAGAAATTCTTACAAAATTCGTTCAGGGGCTGTGATGCCACCTGGATTGACCATATCTAGACCCACAGTTGATGGAGACATAAGGGTGGACACTCTTGGGGCTGAGAGGTTTGGTGAGGTTGAGTGAGGAAACGCAGACCCTTTAAAGTAATACTGCGTGG